>NC_040079.1:76788546-77120689 GCF_003369695.1 Bos indicus x Bos taurus
ACCAATAATTATAGGCCTAGAGAAGACCAGACATTATGCCAGAAGCTTGTTTTAAAGGATATTATAATTCTCAGCCAATTAGCTCAGACTCTATTATACTGAGAATTGCAAACTATTCAAATAAAGCTTAAGTATACATAAAGATGCTAAGAAATTAAAAAAATCAGAACTATTTTTTTCAAACCTCTACTTCATTTCTGCTCCATTTTATTTTATTTTAGTAGGTTTTAAACTTTAGAATTAGTTTGCAGGTATGCAAGTATGTTCTTCATTTCCTGGAAGAGGCTATGGTCATCTTTCTCTCCCTATCTCTTTCTTCCTCTCCTTCTTTCTCAGTACTGGTTTTGCTTTGTTTCAGCAATGTCTTATACTTTCCTTGGCTCACTTCAAAACATATTCTTCTATTAAATCTTTTTCATGATGGAAGCATTGCAATTTCCACATTCAGAGATGTTTCATTTCATCAAAAGTCTTTGAGTTGGGCACTTTCACCAGTATGTCCCAGGATGTCCACTGGGAAGTTTCTTAGATGCCCATCTGTGTCATGAGTGATGGAGGATTATCTACAATATTTTGCTATTTTTCTTTTTTTAGTTTTCAAAATAAATTTGAAGTTTTTACAGCTGTGCAAATAAGTATAGATATATAATCTATTAAGCACATAAGATTTCACTAGAATATTTAACTGCATTTAAAATATACCCAGAAACTAACAATAAACTAAAATTATATTTCTTGCTCATATTCTAACATATAATCTCTTTTACAAAGTGGTCCTTTGTCCCCTAGAGCTGTTCTATTGGATGGAAATGTACAAACTTTCAAATACAAAGTTGTCTCTATTCTCTTGTTTTCCAAGGTGCACTGCAAGCAATGAATAAAAACTTAAGTTTTCCTTTCTCTTCGGGAAGATCCCCTGGAGAAGGAAATGGCAATCCATTCCAGCACTCTTGCCTGGAAAATCCCATGGACGGAGGAATCTGATAGGCTACAGTCCACGGGGTCTCAAAGAGTCAGACACAACTGAACAACTTCACTTTCACTTTTCATCAAATTTTAGCCCAGTCACCCTGCTTATTTAACTTCTATGCAGAGTACATCATGAGAAACGCTGGGCTGGAAGAAGCACAAGCTGGAATCAAGATTGCCAGGAAAAATATCAATAACCTCAGATATGCAGATGACACCACCATTATGGCAGAAAGTGAAGAGGAACTAAAAAGCCTCTTGATGAAAGTGAAAGAGGAGAGTGAAAAGTTGGCTTAAAGCTCAACATTCAGAAAACGAAGATCATGGCATCTGGTCCCATCACTTCATGGGAAATAGATGGACAAACAGTGGAAACAGTGTCAGACTTGGGCTCCAAAATCACTGCAGATGGTGACTGCAGCCATGAAATTAAAAGACGCTTACTCCTTGGAAGGAAAGTTATGACCAACCTAGATAGTATATTCAAAAGCAGAGACATTACTTTGCCAACTAAGGTCCATCTAGTCAAGGCTATGGTTTTTCCAGTGGTCATGTATGGATGTGAGAGTTGGATTGTGAAGAAAGCTGAGCACTGAAGAATTGATGCTTCTGAACTGTGGTGTTGGAGAAGACTCTTGAGAGTCCCTTGGACTGCAAGGAGATCCAATCAGTCCACTCTAAAGGGTGTTCACTGGAGGGACTGATGTTGAAGCTGAAACTCCAGTACTTCGAACAGTTGACTCATTGGAAAAGACTCTGATGCTGGGAGGGACTAGGTGCAGGAGGAGAAGGGGATGACAGAGGTGAGATGGCTGGATGGCATCACCGACTTGATGGACATTGAGTCTGGGTGAACTCTGGGAGTCGGTGATGGACAGGGAGGTCTGGCGTGCTGCGATTCATGGGGTTGCAAAGAGTCGGAGACGACTGAGCAACTGAATGGAACTGAATGAAATTGGGTACATAAAAATAAAAATTCATCTTTTACCCTGAATTTCAGTGTTGATGCAGATGCACTTAGTTCCTACCCTTCCTCCCATTTACATTGAGGGGATTAGAGAAGAAGCTCTTTGAACATTTTGAGATCCTTAAGTTGGTTCCTATGAACTCCGAGTGGTGCTAATAGCATTTTCAGAAAGGAAGCTTTACTTACTAGCTGAGAAGAAAAAGAACCTTGTAACCCTTTGAAAAGAGAGTTGCTAGAAGAGTTTTCTATTATTAACCTATCAAACTCTTACAGAATCAATGGGAAGTAGGCAATTTTGTTTTCCCCGTCTTTGCCTCAGCAGATACTGTCAATTAAGCCAAATAAAGCTCCAGAAGAAGTGGTGGTAAAGTTGACTGCAAATCGAGAGGGATTCAATTCTAAAGAAGAAACCGTGAAACTCTTTTGATTAAGAATTTGAGCAGAACTTAAATTCTAATCTCAGAGTCAGTAGATACTGCTAAATATCTACAGATTTTACAAACTATATTGACTAGCAGATGAGCAATCTGGGATGCTGGCTGCAGGACTGATGATCTCTGAATCCTGGAGTTTTGTTATATGTTTTTTTCTTTTTCAATTATAAACTCGATAAATTAGTACTTTCCCTACTCTTGTTTCACCCATTATTCTCCAAGGAAAACTGAGTTAGCTTTCCTTAAACAGTTCTGAGACACTCATAAAAGTTCCACATATGAATTATTTGCTTTGCTTTTTTCCCCAAATGGAATAACACATATCTTTTTTTTTGCCTCTACAAACTGTCAGCTCTTTTGGAATTGAACTGTGCTGCATAAAACAACTCCTGCATATTTTTTCCTTTTACATCTATCCAGGCTGATTTTCCATCCTATAGCTTAGTGACTTAGCTATCACACTCTACTAAAAAGAACTCTTTGAGTGTTGAATGAAAATCCACTTGCCCTTCTTGCTTTCTTCTCACCCTCTGCAGGGAAATTTTCACTCCAGTGAGCTCTGAGAAGACGTATTGTTACACCCTGCTGAGCCAGAACAGAAAACTATGGATGAATAAATACCAACACAGTGTATCATTTCTGTACTAAACACAGAATTAGCCACTGGCCTCCACCTAATGAGTGTATAATCTAACTAGACAGGTTGACAACACCCAGAAGGGAAAAGATAAGCACCCACATCAATGCAGTGAATTACAATGGAAAAAGTGGCATATTAAGATGTTTGTGAATGCAAAACCACCCTGACACTAACTTATAACTGAAGCGCTGTTTTGCAGTTTTCAAAATATTTTTATAGTCACTATATATACCTATCTTATACTATGATGTCAGTGGTTTACTGGGCAAGGATATCGGATACATACTTGGGTTTCAGATAATAACAGGGTATGATGCGAATTATCAGTATTGAACTGTAATGATCCTCTTCCTGTAAATGATTTTTCTCTGAGTACCTCATTCCCCACTTCAACATTTCAGCCATGTGAGCAAAGGGCATTCAGGCTTTTTCCTTGGAGCAAAAGAGACATCATATGTTTGAACTCATGTATTACTAAAAACAAAAAAGATCTTTCTACATCCTATGGAAAAGTGAATTCTCTTGGGATCATGTCTCAACTAACACTATAGTCCTTCTTCTGCCCCAGGTTTGAAATTGAACCAGGAGGTAGTTTGGAATTAGGAGCCTCAGAGACCTGCCCTGAAATCCTACTTCATTACACCTTAGTCTAAGTAGTTCGGCCAGTTTTACATATTCACAAGTTTCTTTTCACAGAAGATAGTTTCACCGGAACTGCAATGATCATGAGAAATCTTCTCAGAGCTCTATGTTCTGTGCTTAGATAACCTGTCTATCTAAGTGACATATTTGAAACATATTACTTCATAGGTCTTGTTCCAGGAAGTTCTGAAACACCTTTAATTCAGTACTTCTTAATAACAAAAGATATCATTTCCTGGTGAAACATGTGAAATGACTACAAGATATTTATATGCTGGCTTTCTCCCAGAAAAACATTCAGGCATATGGCAAGGAAAAACATTCTATCATAAAGTATCATGATTTCTGTGCATTGACCTTGAAGTTTTCTTTTTAGCCAGCCAGAGAGAGGTATATTGGATATGCAGACAGTTATATGGGTTTAGTGAAAAGGGAACAGATTTTTTTTCTAACTTTCCCTAAATATCTTTTCCTGTTAATAAAAAATATGGACTTGTTTAACAGAATAAATTGAACGCATACATACACAAAACACATATAATGTATATAAAGTTAACAGCCTGCGGGGTGGTGGTGAAAGTGAGAGAGCGCAGAAGAGGAGGACCACAGGACACTACACCCAAGAGAGGACAACTTTATGAGCCATGTGGTTCAGCCTCCAGCCAGAGCAGAAGCACCTGAGAAGTGCTTATTCAGACTGATTAAACTCCCAATTCTGGGGGATGAGGGGCTGACTAGTCTCCCAGTAGGCAGTAGTACAGTGGTCAATGGTCAGTAAAGGGGCTGAATCTCAGCCTTACTGTGTATTGACGATGTGAGCTTGGGCTAGTTTCTAAACTTTTCTGGACTTAAGTTAAAATAATTAGAATTAGAATAAAATTATAAATAATGGTATTTACACTGCAGGGTTATTGTAAAGATTAAATGAGATATTATGTTTTAAGAGTTTGGCAGAGTGCATGAAACTCTCAGTGAATGAATATTATTATTAGTCAGACAACCCATTCCATTGCATGGTAGCTTTGTCATTAAGCTATTTTTAAAATAAATCAAAATCTCTCTCTGTATAACACTCATTTGTGGTTATTCTCCCATCTGGAAAAACCTAGGAGAATTTGGTGGAAAACAAGGCTGCTCCATCTTCCTCTTGGCAGCTAGTCAGTGTCTGAAGCACTATGCATTCTCTATGCTGTAGACTTTGGCATGTAAACCCTCCCCTCTCCCATCCCACTGAGTTGTTAACAGTATAGACTTTTCTGGCAATATAAAATGAATCCTACTGCTACCACTTCTTCCTGAGAAGGAATCAAAACGGGAATCATAAAACATTCAATGAAGAAATGGAAATTGTAGAACTGAGAACTTCAATGTCTTTGATGAGAATTTACAGATACTGAACTTAATGGGTGCAAGTGAAAGTGAAAGTTGCTCAGCTGTGTCTGACTCTTTGTGACTCCATGGACTATAGCCTGCCAGGCTCCTCTGTCCATAGAATTCTCCAGGCCAGAATACTGGAGTGGGTTGCCATTCCCTTCTCCAGGGAATCTTCCCAACCCAGGGATCGAACTCAGGTCTCCCATACTGCAGGCATATTCTTTACTGTCTGAGCCACCAGGGAAGCTCTCAATGGACATAAACCTTATACATATAAGCTTTGTTTACATATTTTCCAACTTAGCCTTATTCCTCATGCCTTAAGAATCATTAAAACCCTCTAAACTTGTTTCTCTTTCAGTATTAAAGGTACCGCAGTCCACCTAGTTGCTCAAGCGTGAAAGCCAAACACACAAACACACTTGACTCTCCACTCTCTCATCCGCTCAGACAAGAACACTGATTCTATTGTCCAGATACTTGCCATTTTATTTCCTTTTTCTCCTCCCATGGTCATTAGAGCCGGGACTTCAAAAGCACAGATACTCAGTACACAACAGCATAGCAGCCAAGGGCCCAAGGCACTAAATGCCAAAACCTCCTTCTCTGATGGCCAGCTGCCTCTTCCCCAGCTGAGCGCTCTAGGGCAAGGAAGCCTGCTGGTGGAGTCCATGAAGGAAACCAGAGGGAGGTGAGTTTAGAGTGGCAAATGGAAGAGCTCGCACACATTTTAACTTCTCTTCTGACTCCTATTTTTCTATAATTCATACTTTATACAGACTCCAGTGTTAACTTTCTAAAAATGCACATTTGATCAGGTTGCTCCCTTGCTTATAAGCCCCTCCATGCCTCCCAAGCATGTTTTAAAGTTTCCTTCCACATGAAGCTCTCTGTAGCCTTTCACTCCAACTTCTGCTCCATTTTCCTTCTCTGCTGCCTCCTAGGTTTAAGGCATAACAAACAGCCCGGGGTTTTGCATGTCCCTGAGATTTGGGTTTATAAACTGGGATCGTATCTGGCACAAGTCCGGACTCATAGTAAAAGCTCCCATATGCGCCTGCTGAATGAATGGATGCCTGCACTTTTGCACAACATACTCCCCGTACTGGGCATGGCTGATACATTCATAACCTCCCTTCAGGTCTCTGAATCACATTTCCTCTGTGAAGTCTTCCCTGGCTTCTCCCCATTTGCCTTCCTCCTGTGGGAGACTCATTCCTCTGTGCTCCCTCAGCAGTACATGTTCCTTTCAGTATTTATCTCCAGGTGCCACTTGAAATTGCTCACATACTTCCACTACTTTACCAGACACGTGTCCTTAATGGCAGAGGCTTATTCATCCACGGGCCCTCAGGATGAAAGCCTGGCTGATGCATGGTGGGTACACACCCGTTTATTAAACAGAATCATCTGGGTACATGGGGTGGGGGCGGGAATCAGCATCTGAAGTAATTTTTTTCTATGGTTACTATTTTCAGGTCCCTTTCCCATTCCTTGATAATGGCTTGGGAAAATTCTTAACTTTTAAGTCACTTTTGGTTATCGCATGTGCAGTCTTGTTAACGCTTCAACTTGATTTAAATCTCTTCCTTTCCTACCATCTGCCTGGGCTTGTACTGGGACCCTTATAGCTTTGAGGTGGGGGAGACATGGTCCACCTCTGGGCATCCCCTCTTCCTTCCTTTACTCTTCAAGGTCTAATTCTTCCAGTGTGTGTTATCTGCAGAGAGAAGGGGTTTTTTATTTAGTTAGCTGCAATGGCATTCTTTCTTGGTGCCAGTTGCAGCTCTTTGTTTAGTGAATGGTAACTGGTCACTGAAATGGCAGGTAGTCAGTGGTTGGCTCTCTCATAGGGTCAATCTGTGGATTCATCCTAGGGTCACTGCACTATTTGGCTGAAGCTTGACCTCCTTCACCCCCATGGTACCCAGCCTGCACTGCCTAGCCTGTTGACACCAGGTTTCCTTGACTGGTAGCAGCTCTCTTGAGTGGTATGTGAAAGTTAGCAGCGTTCGGTCAGGGTCTCTTCCTCACAATCACTTCAGCCATAGAAAACCTGCACACTCTTGCCGTGCGGACACGAGGCTGCAGTGGTTTCCCTGTGTTTTCTCTCTCTATCCTGCCAGCTCCCGATTCACTTCTTCTAACTGGCAAAGGAAGCAAGTCCACTGACCCCAAGCAGATGTCTGATTTGGGATCAAACCATCAACTCTCCTTCTTTCAAGCAACTCTAGTTTCAATGAATGATGCCCTTAGGGCATGCCCTTCACTTGGATTGAGACGGGGACAGGAAACGCCCCTCTCCGGTGGAGATCATGGGATTACCTATACACACAAACACTGACTCTCACATAAAGACAACTATTCTGGAGGCTCTTCTTTCCCCTCTCCAGCTTCTCTTTATACAGACTAGAGTGAGAGTGGAGTGGTTGACTGTGGTGAGGTCGTTCCATAGCGGCCCCAAGGGAGGCTTATAGGCCCCAGTGCCAACTTAATAAAGAGTATCCCTCAACATCCCATTATAAAGCTCACTGAATACATGAACGAGCAGGTAGATATATCTATTTTGAATAATTATTAATAGAGGGGAATACTGTTGCTGTGCAATGAGGTGCTAGGTAGACTGTGAAACAGAACTAGATGTGTCAGTGATAGAAATCAGTGCTAGAAGTCCCGTGGAAATCCCCATACTTCAGTCTCAGGGCTCAGTGGCCAGCCTGCCATCTTTGTACAAGCCCTGCTCGTCTCAGCACACTGTGTGTTCATAACATTAATTAGTAATGCTGCTGCACACATCAATAAGAGACCGGGAGAATTACCACAAAAAAATCAGACTTGTATTTTTTAGAATCTGCCAACACTGAACAGGGAGGAAAATGTCATTTCTACCAGAGGCACAGCATCTTGCCGTGCTCTTATGTAAACTCACTGTCAGGCAATCCCAGAAACTGCCCGCACTTGCCTCTGGGCAAAATGTCTCCTTTTCATAGAAAAATGTCACCTTTTCTCTAGGAAATGGCAGGTAGGTTTTGTTTTTTTTTTTTTCCAAAGGAAAAATGACCTTTGCATTTTGTTAAAAAAATTCTCAAGGACTCAGCTTTGATGAAAAACATGGAAAACAATTCCCTATCTCTTAATTTATACATGAGGTTTTACTTTGTAAATTCTGAGATTACACCTGTCACCACTGATGTAGCCTGTGGGCAAATGTCAACGACCAGAAAGTCCCAGGACCTTGTTTTCCAGGAATGTTCCCTGTGTGCAGGTTGGATGCCTGTAACCCAGACTCTTGGCTCTTGCTGCATCTAAGTCCCTCCACCCTACCCATACACACGCACGCGCTTGCGCACACACACACACACACACCATACCACACCACACAAACACACCCCCACATACACACTTTAAGCTCATTCCTGTAACACTTGAAAGCTTTTACGTGTTAATCCAGCATTACAATTTCATACAAACCCATGAGAAACTCCACTGAGAAAATGCCAGTGCTGTAATATACTGATTGTTTGTCTATCATTATGGTTAAAAGTATATTTACATATACACACTGCTTTATATAAGATAGATAATCAACAAGGACCTCCTGCATAGCACACGGAACTCTATTCAATATTCTGTAATAACCTATATGGGAAAAGTATCAGAAAAAGAATGGATATATGTATAACTGAATCACTTTGCTGTATACCTGGTTAACATAATATTGTAAATCAACTCTACTCCAATACAAAATAATAAAACTTAATTTAAAAAGAATATTAAGTGCTTCTTAATAAATTCAGAGATGGAACAATCTAAGTCAGTTTTTTCCATGGAAAAAATTTTCATTCTAAGAAAATGGAAGAAAATATATCCAGTGTTCTTTTTTTCAGGTGAAAAAATAGGAAAAAAAGAAAGAAAGAAGCAACAGAAGTGAAAGTTTCAGGACCCAACACTTCAAAACAAAGAGAGGAGAAATATACAAAGGTGTTGATATGGAGAAAGACATTTCCGGGTTATTAATCTTGGTTTCACAAAACAAAGTTCCCACTTCTTTTGTCAATATCTCGTATATGTGGTGAAATGTTTTCCTTCTGACAATAGTTTTCACCCTTAAGAAATGCAAAATTCACCTTACAGGGTTGGATATTTCAAACAAAGCAGTAAATTAGATGATGACACAAGATTTACTGCGTGTGCTCCTGTCAGTTCATGCAAATCCTCAGCTGGAGCATGTGAGAGGCACGCTAATTACACTGGATACAGGAACAATGTCTCTGCAGCTGTAGCAGTTTTGATATTTGCAGACTCCAGCACACTTCATCTGTAATTTCACTGGCAGCTTGCAAAAACCAGAAGAAATACACTTATAAGCAAAGGTCTGCATGGTAATTTATCTCCTATTGACTTCAGTAAAGTCTTCTGGCTTAGAATGCTAAGAGATTTATAATTATGAACTCAGATCTAAGCTGATGAAACAATGAAAGACATATTTATTGCTTCTTTTTCTCACTTTCATTGCACATATATCTGTAAATGATGATATATATGTGTGTGTATCTACAATCAAACTCTTCATTGAACACTTACAAGCCCATGTGAGAATCTGTAGGAATATATACCATCACCCTATTTAATTCAGGTGTATTATTCTCTCAACAGAAATATTTATATCTTGCCTCATATATTTTCCAACTACCTTACCCTTACTAGGCTTTTCTTTTTATTTGCTGTGACTCAAGATTGACATGCTTTTTTTTTGAAGGGGTTATAATAAATAAAAAAATGAGGAACCATCATTAAACAAATGAAGATTAGGTTACTGACTCTCCTAAAACATGTCTAGCATATGTGTTAGAATCCTCACTGCTGTTGTTTGGTTGCTAAGTCATGTCTGACTCTTTGCGACCCCATGGTCTGTAGCCCACCAGGCTCCTCTGTCCATGGGATTTCCCAGGCAAGAACACTGAAGCAGGTTGCCATTTCCTTCTCCAGGGGATCTTCCTGACACAGAGATCATACCTGCGTCTCCTGCATTGGCAGGCAGATTCTTTACTACTGAGCCACCAGGGAATCCTATGACATACCCCAAAGGTACACAGCATAATTTTCAGTTGTATGTGCACACATAAGAGGTTGACTATAGTATTTCAGCTGCCAGTCTATCAGCACAATAAAGGTTGTCAACATGGCACCGTAATTCTGAAAATTTTGGTTATTTTCTTTAAATCAAAAACTATTTAAAGAAGCAAGAGTTGTTTTGTCATGTATTCAGGCAGAATCATTTTAGTTTCTGGGTACAAAGGGGGAATAGTCTAAGCTGTTCACAGATCTTTTCATACATCTATTATGCCTAAAATGCTAAGGCTTCTTTCAATTTTGTAGAAAATTGTTCTAAAAATATATTAATAATGACTATTATTTTGAGCAATTCCATATGTTGTGTCCTAAGTACTTTAAATGTAGATAATTCATCTAGTGAAATGTTTGGTTAAACTATAAAAGAAAAGCTTTAGCTAACTATCTAAAAGACACATAAATAATCACAGAGGAATCTATGATACAACAGCAAATCACATACCTCCACAGTAGTTAATGTAAGCACATCAGTGCTGCATAGACTCACTGCACTATTTCATCAAGTTGAATATTTGCTATATATCTGGTAGTGAAATAAGCCTGGGGGTTGGTTAATGATCAAATCAGACACAGTTCCTGACCTCAGAGAGCTTATAGTGGGTCGGGGTAAGGGTAGTAAATAGCAAGAGATTACAATTCATCTGCTGGATGGGTAAGATAAAAATAAGCATCTTTTATAAAAGCAGATTGTTTCCTGATGAACCAAAGGCACAGTTCAATTAGTGAAGGGAGAGAGAGTAGCAGGAACTGGAAGAATTGACATTGTCTATAAGAACACATCTGCCAATCCAGATTCCAGAATCTGGTAAATCTCTGTTATCTATCTGGATACTTTTAGTTCACTTATATGCAAGAGTATTGGCTATCTTGGCCTCAGACCTAAAAAGATAAAACTTCTTAATTGCATTTAGATAATACCTTTATTTCAAATGCATCTAAATTAGGCTGAACACCTTTCACTGTCAGTATATTTATACTGACAATCAACAACTTCCTCCACAGAGCAAGTGTAAAAATGTTAACCCTATAATCTCCAGTCCATTTCTGTTAAATGTAAATAGCAAACATTCCAACTTTTAAAATGCCAATTTTGTATCCAATAAGGGTACTCTAAACAGCATCCCTGGTATAAGGATATCTAGCACTATCCTGAGCTCTGCTCTCAGGCCGAGTGGAGATTCCTCCCACTTTCTCCTTGAGCTCCTAGTGGGCCAGTGAACCTGTACTGCAAATTCATGTGAAGTTTTGGTGAAGAACAGCTAACAAATAATATGTGACAAAGCACACTTAACTGCATTGACTGCCATGATGTTAGTAGACACAATGGTCATGAATATCATAATTACTGTATGACATCCAAATGGATCTCAGTACTGAAGCTAGGAAAAAAAAGTAGCAAACTTTGCTACCACCACCACTACTACTACTACTACTACTACTACTACTAAGTCACTTCAGTCGTGTCCGACTCTGTGCGACCCCATAGACGGCATCCCACCAGGAAAATCCCACTGGGATTTTCCAGGCAAGAACACTGGAGTGGGTTGCCATTTCCTTCTCCAATGCATAAAAGTGAAAAGTGAAAGTGAAGTCACTCAGTTGTGTTCAACTCTTAGCGACCCCATGGACTACAGCACACCAGGTTCCTCCGTCCATGGGATTTTCCAGGCAAGAGTACTGGAGTCGGGTGCCATTGCCTTCTCCTACAACTTTGTTAAAATGGGAATCGAGTTCTTAATCCTGGGGCACAGATGAGAACTAGGATAGGACTTGTACAGTAGTTATCCCTTCTCAAGTGAGTTTTTATCTAAACTGTGATTTTATATGAAGACAGTATAAAGAGCACTGTATAGGCATTCACAATGAGAGAAAAGATAGAAGTATGTAAAAAAACAAAAGAAACACTGCAATGGCATTTATTTGGGTTACAAATTCCTTTCATGTCAATGTATGGCAAAACCAATAAGATATTGTAAAGTAAAAAAAATTAAATAAATAAATAAAATAGAAATTTCATACCTAAAAAAAAATAAAAACAAACAAACTAAATAAGTTATTGAAGCATGGTGTGATTTTGAGAACGGGTGCAATAAATTTTTTCAAGTGGTTCGGTTTGTAGCCAAGATCAAGTATTTTATCAACTATGACATCTGTATCATCTGTGTATCAATATAAAAGAAGAATAGTGGATAGAAAGTGTGTAGTGTTGCTCCAACCCTCGCTGTGAGATGTCGTTATTGACCTGAAGGATATATCACTAGCAGTGGAAATATTAGGATTTCAACAAAATGAAGTAAGGTTCTGAAACTCAAGTGTGCTTAGAAAGAACCAAGAGTAAACATACTGTGACGAAAAAAACAAGCACAGTTTTTTTCTTCTCTGCTGGAGATATTAGTATTGGTCAGTTGGCTAGAAATTCAATTTCATTTTCTAGGTTTTATTGGGTACAAGATTCTTTGGAAGTATCTAAAGCTCATAAATGTCTAAAAAAGGCAAAAATGATGTTAATATCAAGGGGTCATTTAGAAACTTACCTAACTTGGATCTGAGTGAATATTTTGAAGATCTTTCAAAATAAATTGCTGAGACCGCCTCTTTTATTTTTATTAGAAAGACAGAGCTAGAGGCCTGGTGATTTTGCTGCTCATAATCTCTGGATGTGACATTATAATTCACTATTATTTATTCATAGAACAGTAGAGAACTGGAAGGCAAAAGCATTATTAACACCTCCCAGAAGACTGAAAGAAGGTAGAGTGCCCATGAAAGTCAAAGATAATTTTCTCAGGGAACCTGAATAACTCAAGGAATTCTGAAACAAAGAAGCCATAGGAAGGAAACTGCAGTAGATGAAACCGGGAATGTTTTTTTTCCTGCCACTTCTCTCATTAAAATGTGGGGCCTAGTTTCCTTCCCTTTTTATCTGGGCTGACATGTGACTTGATTTTATAACATTGTGCCAGTTCCAGGCTAGGCCTTGAAAGGCTTGACAGCTTTCTCTTTTGGTGTCTTGGAGCACTAAGCCACCATATAAATTCAGCCACCCCACTAGTCAAGACTATGTGGAGAGAGAGATTCTATGCCAGTCCCAAAGAGTTGCATCCATCCCAGCAGAGGCATCAGCAGTGAATGAAGTCACCTCACACATCCCAGCCCCAGGGGAGCTCCTAGTGATGGTGGTTGCACAGGAGTCCCAGTGTGAGATGAACAGATGAGAACTACAGTCCATTCCAGGCAAGAAAGCATTTGTTATTGTTCAGTTTCTCAGTCATGTTTGACTCTTTTTGACTCCATGGACTGCAGCAAGCCAGGCTTCCCTGTCCTTTACTACCTCCTGCAGTTTGCTCAAACTGACGTCCATTGAGTCAGTGATACCATCTAACCATCTCATTCTCTGTTGCCCTCTTCTTCTCCTGCCTTCAATCTTTCCCAGCATTAGGGTCTTTTCCAATGAGTCAGCTTGTCGCATCAGGTGGCCAAAGTATTGGAACTTCAGCTTCAGCATCCGTCCTTCCAATGAATCAGTTCAGTTCAGTTCAGTCATTCAGTTGTGTCTGTACACACCCCATGGACCTAAACGTGCCAGGCTTCCCTGTCCATCACCAACTCCTGGAGTTTACTCAAACTCATGTCCATTGAGTTGGTGATGCCATCCAACCATCTCATCCTCTGTCGTCCCCTTCTCCTCCTGTCTTCAATCTTTCCCAGCATCAGGGTATTTTCAAATGAGTCAGTTCTTCACATCAAGTGGCCAAAGTGTTGGAGTTTCAGCTTTAGCATCAGTCCTTCCAATGAATATGCAGGACTGATTTCCTTTAGGATTGACTGGTTGGATCTCCTTGCAGTCCACGGGACTCTCAAGAGTCTTCTCTAACACCACTGTTTAAAAGCATCAATTCTTCGGCACTCAGCTTTCTTTATACTCCAATTTTCACATCCATACAAGACTACTGGAAAAACCATAGTTTTGACTATACAGATCTTTGTTGGCAAAGGGATGTCTCTATTTTTTAATACACTGTCTAGGTTTGTCATAGATATTCTTCCAAGGGAGAAGCAAGCTTCTTTTATTTTGATGGCTGCAGTCACCATTTGCAGTGATTTTTGGAGCCCAAGAATATAAAGTCTGTCACTGTTTCTATTGTTTCCCCATCAATTTGCCATGAAGTGATGGGACTGGATGCCATGATCTTAGTTTTTTGAATGTTGAGTTCTAAGCCAGTTTAATCATGAGCAAATGTTTGATTGATTGTGCATCTAAAGCACTGAGTTTGTGTATGGTTTGTGATGTGGTACTAGAAAACTAAACAGATACTTCAAATAATAGAAAAAATAATATTGCGTTACTTTGCTTCTGGCAATTGACAGGACCATCTATGTGGTTCACATCACCTAAATATGAACACTTGTCTGTGGAGGTGGGTGGTAATGAAGAACTGGCTGATTCACTAGAATGTTTTTATAAGGCAGCAAGTCAATAAGAGAGGCATCATGGGAAAGACCAACACGTGTTTGCTCAAAATTCAAAAGGAAGTCTGCCCTAGGCATAAGTTGATTTTGAGGTAGGAAAACGAGACACAGAAAACACTTCTGAACTGACTCTTAAGCTTTCTCATTCATATATATTTTTCCCAGGAGATGTTTAATGAACAACTCTAGGATTTTATCAAACTGCTAAGAAGCTAATAATGGTTGCTGCTGCGTTGCTTCAGTCGTGTCCGACTCTGTGCGACCCCACGGACTGCAGCCTACCAGGCTTCTCCGTCCATGGGATTCTCCAGGCAAGAACACTGGAGTGGGTTGCCATTTCCTTCTCCAATGCATGAAAGTGGAAAGTGAAAGTGAAGTCGCTCAGTCGTGTCTGACTCTTAGCGACCCCATGGACTGCAGCCTACCAGGCTCTTCCGTCCATGGGATTTTCCAGGCAAGAGTACTGGAGTGGCTTGTCATTGCCTTCTCCCTAATAATGGTTATGGAAGGCCGAAGAACACTGTGGTAGGGTGGGGTGGAAAACCATCAGATAACCATGAAGAGGAGATTTGTTACTGAAAGTGAAGTCGCTCAGTCGTGTCCAGCTCTTTGTGACTCCATGGACTGTAGCCTACCAGGCTTCTCTGTCCATGGGATTTTCTAGGCAAGAGTACTGGAGTGGGCTGCCATTTCCTTCTCCAGGGGATCTTCCCAAACCAGGATCGAACCCGGGTCTCCTGCACTGCAGACAGACACTTTACCGTCTGAGCACTGAAGGGGGTCCCTAAAGGTGTAATAGCTGTCACACTGAGAGTCTGGCAGTCATCTGTTCACAGAGCATTCATGGCCCTAGGTTAATCTTTGCTGTTCCCTAGAAAGCAAAAAGGTAACTAAGATTTCAGAGAATGCAATCATGAGATAGAGTACCTCAGAATGTTAAAATCTCAAAGGATGAGAAATTGCTCATAGTTCTATATGCTGACCTGACATGAAAGATAAAGATTAATCTGCTTTGTTCTACTAGCCACCAATTCTATCCCAAAAGTTAGTCCCCAGGAATATTCATAAATACTCTTTCAAAACAATTCTGAGCATAGGCTTGTTTGAGAGAGGGTCAGGCTGGGATGGAGAATGTTTACTGAGCTGTACAGTAAGAGGGAAAGGAGACTTCCTGCTACCAATACTTGTGGTGGTTCTCGGACTTCAGTAGCTATAATAATGCAGATTCAAAGACTTGTAGTTCAAGATGATGGACTGAACATATGCGGCGATCCCCTTTAACAAAGACTTAAACATCTTAAAAAAAAACAGATATACAAAAACAAACAAAGGTTTACTGTACTGCACAGGGAACTATAGTCAAGATCTTGTAATAACCTATAATGGAAAATAATCTCAAAAATAATATATGTGTGTATGTATCAATGAATCACCCTCCGTGCACATGAAACACTGTAAGTCAACTACACTTCAATAAAGTATATATTAACAAAGACTTTAAAATGAATAAACCTACAGCAATGAAGAGAAAAGAAGAAGAACCATTGTGACAGAAGGGGCCCTTATAAAACAAGACAGCTCAAGAGAATTTTAGAATATGGAATGTGGATAAAGACATGATAACTGATGTCTTATGGCTTTGGAAGGTATATTCTAGAGCAGTGGCTGGCAAACTACGGCCCACGAAGCAAAGCCTGCTGCTGCCTGTATTTGTAAATACAGTTTTATTGGAGCACACCCATATTCATTTCACGATGATTGAGATCAACAGCTGTGACAGAGACCAGCTGGTCCACAATAAAATATTTACTGCTGCTGTTGCTGCTGCTAAGTTGCTTCAGTCGTGTCTGACTCTCTGCGACCCCATAGATGGCAGTCCACCAGGCTTCCCTGTCCCTGGGATTCTCCAGGCAAGAACACTGGAGTGAGTTGCCGTTTCCTTCTGCAATGCATGAGAGTGAAAAGTGAAAGTGAAATTGCTCAGTCATGTCCGACTCTTTGCTACCTTATGGACTGCAGTCTACCAGGCTCCTCTGTCCATGGGAATTTCCAGGCAAGAGTACTGGAGTGGGTTGCCATTGCCTTCTCTGAAATATTTACTACTTGACCCTTTATAGAAATAATGTGCTGATTTCTGTTCTAGTATGCTTTTGGAGGAAAGAGAAACATGGACAAGGACTCTCAGTTGCTTTGCAGAATCGCAGAAAGGCTTGGGATTAGGAAACATCAGATATAAGCATTGGGTTGGCCAAAAAATTAATTTGGGATTTTTCCACATGATGTTGCAGTAAAACCCGAACGATCTTTTTGGACAATTCAGTATATAGACAATCTGCCCTGCTACATCTGCATGGAAAGCTCTTACCACCTACCTCAAGTCGGAGATGAGGGTGTCTCCAAAAAAAAAAAAAAAGAACCTATTTAATGGACTTTCTATTCCACTCCTGCCTAAGAGCCTCAGGTAAAATGTGACCAGTCTTCAAACCTTGTCACAGATGCAGAACTCCCAAGCAACCTGTTCAGTATTTAACTTTTAAATATAGACAATCAAAGATTGCAAGACATATGAGCACTGTGTTAGCATAAAATGAGTATCCATGACAAAATAAGATATAGCTACAGATAACAGTGGACTCTGCTTGAAGTGAAGTGATGTGAAAGTTGCTTCCGACTCTTTGTGACCCCATGGATTGTAGCCTGCCAGGCTCCTCTGTCCATGAATTCTCCAGGCAAGAATATTGGAGTGGGTTGTCATTTCGTACTTCAGGGGATTGTCCCAACCCAGGGATCAAACACAGGTCTCCTGCATTGCAGGTGGATTCTTTACCATCTGAGCTACCAGGGAAGCCTGAACTCTGCTTAGGAGAGACATGATAGAAAGAAGCGAGCCCAGAGAGGAGCAGGAGGACAAATGATGCCCAGAAAAACAAGGACCCTCTAAGAACCTAACGTGTTTGTGCTTTGAGGGAAAAAGTGCTTTAGTTGCTAAGTCATGTCCAACTCTTGGACCCCATGGACTGTAGTCTGTCAAGCTCCTCTGTCCATGGGATTCTCCAGGCAAGAATACTGGCGTGCGTTGCCATTTCCTTCTTCAGGGGATCTTCCCAACCCAGGGATAGAACCCATGTCTCCTGCACTGCATGCAGATTCTTTACCTCTGAGCCACCAGGGAAGTCAGAAGGGAAAAGCATCATTTTAAGAAAGATATTGCCAAAAAGAAGAAAGAAAGAAAGACAAAGTAAAACTCCACAAAGCCGTTTACAGGGAAAAAAATGTATTAATGATATACCACCACTGGGGTCAGCGAACAAGTTTACAGAGCCATGATAATGCAAAACTTGTACAAATATTACTGAAAGTAGTTGTAAAACTCAGTTGGGAAACTAGAGGAGAGCAGCTGAGGGATACAGGAGTTAAAGCTTCATCTCTTTCTAAAAGAAAGTACATAGAGGTCATTTCTAGAGCTGTTGAATTGAGATAACAGGGGCAGGACACAAGAGGTTTTAATGCATTATAAATATTTCATTTTTTTTTTATCATGTATGTGTATTGCTTTTACAAGTTTTAAAATTACATAAACACAAATTCCCAACACTACTTCCAGAAACTTGGAATCAGCAGGTCTAGGGGCACAGGATGCTGCATCTTTAAAATGCTCCCCAAGTGATTTGGACAAAGTTAATCTTGTGCCCCTTTTAGAAAAGCCAATAAAGAGGTAGCAACCAGTAAAAGCAATAACTTCAATCTGCTCAAATGGAGAAATGCCAGGAGCCAGACAATGTCAGAATGTTGGTCTCCTGGACAGTTTCTTGCTATTTTACTAACTAAATGCATAATTATTAAAAGATGGTGGGGAAAAGAAAACACCAATGGGCTGTGAGTGATCTCATAATTCAACACATCTATAGAAGATCTTCATGGATAGGTCAACTTTCCTTCCTCCTATATTTGTTCAAAACCATAAGCCTTGATTCAAAACTTAGCCTGGGGAAAAACAGGAAGCATCATGTAATGAGGGAAGCTTTTTAATGGGAGGATGTTAGATAAGTCTCTTTTAGACTCTGCAGTTTCTACATAAGCCTTGCTACATCAATCTTGAGTTTTAAAATAATTTTAAGAATGTTCTCAGGATCTCTGGTGCCTACACATGATTGCTGGGATATGTTGAATCCTTAATAATCAGAAGTGGGATGGTTTCTGGGCACTATAGTAATTTCTTGTAAGAAAATGTCTTCCGTAAAATTATAGGACCATTAGGGATTGGCTCAGTTAGTTGCTAAAAAGCAGCCAGGGGCACAGTATCCTTCTTTATCCTGTCTCCATTGCTTGCTAGAATCAGTGCTGACTGAGAAAGAAAGAATTCCCACTCTACCCTTGTTTCTGTAGTGCAGGACCATAAGTCAACTTTAGTAGAACAGATTTTTCTTTGTGTCCAAACAGACTATTAACATCTCTTTGCCTAAACTAGAGATAATCTAGAGCTGCTGCTGCTGCTGCTAAATTACTTCAGTAGTGTCCGACTCTGTGCGACCCCAGAGACGGCAGCCCACCAGGCGCCCCCATCCCTGGGATTCTCCAGGCAAGAACACTGGAGTGAGTTGCCATGTCCTTCTCCAATGCATGAAAGTGAAAAGTGAAAGCGAAGTCGCTCAGTCATGTCCAACTCTTAGCAACCCCATGGACTGCAGCCTACCAGGCTCCTCCGTCCATGGGAATTGCCAGGCAAGAGTACTGGAGTGGGTTGTCATTGCCTTCTCTGAATCTAGAGCTAGAAAAGTTAATTAAAATATTTTCATGCTTGTTTCAGTGTCAAATGAAATTGCTCACTTTTAAAATACTAATGATTTATTTTGTATATCTGTGGTGTCTATTATTTTTGTTGAATCTTTAGGTTCATTTATAGATGAAATCATTACAAAAAAGACATTAATTTTGTCCCTAACATGTACATGTATTTTAAATTTTATCCAGAAACTGGAAAAGTTATTCGTTTTTGCTTTAATGGTAAACTATTGGGATTCCTTGGTGGTTTGGTGGTAAAGAATCTGCCTGCCAATGCAGGAGATGACTGGGTTGAGAAGATCCTCTAGAGGTGGAAATGGCAACCCACTCAAGTATTCTTGCCTGGAAAATTCCATGGGCAGAGGAGCCTGGCAGGCTACAGTCCATGGGATTACAAAAAGAGTTTGGACATGACTTAGCAACTAAACAAACAAACACAATTCACAAAAATTAGTTCAATTAGCATCAAGTAGGCTATACTGGGGAGAAGGCAATGGCACCCCACTCCAGTACTCTTGCCTGGAAAATCCCATGGATGGAGGAGCCTGGTAGGCTTCAGTCCATGGGGTCGCTAGGAGTTGGACACAACTGAGCGACTTCACTTTCACTTTTCACTTTCATGCATTGGAGAAGGAAATGGCAACCCACTCCAGTGTTCTTGCCTGGAGAATCCCAGGGACAGGGGAGCCTGGTGGGCTGCCGTCTATGGGATCGCTCAGAGTCGGACACGACTGAAGTGACTTAGCAGCAGCAGCAGGCTATATTGGAAAAGTGGAATTCAGAAAATTCAAATTTCACCTTTAAATTGCTGAAGTGTACCCATCCATCCATCCGTCCACCCAACCAACCAGCCAATAAGTATTTACTAAGTGCTGTTATTTGCCTGGCACCATTTTAGGTTCTAGGAATATACAAGTAAAGAAAACATCAATCATAGAGTAAATCTTGACACCTAATTGGTTAAAACTTATATGAGAAAACTCTTATATATAGGTATTCATGCATTTATATGCTTTTGTTTGAGGATATATGAACATACACTGTTCTCTAATGTTTGCTACAAGCCTAAATAATTCATCAATATTTGCTAAAAGTCTAAATAATTCATCATTACCATTAATTCATCAATTCATAATTCACAATCAATAATTATGATTATTTTTTTACTCGATACTTCTCATACTTGATACCACTGAAGGTGAAATATTAACCTACGCTGAGATGGCATATAAATCTTTTCCTAGGTATGCTTCACTACTGTGCTTTTGCATATTGTTATTTTCTCCTTCCTATGGCTCTCTTTACTTGTTCACCTAACAATGTCTATTCAACATTCAAAACTCTCTCAGACATCATTTTCTGTGAGGCAACCCCTAAGCCCTTCACAATGAATTAAACCTACCTTCCTCTGTACTCTTTCTGAACTTTGTACATGTTTTTATTTGCACTGTTATAGATATTCACTAACGAATCACTCATTATGTCTATACTATAAACTTCTTAAGGGTAGAAACATTTGTATCCTCATTTTTACATCCCAAATAATTATCAGAATGCCTGTCACATATGGGTAGTCACTATTTGCTCAACTGAACAGCCATTCCCTCTACTGTAATTTATGGAATTTTAAAATCATATTACATTTTTAAATGAACACAATATTTTTGACTAATAAGCAGTAGATTTCAATATTATTTTCTGAGAGAAATTACCACCCCTAAAAAACCTAATAAAATTATTTAGTTAGAAACACACTTAAAAAAATTCAGTTGTGTCCTCCCCTGACTCTCCTGACTTAGTGCCAACACCATGGTTATTACAGACTCATCCTATTCATCAGTTCAGCTCAGTTCAGTTGCTCAGTTGTGTCCGACTCTTTGCAACCCCATGAATTGCGGCACGCCAGGCCTCCCTGTCCATCACCAACTCCTGGAGTTCACTCAAACTCACGTCCATCGAGTTGGTGATGCCATCCAGCCATCTCATCCTCTGTCGTCCCCTTTCCCTCCTGCCTCCAATCCCTCCCAGCATCAGAGTCTTTTCCAATGAATCAACTCTTCGCATGAGGTGGCCAAAGTACTGGAGTTTCAGCTTTAGCATCATTCCTTCCAAAGAACACCCAGGGCTGATCTCCTTTAGAATGGACTGGTTGGACCTCCTTGCAGTCCAAAGGACTCTCAAGAGTCTTCTCCTTGCAGTCGAAGGGGCTCTCAACAGTCTTCTCTAACACCACAGTTCAAAAGCATCAATTCTTCGGCGCTCAGCTTTCTTCAAAAAAGCAAGAGAGTTCCAGAAAAACATCTATTCCTGATTTATTGACTATGCCAAAGCCTTTGACTGTGTGGATCACAATAAACTGTGGAAAATTCTTCAAGAGATAGGAATACCAGACCACCTGACCTGCCTCTTGAGAAACCTATATGCAGGTCAGGAAGCAACAGTTAGAACTGGACATGGAACAATAGACTGGTTCCCAATAGGAAAAGGAGTACGTCAAGGCTGTATACTGTCACCCTGCTTATTTAATTTATATGCAGAGTACATCATGAGAAATGCTGGGCTGGAAGAAACACAAGCTGGAATACTATTCATACTGTGTTACAATTACTTGTTTATTTATGTAAAACTCCTCCTAGATGCAAACTCCTCAAGAGCCTGGCTGTTGTCACATCCATCTTTGTAGTCCTGGTGGACAGCGATGACTGTGAAAAGCCAGAGCTTGACAAGTGTTTGTTGAATGAATAAGTAGGATACAGTGAATAGAATGAAATCCTAGGTTCTTCTCTTCTTATTAGGACCTGTTCAGCAAATATCCTAAAAGAAGAAAATCAGCTAAATTCTAAATAAAATCTTTGACTTTGTTGTTGAGTAGGATAACTTAGACTATAGGAGCATGACAAACCAGGAAAATAAATGAAAAGAAAAAAAGCGCTATTGTGCAAACCTTTTAATTTTGTGTTTTTATTTATTTATTTATTTTTGCTGTGTGGCATGTGGGATCTTATTTCCTTGACCAGGGATTGAATCTGTGCTACCTGCAATAAAAGAGCAGAGCGCTAATCACTGGACTGCCAGGGAATTCCCTTTGTCTTTTAAGTTTACACTGAATGAAGTTTTTTCTATTTCTAAAACATGGAATAGTGGATTGGATGAGAGAAAAAAGTAACTGGGTCCTTTATAATGAAAAGAAATGAGTTTGTTACTTCACCAAGGAAGTGAAAGACGTATGCTAAGAACTATAAAACACTAATATGGAAAACTGAAGATGACTCAAAAGAAATGGAAAAATATCCCATGTGCTTATACTGGAATAATTAATACTGTTAAAATGGTCATACTTCCCAAAGCAATCTACAGATTTAATCTGATCCCTATCAAATTACTTATGACATTTTTCAAAGAACTAGAATAAATAATCCTAAAATTCATATGGAACCATAAAAGACCCAGAATTGCCAAAGCAGTCCTGAAGATAAAGAAGAAGCAGGAGGCACAGTGCTTCCAGATTTTAGACAATACTACAAAACTACAGTAATAAAAAACAGTGTGGTATTGGCACCAAAACCATGGATTAAAGGAATACAACAGAGAGCGCCAAAACAAACCCACACATCTATAGTCAATTAGTCTTCGACAAAGGAAGCAAGAATATACAATGGGAAAAAGTCTCTCCAGCAAGTGGTGTTAGAAAAGTTGAAAAGCCACATGTAAATCAATGATGTTGGAACATAACTTTCTCACCATGAACAAAAATAAACTCAAAATGGCTTAAAGACTTAAATATAAAACATGACGGCATTAAACTCCTAGAAGAGTACATAGGCAAACATTCTCTGACATAAATTGTACCATTGTTTTCTTAGGTCAGTCTCCCAAGGCAATAGAAATAAAAACAAAATAAACAAATGAGCCTAAACAAACGTACAAGCTTTTATATAGCAAAAGGGTGGAATAAAACATGAAAAAAACAAAAAGAAATCCTAAGGAATGGGAGAAAGTATCGGCAAACTGTATGACAGACATGGGCTTTTTTCCAAATTATATAAGCAACTTATATAGCTCAGTAACAGCAACAATGAAACAACCCAGTGAAAAATGGGCAGAAGACCTACGTAGACATTTCTCCAAATAAGAAGCAAAGATGGCCAATAGGCACATGAAAAGATGCTCAACATTGCTAATTATTAGAGAAATGCAAATCAAAACTATAATGGGGTACCGCCTCATATGGGTCAGAATAGAAAGTGAAAGTGAAAGAAAGTGAAGTAGCTCAGTCGTGTCTGACTCTTTGTGACCCCATGGACTGAAGCCTACCAGGCTCCTCCACCCATGGGATTTTCCAGGCAAGAATACTGGAGTGGGGTGCCATTTCCTTCTCCAGGAGATCTTCCCAACCCAGGGATTGAACCTGGATCTCCTGCATTGTAGGCAGATGCTTTACCGTCTGAGCCACCAATGGCTATCATTAAAGTCTACAAATAATAAATGCTGGGGAGGATGTGAAGAAAAGGGAACTCTCCTACACTGTTGGTAGGAATGTAAGTTGGTGCAGCCACTGGAAAACAGTACACAGTTTCCTCAGAAAGCTAAATATAGAATTCCCATATGATCCAACAGCCCCACTCCTGGCCATATAAGCAAACAAAACTATAATTCAAAAAGATACATGAACCCCTATGTTCACAGTAACATTATTCACAATAGCCAAGATATGGAAACAGTCTAAACATCCATCAGCAGACAAATGGATAAAGAAGATGTGGCACATATATCCAATGGAACACTACTAAGCCATAAAAAGAACAAAATAATGCCATTCATAGCAACATGCATCCAACTAGCTGCTGCTGCTAAGTCGCTTCAGTCATGTCCAACTCAGCCCACCAGGCTCCCCCGTCCCTGGGATTCTCCAGGCAAGAACACTGGAGTGGGTTGCCATTTCCTTCTCCAATGCATGAAAGTGAAAAGTGAAAGTGAAGTCACTCAGTGGTGTCCGACTCCTAGAGACCCCATGGACTGCAGCCCACCAGGCTCCTCCGTCCATGGGATTTGCCAGGCAAGAGTACTGGAGTGGGGTGCCAGGAGATTTCATCTAAGTGAAGTAAGTCAGAAAGACCAATACCATATGATATCACTTACTTGTGGAATCTAAAATATGACACAAATGAACTTATCTATGAAATGGAAACAGAAATCAGGGACATATAGAACAGATGTAGTGGTTGCCCAGGGAGAAGTGGCTGAAGGAAGGCTGAAGAGTGAGGTTGGGGTTAGCAGATGTAAGCTTTTATATACAGAATGGATAAACAATAAGGTCCTACTATATAGCACAGAGAAATATATTTAATATCCTATGATAAACCATAATGGAAAAGAATATAAAAAATAATGTATAACTGAATCATTTTACAGCAGAAATTAACACAACATTGTAAATCAACTATACTTCCAAAAAATATTGATCAAAAAAAGAGAAATGGGTTTGTTAAATATTTCACTGAAGTTCAGAAGCATTGGGGATCACTTTCCCTCTACTAAGATGGTTATTAACTCCATAGTTTCTTCATATTCGAGTTGAAAATGACAGATTGCTTTTTAACTGAGTCTTTTGATGTTTCTCTATGATTTGGGGGCAACGTGAAGGTGTTCACTATTTAGTAAAATCTCACCAGATGAGCAGCAGAGTTGGACATTCTCTAACTTACTCTTAGAAAAGTATGTACACATGATTTTTACAATAATAGCATTTGAAAAATGTGATGAGTTTTGAAACTACTGAAATTTAAGAAAATGTAACATCTATTAAGAAAGGCAATGCCAAAGAATGCTCAAACTACCACACAATTGCACTCATCTCACACACTAGTAAAGTAATGCTCAAAATTCTCCAAGCCAGGCTTCAGCAATATGTGAACCATGAACTTCCTGATGTTCAAGCTGGTTTTAGAAAAGGCAGAGGAACCAGAGATCAAATTGCCAACATCCGCTGGATCATCAAAAAAGCAAGAGAGTTCCAGAAAAACATCTATTTCTGCTTTATTGACTATGCCAAAGCCTTTGACTGTGTGGATCACAATAAACTGTGGAAAATTCGGAAAGAGATGGGAATACCAGACCACCTGATCTGCCTCTTGAGAAATCTGTACGCAGGTCAGGAAGCAACAGTTAGAACTGGACATGGAACAACAGACTGGTTCCAAATAGGAAAAGGAGTTCGTCAAGGCTGTATATTGTCACGCTGTTTATTTAACTTCTATGCAGAGTACATCATGAGAAACGCTGGACTGGAAAAAACACAAGCTGGAATCAAGATTGCCGGGAGAAATATCAATAACCTCAGATATGCAGATGACACCACCCTTATGGCAGAAAGTGAAGAGGAACTCAAAAGCCTCTTGATGAAAGTGAAAGTGGAGAGTGAAAAAGTTGGCTTAAAGCTCAACATTCAGAAAATGAAGATCATGGCATCCGGTCCCATCACTTCATGGGAAATAGATGGAGAAACAGTGGAAACAGTGTCAGACTTTATTTTTCTGGGCTCCAAAATCACTACAGATGGTGACTGCAGCCATGACGTTAAAAGACGCTTACTCCTTGGAAGGAAAGTTATGACCAACCTAGATAGCATATTGAAAAGCAGAGGCATTACTTTGTCAACAAAGGTTTGTCTAGTCAAGGCTATGGTTTTTCCTGTGGTCATGTATGGATGTGAGAGTTGGACTGTGAAGAAGGCTGAGCACCAAAGAATTGATGCTTTTGAACTGTGGTGTTGGAGAAGACTCTTGAGAGTCCCTTGGACTGCAAGGAGATCCAGCCAGTCCATTCTGAAGGAGATCAGCCCTGGGATTTCTTTGGAAGGAATGATGCTAAAGCTGAAACTCCAGTACTTCGGCCACCTCATGCGAAGAGTTGACTCATTGGAAAAGACTCTGATGTTGTGAGGAATTGGGGGCAGGAGGAGAAGGGGACGACAGAGGATGAGATGGCTGGATGGCATCACTGACTTGATGGATGTGAATCTGAGTGAACTCCGGGAGTTGGTGATGGACAGAGAGGCCTGGTGTGCTGTGATTTATCGGGTCGCAAAGAGTCGGACACGACTGAGCGACTGATCTGATCTGATCTGAACATCTATTAAATACCTTTCTCACTAGTGAGTGGCAGTGACAAATATACTCATGAGGTGACCCTGAAAAGATATTATTTCCACAGGAACCATTTACTAAACAGTCATCTTTGAAATTAAAAATATCAGATGAAGACCTCAATTTTATGTTGTCTTTTCATATACAAACCACTTTAAAATCCATAGAATTGCAATCAATAAATATATAGAGAATATAAATGGTATAATTTTTCCTCAAAAGTAATTCTTTAATTTATCTACTAAGATCCATGGACTTCAGTAAGTAAATACCATAAATTATATCAATGGTGAGTAAAGTGTGAAATGGTAAAATATAGTTACTACATTTTGTAATTTTCTAAGACATTTGAAAAGACCCTGATGCTGGGAAAGATTGAGAGCAGGTGGAGAAGGGGACAACAGAGGATGAGATGGTTGGATGGCATCACTGATTCAATGGACATGAGTTTGGGTGGACTCTGGGAGTTGGTGATGGACAGGGAGGCCTGGCGTGCTATGGTTCATGGGGTCACAAAGAGTCGGACACGACTGAGGGACTGGACTGTACTGAAGACATTTCAAAAACAATACTCTCAAATTCTTGAATCAATATTCTAAATACACAAGATCAAATTTGATTTCTTCTCTATTTTCCAGGTAAGGAAAGTAGTATTCATGAATTATGGGACTAATTCTAGGTCATGGACCAAGTAGGAGAATTTAAAAATCCAGACTGCAAAATCAAACTTAGTTCATTACGATTTTTTCTACCTTTGTGCATCTTTCATATTTCCCTGCCCTTAACAATTAGACTCTGCATTTCCATGTTAAATGAATTTTAATCATAATTGGATAGACGTCCAAGTACATGCATATGAAAATTAATTTATAAGGACTAGAGAAAAAATCTTATGTATTAAAATACTTTATGGGAATATATAAAGATGAATACCATTAATAATTTTTTTCCTATGAGATAAGCAAGCATATTTAAATAACTAACCTGGACAATTTAGCCTGAGAATACTATAAGATTAACACAGATTTTTAAAACATCAATAGCTTTTTATAAGATAGAAAAATATGAAATATTAATCAAATTTCTAAGAAGGGACTCCAGAAATAAATTAGAAAAGTGTCAATCTCCAGGGTTCATTGAATCCAGCAAATAGAGGGACAGTCAGAAAAATGAGACAAAAATGATATTTAGAGTTCCAAACTACTTCAATTTGATGTTATTAAATTCAGGGGAGACATGATTTGTGGTTTCCCTTCAGTGAAGTGACCTTTGACCTTCAAATTAAAAACACAAAAAGAAGCTTCTCACATTTGTCTTAGAAAAGACATTGCAAAACCATTTTCTAAAGTGTTAAGGGACTTACCTGTTTCCATTTTCCCGTCTTGTGCTGCAGGCCCGTCGGGAATCACACTTTTCACCTGCAGAAACTCGTCAGGCTCATCTCCGCCAATAATGGTAAATCCAAACCCCATGTTGCTCTTTTTGAGTGTGGTGCTGAGAAACGTTCCCTTCAATTGGGAGGCATCCCGGGTAAAGAGTGGCTTTTCTACTGGTCAGTAAAAGTTAAAAAAAGAAAAAGCATGGCGGTTAAGGCACGTTCTTATACAGCGATAGTCAGCCACTGAACAGCAACCCCAAGTGCAATTGTCGGGTTAATTACGGCAAATGCAAGCAGGTGTGACTGTGAGAGCAAACCTCTGAGCACTTGCCACAAACACAGAGCCGGCCCAAGAATCCAAGAAAACACGACAGAGCTCCTGGGTTTAGACAGAGTTTGTCGTCAGTGTGTCTACTCACTAAACTCACTTTCTCATGCTTAAAGAGGGCTGAAGAGACAGAGCCTAACATCATCCAGACACCTGTGGATCCATTCCTCTTGTTCTGAAAGGGTCCAGGTAGGAGGTTTGTGTGAGAGGCTGGGCCTGCCCAAAACCTTGAAGGGAGAGGACTAGAAAACCAGAATGGACTATTTTGTCTAACAAAAAGTAGGAGCACTAGAATGTTAGCACCTCCTCAAATGTCTAAATTAATTAGAAAGAATGCCTAGATGTGGGACTGAGTTAGCTTTTGCTTATAAGATACTATGAAGATAACCAGATAAATCTGTCTCTTACTGACCTGATAGCAATTAGTATACTCTAAAATGTGAGCAAGTGGCAAGTCAAGTATCTCTAAATATAATCATGAATGTAAAAGTAACACAGTTTGTAGCAATATGTTGACACGTTCAAATTATATACCCAAATAATCTGAAAAGAACTTGAACCCACTCATATAGGTTTAACTAGTAATTGTTGGAGAAGGCAATGGCACCCCACTCCGGTACTCTTGCCTGGAAAATCCCATGGATGGAGGAGCCTGGTAGGCTGCAGTTCATGGGGTCGCTAAGAGTCGGACATGACTGAGCAACTTCACTTTCACTTTTCACTTTCCTCCATTGGAGAAGGAAATGGCAACCCACTCCAGTATTCTTGCCTGGAGAATCCCAGGGACGGGGGAGCCTGGTGGGCTGCCGTCTATGGGGTCACACAGAGTTGGACACGACTGAAGCGACTTAGCAGCAGCAGCAGTAATTTGTTTTCCAGCTATGATCTGTAATGAGTATGAGTGAGTGAAAGTTGCTCAGTCATGTCTGACTCTTTGTGACCCGGTGGACTATACAGTCCATGGAATTCTCTAGGCCAGAATACTGGAGTGGGTAGCCTTTCCCTTCTCCAGGGGATCTTCCCAACCTACATATTTCAAATGCTTTAAAAATAATAGTCATGCTATTAATAGCTATGCTTTAAATGCTATGCAGTCAAGTATATTTATATATATTTATTTTTAGTTGTTCCATTTTGAGTGATATGATTTAATATTTATAAGAACCAGACTGTACCTGGTGACTAAGTTTAAGTATTCTGTTATTGCTCCATTTTGGGTGATATGTAATGGATAAACTATAAAGTAATGAGGGCCATATACTGGGATTTTACATTGTTTTGTTGTGGCTTAATCTTTAAACCATGTCTGACTCTTTTGTAACCCCATTGATGGTAGCCAGCCAGGCTCCTTTGTTCAGGAGATTTCCTAGGCAAGAATACAGCACTGGGTTGCCATTTCCTTCTCCGGGTCTTCACCACCCAGGGATTGAACCCTCCTGCATTGGCAAGGGGGTTCTTTACCACTGAGCCACCAGAGAAGACCTTACATTGTTTACATGTCACACATATCTTTATGAAAAAGAGGGCTTCTTTAAAATATAAATGCCACCTATGTTTCCTTTATGAAAATAAAGTTTACAATTTGGAGGGAAGTTCAGTGTGAGACTTTTACATTCATCTTGATGGTCCTGCGGTGAAAGCGTGTGAATTCTTCCGCAGGCGTAACTTGGCCTCCCAACTACCAGTGCCTCCCTCGTGCTTTCACGTGTAAGAGCTCACTAAGACGTGAAAAGTGGGTGCAGCCTCTCATGCCCGCACGCGGCTCCGGGGTGAATTCAGGTGCAGCAAGCGGCCCAGGACATACCGATGCGCCAGAGCCTCCCGGGGAGGTGGCTCCCGTAGTAAGACAGGTCACTCACGCTGCGGGACCGCTCCCGGGCGGCGAGGGAGCGGGCAGGTTTGGGCCTAGGTACTGTCGATGAGGAGCTGTCTACTGTCACAAAGGAGAACAAGCCTCATTCTTGTGCTTGGTCATTTGAGGGCAAACTTATGAGTCTCTATGAATCTGCCGTGTAGGGGATCATTGTCACACCCACTCATCTCCACCTGGCAACCTGCTATAAATTCCTGTGCAGTGCTGCCCCAGTGTTAACTTCACTCCTGATTGCTAAGTATATGCTTTTAGAGCCAGAGCAAACACCCAGCTAAAGCTAACTGAGGGGTCTGGGGAAAGCAAATCAATTATATGAAAGGGTTGGAGCTAAACGCATATTTGGAAGAGCAGGCAATTTGAGACAGTCTTTCCCTTTGAAACAATGAATGTTGACAGGTACTAACCTCGGAAACCTGGGGCCTGCAAGGGCTTTGTTCCAAGTTCTGTGTGGGGCATGTTATGCTGCTGTAGCTTCCTTTTTGCTTCCAGGACAGGGTTTTCAAACTGTGTTCTTCTATTTATGTGGCTGAAAAATAAAATTTCAAATTAGAGTATTAATGGGGCAAAGTCATTTAAGAGAACAAATGGATAGCTCTACAGAATGCAGCTGAGTACGAGATACCTTAAATGATTATAGTTGAAGCCCCACCAGGCACAGAGTCAGGCCTCTGCTGGGGCGGCTTGTGTACAATGCATGTTTCTGTGACGAGAGTTCTCAATAGCTCTTTCATATGGTCTTGTATTTCAATTATGCATGATTCAGCTAAAAGAGCTAGAATATGCACTTACTTTCTGGTCTACCGTGTTGATTTGAGTTTGGTGCACTTAAATATGTGGCCAACAAATGAAATTTATACCAAATGGTGCTGAAGAAAAAAGGGTAATCTAAGCTTTGTAAAATTCAACAAGATAAGTATAAGGGCAATTCACTGATTATCGTACTCTTATAGCAACTAAAGTCTACACATTTTAGAAATTGGCAGACCTGTAATAAAGGGCTCGAATATGGGGAGAAAGATCCCTAATGATATATACGTGTGGAATTTATGTTAACAACATTAAGTTGTAGAATACCTTTAGAATGACTGATGCTGAGAGATCAATCAAAAGGAGAGTATTTAGTCTTCCTAGTGAGATAATAAACTTCCAGATATCAAATACAGAGTATCTTTAAGCAAGTATGGATCAGCTAAACTCAGGGCTTAGACTTCTTATAGTATCCTTAGAGTATGATCCATATTTGTATAAAATTTAAAGTTCTTTATCCATAGAAAGGGTGGGAACCACAACCCTGCCTAGTAATACTCATGTAACTATTTTTTCTGCATATGCCTCACCAGAGGTTTGGCATGTACACTGATTTTGGTTCTTTGTACAAAAAACTAGGGTTATGGTATTAGAGTATGAAGAGGAGAGGGCTTAGAAAAGGAATGAACAATTAGTACTTAAGAGACTTCCCTGGTGGCTCAGATGGTAAAGAGCCTGCCTGCAATGTGAGAGACCCGGGTTCGATCCCTGAGTCAGGAAGATCCCCTGGAGAAGGAAATGGCAACCCACTAAAGTACTCTTGCCTGGAAAATCCCATGGACAGAGGAGCCTGGCAGGCTACAGTCCATGGGGTCGTAAAGAGTTAGACATGACTGAATGACTTTCACTTTCATTTTCTGTGCCACGTACCATATATAAATTTTCTCAGTTAAGTCTCATGACAATAGTCTAGAATCCTAATTATCCCTATTTTAAAGGTGATGAGACTGACACACAAGAGACTGAATGACTTGCTCTAAATCACATTCCTAGAAGTGAACAGGCTGGAACATGTCTCTAAAAATGCATCCTTTATCTACATACCTTCTCTTTCTCAATGTATCATTTCACACTGAAAAGTCCACACATGATGTGCACACACAGTCCTCTCATCTTAGGTCTATAAATATTCATGAGAAACAAAAGGAGGTAAGAGAAACCAAATCTTAACCACCAATTTTCTGTTAATATGGATAAGATAATTCCTGTTGTGAAGAAGAACTAAAGAGCCTCTTGATGAAAGTGAAAGAGGAGAGTGAAAAAGTTGGCTTAAAGCTCAACATTCAGAAAACGAAGATCATGGCATCTGGTCCCATTACTTCATGGCAAATAGATGGGGAAACAGTAGAAACAGTGACAGACTTTATTTTTTTGGGCTCCTAAATCTCTGCAGATGGTGACAACAGCCATGAAATTAAAAGACGCTTACTCCTTGGAAGGAAAGTTATGAGCAACCTAGACAGCACATTAAAAAGTAGAGACATTACTTTGCCAACAAAGGTCCATCTAGTTAAGGCTATGGTTTTTCCAGTAGTCATGTATGGAGTTGGACTATAAAGAAAGCTGAGCACTGAAGAATTGATGCTTTTGAACTGTGGTGTTGGAGAAGATGTTTGAGAGTCCCTTGGATTGCAAGGAGATCCAACCAGTCCATCCTAAAGGAGATCAGTCCTGAGTATTTATTGGAAGGACTGATGTTGAAGCTGAAATTTCAATACTTTGGCAACCTGCTATGAAGAACTGACTCATTGGAAAAGACCCTGATACTGGGTAAGATTGAAGGTGGGAGGAGAAGGGGATGACAGAGGATGAGATGGTTGGATGGCATCACCGACTCAACGGACATGAGTCTGAGTGAACTCTGGGAGTTGGTGATGGACAGGGAGGCCTGGAGTACTGCAGTCCACGGGATCACAAAGAGTTGGACACGATTGAGTGACTGAACTGAACTGAATTCCTGTTGAGGCAGAAAAGCGATTGCCAGAAACCTGCCAAGATGACTGCAGTATCTAAGTACTTGCTCACAAGAGCTGGGGCAGGGGAGCTGCTGCCACACAGGCTCTGGTGTCAGTGAGTCCTGGATTCAAAATCCAGCTCTGCTGCTTGATTAGCTGTGTGACCCTGCACAAATTATTAAGCCTGAAACTTTAGCATCTTCCATCTCTCAGATGGGCATAATACTGCCTCCCCCACAGGAGTGATTGTAAGTGAAAGGTGCATGGTGATGCAGCCAAAGGGGAAGGTACAGAGATGAGTCAGGGCAGAGTTGGAAATAATATTTCTGATGTAATAGGAAGATTTCAACTCAAATAAGTGGACTTCCCTCATAGCTCAGTTGGTAAAGAATCTGCTTGCAATGTAGGAGACCCTACTTCGATTCCTGGGTCTAGAAGACCTGCTAGAGAAGGGAACAGCTACACACTCCAGTATTCTTGGACTTCTCTTGAGGCTCAGCTGGTAAAGAATCCACTTACAATGCGGGAGACCTGGGTTCGATCCCTGGGTTGGGAAGATCCCCTGGAAAAGGGAAAGGCTATCCACTCCAGTATTCTGGCCTGGAGACTTGCATGGACTGTATAGTCCATGGGGTCACAAAGAGTCAGACACAACTGAGTGACTTTTACTTTCATTGGAATCAGCAATACCCTATCAAGCCTCTCCTCTCTTCCTGTGAGACTTAGAGTATCAGTGGTGAAGCAGTTGAAGCAAGACAGCCTGGGTCTGAGGTAGCATCTGAGGCAAATTACTAAGTTCTCTGACCATTGATATCCTCTTCTGCAAAATGGGGACAATAATATCTATTCCTTGGGGTGGCTGTGAAGATATGAGAAGTAATATTTGCAAAATATAGATATACAGGGAGAACCCCACAATTATAAAGTACAGTTGTTTATTCTTCAAGGTATAGTTATTCCCTATTACTATATTTGTAAGTGCAGTTGCTGTTGTTACCATTATTTCTACGATGCTTTTCCCATCTGTACCATAACTCCTTCTCCACCCTCACCCAGCAACATTCCAAACCTGTTTTATGCTCCTCCCTTTGGTTCTCACATAAAACCTTCAACAAACTTCTGTCATCAGTTTATTTATTTTCTTATACATTGACTCATTGTTGAGAGAATTTGAGGCCCTTTTTAAAGAACAACAACAAGGAGAAGTAAACAAAATCCATGGTGAAGTTAGTTGAGTTTAGGTGGAAGATCTAGAGACAAAATTAATAATATAGGATCCTATTTGTTTACTAGAAAGTGAAAGTGAAGTAGCTCAGTCGTGTCCGACTCTTTTAGACTCGTGGACTGTAGCCCACCAAGCTCCTCCATCCATGGGATTCTCCAGGCAAGAATACTGGAGTGGGTTGCCATTATGCTACAAATTAGTATTGAGCTTTCAAGCTGCTAATCCAGCAGGAAAAAGAAACAAGTTATATTCTTTGGAATAGTTAAGATAAACTCAAGATGGTTGTTTTAAAGGACATAGTATTCCTGTTATTCAGGCTCATGAGATCATTCTTTCTGGGTCTTGGATAAACATATTTTTGTGATGTAGTGTACGACACCTTAAATGATAATGTCACAATAATTAATCTAACAACCTGATCATACTGTGTTTTAATGACTGATTTTCATATTTATTTCCTTCTCAATATTGTACATACCTGTGTATAGGGTCCACAGGTTATTCAATTTTGTATACAAAGCACTGGACACAGTGAGAGACAATATCAGTTCAGTTCAGTTCAGTGGCTCAGTCACGTCTGACTCTTTGCAACCCCATGAATTGCAGCACGCCAGGCCTCCCTGTCCATCACCAACTCCCAGAGTTCACTCAAACTCACGTCCATCGAGTCAGTGATGCCATCCAGCCATCTCATCCTCTGTCGTCCCCTTCTCCTCCTGCCCCCAATCCCTCACAGCATCAGAGTCTTTTCCAATGAGTCAACTCTTAGCATGAGGTGGCCAAAGTACTGGAGTTTCAGCTTTAGCATCATTCCTTCCAAAGAACACCCAGGACTTATCTCCTTTAGAATGGACTGGTTGGATTTCCTTGCAGTCCAAGGGACTCTCAAACATCTTCTCCAACACCACAGTTCAAAAGCATCAATTCTTCAGTGCTCAGCTTTCTTCACAGTCCAACTCTCACATCCATACATGACCACTGGAAAAACCATAGCCTTGACTAGATGGACCTTTGTTGGCAAAGTAATGTCTCTGCTTTTCAATATGCTATCTAGTTTGGTCATAACTTTCCTTCCAAGGAGTAAGCATCTTTTAATTTCATGGCTGCAATCACCATCTGCAGTGATTTTGGAGCCCCCCAAAATAAAGTCTGACACTGTTTCCATTGTTTCCCCAGAGAAATAACATATATATATATATTGTTAAGTGTTGAATATGTGTTTTAAAATTTTTATCTGCAAATATGTTATTAATTTTGAGAAACTAGAAACAGTTCTCAGGTTTCCGGAAGTTACCATCTTTCTTCATTTCCCAACTATTCTGTTTCTGTTTCTCTAGGTCATTATTCATCATGTACATAACTTTATCCTTAGAAAATACATTACAAGAACTTTCTGGGGTAGTTTTACTACACAATTGGATTCCTCCAACTTGCCACATGCATGTAATTACTTCCTTAGAAAAGTCAATGTGCAGCCACTTGCTTTATGGAAACCATGTTGAAAAGATTCCATTCACCATTAAACTGAAGTTCTACATTTCACAGAGAATGAAAAATACCAATGAACTCATCTAGTATGACTTGTACCTGACAAACAGTGGAAGCTGGGGATGGCTTTAGTGTCCTGAGCTAATTGCTACAGAACATTTACATTGTCACAAATAGAGTCATTCATTTAAAATTTAAAATGCTCCCAAGCTTTAAAAGACGTATCACAAAGGAATATGATTGTCGCTGAGTAAGAAAGCCTTGTTTTCCTTGTGCTTCCAGTATGAATAGCTTCTAGCCCTTTTAGCAAGGATTTGGGGGCCCTACAATGTGTAAAAGGATGTGAATGACATTTGCCATCCTCCTCTTCATTTTTTTTAAAGACTCTGTGAGGGAATTATTAGCCAGCTCATCCAGCTCTGTACAGGACAGGAACCTAGGAAACTATCAAAAATTCTTATTCTTATATCTAGTCTATTATTACATTTCAGTAATAGAATTTGTAGGTGTTAAGAGCTAAGGGGGTAAGAGACGTATTCTGAGGAGGGTAGATCCCAACAGCCCCATTTCAGAAATGAAAGACTACTGATATGAGATCCTTCCACACGGGAATGGCAAAAGGACATTCAAGGATGCCCTTCCATTACCTCTTCTCTTTGCCAGTATAGTCACTCATTTGCAGCTTACCTCTCCCACCCTCTTTCATTACGGAATGGAAACATAAGATAAGTTTGCATGTGGCAGTACTTTGTAGTTCTGGATAAACCTGAATAACTTAAAAAAACAAAAACCAAAAAACAGAGAGGATTCAGGCACACCCGAACTCAATGGAGTCACAATCTCCAAATGGGGTATACGGCTTGACATTAAAAAAAAAAAAAAAAGCTTTCCAGATCACTCTCTTGTTCAGCTAGGGTTGCAGTCCCCAGAGATGGAAGCTGCAAAGGTGTACAAAGGTGTCCTTTATTCAACTAGAAGTTTCTTTTCTGTACTCAGCCTTGGGGAGTATTAACAAATGTTCTTTTGCTCAAGAAGAGAGGACACACGCAAATGAAAGTTTCAGACATGCACAGAGGGAAGGAAATATTTATGGCAGATTGGATGACATGCTGCCAAAAGTAGTCACAGGTCGCAGTCCTGTTTGACTGATACCTCCTTCACTGTGGGGAGGAAATGGAAGAAACAATGGGAATGCCTCATGTCCTGAGCCCATCAGTACACACAGGACAGATCTGCTGGGCAATGAAGGCCGTGGTCTGACCCTCACTAACACTGCTCCATCCATAGTCCAACCTGTTCACTCCCCCATCTTGCTTCTCCTGGGTTTGTGGAGAGGGACATTTTTAGCACATAGTCACCAATAACACTTTTTGCACCCACTGGCCACTCTCACATCATCTTGACTTCGGTTGACAGTTTAGAAATAGATCATTGGGTCAATGTGAGAGAGGAAGAAAGTACCTTTCAAATAGAGATTGTACCAGGAGTAAAATATTTCCAAGGTGATCAAGGTGGCTACACTAATTACTCCAAAGCATGAGGTAGCCTGTGCTCAAGAAATGTTTGTCACATAAATATCTGGATGGAGGCAGGCAGGCATGAAAGGTCATAGATCTTGCTGTTTTCCAGTTTAACTCTCCCATAAAATATATGTTGTGACAGAACTTCAGGTGAAGCTTAGGGCCAGTTTATGAGCTATAAGCAATCTGCATCTGGGTAATGACCCATGGAATCCTGCAAAACAGAGACTCTTTCAAGACTTTCTTGTGATAGTGAAAAAGTCATCCACTTTGCTTAGGAAAGATGTGGACCTGCTCTCTTATGTTACAACAGAGATGTGCTCATACGGAAAGGCACTACGTAAGGGACAAAATGTGGGAGCACCAGGAGGCAGCCACTCAGCACTGGGTGTGGGAAGGTGAGCTTGATGTTTGGGATTGCTGTTCAGTATGTCATCCCGCCTATGCAAACCTGCTCCTTCTGGGGCTTCCCAAAATCTATTTTATTTGAAGTACATTTTTTTAAGAGAATAATTCTTGAGTGGAATCACAGTATGAATTTCCTGGTTGCTTGGGATTCCATAATTTTTCTTTGACCGTAATTCTGACTCCCACACTCCAGGATGGTTAGCAAAGTGCATGTTGCCTCCTCACATCTGAAGCCCTAAACTGCAGCTACATGGGCAGCCAAACACATACTCTGCCAGCCCTGTCTATAATTTTTATTCACTTTAGAACAAACTTTGAGAAGATCCCATAAAGTTTTATCTACTATTCAGTCTAGATAAATGGAATAAAAGCTTCCTTTTGGTTCAGAAACTAGTAAGACAATAATAACATTGCAGGGATCTTCTGGGGCCAACCCTCTTGACAGAAGGTGGGAGGGACACTGTATTAAGAACTTGGTCACTGCAGTCATGTTGCTGGCATTTACATCCAAGCCTCCCCCCCAATCCCATCCTAGAATGTGATCTTGGGCACATTATTTACCCTCCCCATGCTTCAGAATTTTTCATCTGTAAAGATGGGATGAAAGTAATATCACCTCATAAAGTTGTTGTGCATATTAAATAAGTTGAGTATATCACTTAAGACTGGTCAGTCAGTTCAGTTCAGTCACTCAGTCATGTCTGACTCTTTGCGACCCCGTGAATCGCAGCACGCCAGGCCTCCCTGTCCATCACCAACTCCAGGAGTTCACTCAGACTCACGTCCATTGAGTCAGTGATGCCATCCAGCCATCTCATCCTCTGTTGTCCCCTTCTCCTCCTGCCCCCAATCCCTCCCAGCTTCAGAGTCTTTTCCAATGAGTCAACCCTTCGCATGAGGTGGCCAGTACTCAATAAATGCTACCATGCTTCATCAAACATTTGTTTCTCAAATGGTCTTTGCTGGGCACTGTGGTAGGGGGTGCAGGGATGGGCAAAGATCAATCAGACACACAGACTAGCAGGGGAGATAAAATAGAAACAAAAAGAGCTATAAAATAGGCTTTCCATAATATGATGTGTGCCTTACAGTGTTTTGAAAGTATAAATTTTAAAAGCACTAGTTCAAAGACTAATGTTTTAAATATATTTTATTTTTAAAAATGAGCTTTGGATAAATGGAATAATTAAATCCATTTCACTTGGAGCATTAAAAAAAAAAAGAAAGAAAGAAACAGACTAATAGAATCCTGCCTCTTGAAAGATTTCTTCCCAGTTCTAACACTTAAGTGATCATTTTATTCCTGTGGATGCTCATTCATTATTCCCTACTGTTCCTGAGGGAAATGTAGATTTGCTTTATGAATGTGGGTGGGAAGATTGAGTCACTCACATGTTCTTTTGCTCTTTCTGGACATGAGGGTGTCTGATCTGGGGTCATAGCGTCCAGGTGGGAGGTAGACTCATAGCCAACTGAGAAGAGTATTCTTACATTGGTGCTGAAACTCTCACAGCTAAGGAGTCTGCTCCCCATCCCCCTCCAGGCAGAGCTTCCCAAATGTGGGTATATTTTCAGATAAATGAGCTCTCTTCTCTTCCCCAGTACTTCCCCATTAAGACACTGACTTGTAATATGTAATGTGTATTTTATGTGTATCTTTTATAGAAGTGGGACTCATCACCTAGCCATTACTATTCACCAATTACATGGGCAAACTTGATATTTTACTCTCAGCAGAAATGACATTGTGCCCTATCATTCATGTCATGAAGCCCCAGGACCTACCAGTTATGTAGACTCATTTTCCAAAATTGCCAGTAGGCATGCATTTAAAAACGTTTTCTATCCATTTCTTCTCATTTTCATAAAACATCTGTCTTAAATTTTATTGCTGGGTGTAGGAGGAGGTTATTGTTATCGTAGGTATTGCTAACCTTTTGCTTCTAGATTGAGCAAAAGTAGTGAGTTATAAACTTAGAGGTATGATAGAGTTTATCTAGAAGAAAACTAAACGACAACACTATTTCGACATCTTTCTGTATTGAGACAAAACTAGATAAACTGCTCCTCCACTGGTATCTGCCAACTCTGACTCATTGACTTCAGTCTTTCAAGTCTCATATACACATTCGTCAATGTATCAGTGTGTAACACACTGGGAACACAGAAATGGATGCAATACAACCCTTTCACCAAGGAGGTCTATATTCCAATGGGGAAGACATACGACGTTTGTCTGCCTGGATTTGTCTAGGACTACAGGCTTTCCCAGGGTGTGGGACTTTCTTTGCTAATACCTGGACATTCCTAGGTAAATTGGGATGAGCTGGTCACTGTATAAGCAGCCAGAAAATTTGTATGCACAAAGTGAGGACTCAAAAGAAAAGACAACTGAATCTGGGGGTTCGGGAAATTTCACAAGGGAAGTGACTCTTGAGCAGATTCTAGAAGGACAGATGTATTTTCCCAGATGGAGAAAAAGACATTTCAGGAAGAGAATAGTGGATTCAAAAGTGTTCAGGAACAAATTCTATCCTGCTCAGTGAGAGGACAGGGATGGTGCCTACACCTACTACATTTCCGTGTGGGTGGTGGTGTGGGAGCAGGGGTGTGGGGGAGGGGATGAGTGATGGGACAGGAAGAATACTTCCAAGTCATGGGACGAGGTTCTATTTTGTTTCAAAGTCTCTGTACTTCCACTATGGCTTTAGTCTAAAGGATGATCGCAGCTTTGAAAACTTTCTATTCTGGAAGATGTGCCTGTTTCCTGAACATGGGCAGATTAGAGAATGAGTTTCACCATATTAGTCACATGGGAAGAATCGTGATATTCCCTCAAATTCTCAACCATTTCAGCATTATTTACTGTACCTCCAATGCACTGGTCATTCTTCTTACCTGGTGTTATGAGAATGAGCAAGATGCTCTGTGACTATGAAGAATCTATTACCCAGGGAACTAGCCATTACAATGTGCTGGGAAGGGTGAGACTAGTCTGACTTGTAATATACTGGATTGAACTGGATTGCTATTTATTAACAACTTATGCATGAGCTATTGAAATGTGAAATCATGATATAACCCAAGTCTGGTGGTTGATGGTTTAGTCGCTAAGTCGTGTCTGACTCTTGAGATCCCGTGGACTATAGCCTGTCAGGTTCCTCTGTCCATGGGATTCTCAAGGCAAGAATACTGGAGTGGGTTTCCATTTCCTTCTCCAGGGGATCTTCCCGACCCAGGAATCCAACCTGGGTCTCCTGTATTGCAAGCAGATGATTTACCAACTGAGCTATGAGGGAGGCCCCAGCCGAAGTCTGCTGAATCCCAAAAATATAATTAAGAATTATAAACCTGTGCATACATGTCACTCATACATAATGCTAGAAACACACAGCCATGGGTACAAGCATACTTTGGGTCTGACATCAAGGAGAGTCAGAGAAGTGAGGGATCATGAAGGCAACACCACTAATGCCTAGGATTATCCAGGAAGGAGGGGTCAGTGAAAAAGCGCTAGTGAGGGGAGACAGACACGACTTGGAACAAGACTGTGTAGATCTTGAAAGTCAACGTAACAGGAAGATAATTCCCACTTTATAGAATAGCAAACCTCTCTAGGTTTCCAAGTCTAATATTTAGAGTGAGATAAAGATTAAAAAAAATATTATTCTTGACTACTGAGTCTTTGTTACTGTTTATATCAGAGAAAAACTAAATACACAGTTATTCCTTTTATAAGCTAGACAGTAATGCAGGAAGAATTATGAAACAAAACAAAATTAAAAGTACTTTTGATGCATCATAGGGAGAAAAGGCTCCTTTGCCAGACACCTAGAATCTGCACAGAATCTTTCAATACCTTGCATTAATAAGTGGCCATGTGGCCTGACTGGGCAGGAGCCTGTCATTCTGAGAAGATAAGGACCCTGGGAAGATAAGAAAGACATGGAAAAGAAGTAATGGGAAGAGATGATAAAGGTTCAGCAGAACCAAGAGCAAATACAGGTGGCAGTAAGGTGCTTCACTGTTGATTTTAATAGCTTGTTTTTTGGGAAAACTAGTGTTGAAGAGTTTTATATAATTAACACACTATGCCTAAAATTATGCCATTACAGGAAGATCAGAATTCTGGGATGACAGTTTCATGTATCTGTAACAGGGGATGTATTTTTATGTAACATGTTTCTTCCTTTCCACAATATACACACAAGGTTGGTGAATGTAGGCTCCCTCATTGGCCGAGCTTGTACTTTCCATTCTAAAGCTCCAAATAAAGATGGAATGCATGATGCTGGATATTTCAGAAGAACATTCCATCTTGCACCCTTTACAGTTACTTAATAGCTGTTCAGATTTAAATTCTATTTAATAGATACCACAATTTGTAGAAAGAAATAGTTGTCTGACAAATGAATGGCAGCCTTGTAATAAAAGAGGGCGTAATGGGAGAGTGGTAGGGAGCAGAGAGAGATGAGAACTAATATTTATTGAGTAAATACTATATGCCAAACCTTCAGGTAAACATGTTTCCTGCTTTTAATTGAGCTGCTGCTCAGAGAGGGTAAACAAGTTTTAGAAGTTCTCACAGAAAGAAGTAGATTCATGACTCACACCTGGCTCTGTGTAGTGCCAAATCCAACAATATTGATCGAGGTGCTTCTGACACAAATACACATTTACTTTTCAGTGATACTTCCTCTGTATATTTAGGCTTGGACTATTTTTAGTAATCTGTGACTACTTCAGGGTGGTTCTCAATTATCAGTGTGAGATCAGTGAAACTGGATCTCACAGAATTTTAAATTACAAGCTGGTTCTTGGAAGATAAAAATGTGAAAAATCAATTACTTTGATTATTGAATTATTTTTAAAGAACCCAGTGATTATGTGCATAGAAATAGGGACCGTATACATTTTATAAGAAAACACATGTACGTGTGTATATTTCATATGTCATGAAAAGTGAGAATAGGAATGAGAATGGGAATACAGGTGAGGGGCCAGGAGACCGGCTCTGGGTGACTTAATTTTCAAACCAGAGGAGTCTCCTCCGGGGGTTGCCTGTCAGCCTCACTTAGGGCTGATCCTCACTACTTTTCTTGAACTCTGTCTTTACCATCTCTGGAAATTGAACATGGGCCGCGTCTGGCCATTATGATGATGATAATAAGATTCTGCACTAACATTTATGGATGAGATTAGAGTTTTACGTGAGTGAGAATGGGGGATGGTCAATAATAACAACTACCTATGCCTTGTCTCAAACTTTGAAAAGGACATATTAGGTCCTGCTGAGGTCCAGTGATATGATAAGAAGTGAAAACACGGCACTTGCTCAATTACTTACAGAAAGCCCTTATGCGGTGACAAGGTGGAACCTCAAGCATGAGTAAGAATCCTCCCTCGGAGGCGCAGTGACAGCTGTGTGGCTAAGTGTGGGTTAGCCACGAACAGTAACACAGGTGAGAGGAGCCGCCTGTGCTCTGGTTTCCTCAGTCTCACGTAGATCTCTTGGACGTCACCAGAGGGAAAGCCACTTACAGTAAGTCTCAGTGATCATTCTCTATTTTAACATCAAACCAACATTTGAAGTTTAAAACGCATTTGCAGGTTAAGTCTACTTCTCATTACCCTTGTAAAGTTCCCCTAATATCTCTGAATTACAATGGCCTCATCTAACTATCCTGCTCACCTCACAGGACTGTTTTGAAGAGAAATAGATGAAAGTGTTTAACATGAAGCACTGTATAGATTTTTATATTATCTGGTGGTACTCAGAGTATGGGAGTCAAGTGTAACTTAAATACCAACAGCATCAAGTCTTTTAATTCCTGTCCCAGGCTCCAACTCCATTTCTACTGCCTATGAGGTTGATGGTCTGGCTTAAGTTTTTCTGTCTGTAAAACATGAATAATATCTAACATAAAGTGTTGTTGTAATGACAAAATAAGTTATGTAAAATGCCGAATACATAAAAAGTACTTAGTAGATGGTAGCTATTAATATGATTTTCCTGGCTTGACTGATAGTTGTTTATTATTTATGTATTAAGTCAATGCCCCCAACTAACTAATGGTACAGAAAAAAGAAAGACAATCATTCCCATCATTTTATCTGAAAATCCTATGTTTGAGATGCCCAATTGAAACTGGAGAAAGTGAAGTGAGAATAAAAAGAGGGACTTTGTCAATCTCTATATATGAGTGTTGGGCTAAATAGAAATTTGAACTAAGCTCTTTACATTGTGACAGACTCAATAAGTGTCACTTAATAAGCTTTTGGAAACCAAATACCTAATGGTGAATTTCACCTGGACTAGATTAATGAAATAATAATTTTATTGGCCTATCACAGCAAATCCAGATAAGCTCAGCCATAGGACAGAACTTTTCCCTGATAATTTTAAATTTCATCTTATTTAGCTAGACTGAATATACAAAATTTGGTAATGAAAAGTTTGTTATCTATCTCTTATATTGTTAGCTGTCTATGGTAACATAATTTCACCAAGGTAAATAAAGTCATCTGTTAAACACAGTAATACAAAAGTAATGGGTAGCCTTTCCCTTCTTTAGGGGATCTTCCCAACCCGGGGATCAAATCCAGGTATCCCACATTGCAGGTGGATTCTTTACCCACTGAGCCACAAGGGAAGCCCAAGAATACTGGAGTGGGTAGCCCTTCCCTTCTGCAGGGGATCTTCCTGACCCAGGAATCGAACTGGGGTCTCCTGCATTGCAGGCAGATTCTTTACCAACTGAGCTATCAGGAAAGCCCCTTAACAATGTCACCTTGTACTATAAAAAACAAAAAACAATATTCCCTTCAAATGTCTTCACCTCTGACAGTGATGAGAAAAATATCTCACCTGACTTTTTGTCTATAAGCTTCTATTTATACCACTGACTTTTTATTTAATGATAATTAGTTTCATATCTGTAGATATAAAATACATTGTAGATATCAAATACAATGTATTCATGACAATATACTGTCAGAGCTTTGTAAGGAGATTCTATTATAATAATCCACTCTTTTTGGAAGTCTTTCGTTAACATTCACATGATGGGATTGTTAAAATCATTAAAATAAAATAAAAGAATGGTAATATATGTTATTGTCTAGCCAAATAACAAGCAGAAATGGAAAGAAAATGCTTTTAAATTTTAAGTAAGTCTTTGATCAGCAGGCATAATGAGAAAACAACGAGGCTTAACACGGGAGAATGGCCAAATTTATCCTTGTTAACACAAGGTGCAGTGGATGTTCCCGGAACTAGAACTCTTAGCAACCACCCAATCCAAACCACTCATTTAACAGATAGAAGCCAGAGAGGTTAAGTGTAATTTTCTACTAGCCTGTAAATTCAAAACCATGGATGCAAAAAAGGACAAACTATTACTAACATTATGGTCTGTGACACAAAATCAATTTTGAAAAACGTTACCTGAATAGTAAAAGAGATGAAATTATAGTTTTCATGTGGGGGCAGCTGACCGTCTTTTGTTATATTCATAATAATGTACACATCAATCTACTGCTTCTTCTGTTTCACTAGATTTCTTCATCTGTCTGACAGCCTCTCTCTGAGCTGAATGTGATTCTAGTTTTGTATCCATTAAAGATCTAAAAGACCTAAATGCCAGCCAACCGGTTTAATTCCAGAGAGAATTCTTTTCCAACACTAAAGGAAAAAACAGCAATGTTGTTTCAGTATGCTAGTCTCCAACATGACATGATGCTGAGGGATTTTTAGGATAATTCTGACTCTATCCAATTTTTCACTTCATGTGCTAACTTCAGAACTTAGTCTAAGATATGGCTCCAAAGTATGTGGTGATACAGACTGGTAGCATGAGACAATTTGTAGTTCATTCACAAGAAACCTAACATATTTAATCCAGACAGAGATTAATAAACTGTACAAGCTAACTATTTCACAAATTACGGAATGATGACAATAATTTACTTGTTATTATAACATTACCTTGGCAAGAGCCAAACAGAATTATCCAGTGAAAGATGGTGGCAGTTTTCTCTGGGTCTGGCCTAGCAATGACCTACACAGAACAGAAATAGGCGATCCCTCCTCCATCAGGAGAGACAGCACATCTCACAACACCCTAGGACCTCTCAGTGAAAAAATGACACTCCCCACATCTACCTGCTCACACTCCTCTCAGAGCATTGCCTGAAACTCCCTTGAGCAACAAGGCCCAATTGCAGACTGTCCTCCCTTCCTTCACCATGGCCATTCTCCAGTTCTCATGGTCCTACAGAAAAGATGGAATAGAAGGAGAGAGCATGGTCCCTCCCTGGGAGCACGCAATGGTGTTTCCAGTTATGACCATTCTCGTCATCTCTCCTTGGGATAATAAGGGCTCAGGGATATTGCTGCCTCTACCACTCAGTTCACCTGCTGTGTGCTAGCTGTTGTGTTCAAACTCTCCAGAAGTATCTAAATGAGAGATTAATTTATTTCACAAAAAAATGTTTCAAGACAAACAAACAGTTTACATTACATTCATGTTTTCATTACACACATTACATTTTTTTCCTTTTTTCTTTTATTTAACTTTACAATATTGTACTGGTTTTGCCATATATCAAAATGAATCTGCCACAGGTATACATGGGTTCCCCATCCTGAACGCTCCTCCCTCCTCCCTCCCCATACCATTCCTCTGGATCGTCCCAATGCACCAGCCCCAAGCATCCAGTATCGTGCATCGAACCTGGACTGGTGACTCATTTCATATATGATATTACACATATTTCAATGCTATTCTCCCAAATCATCCTACCCTCTCCCTCTCCCATAGAGTCCAAAAGACTGTTCTATACATCAGTGTCTCTTTTGCTGTCTCGTACACAGGGTTATTGTTACCATCTTTCTAAATTCCATATATATGTGTTAGTATACTGTATTGGTGTTTTTCTTTCTGGCTTACTTCACTCTATATAATCGGCTCCAGTTTCATCCACTTCATTAGAACTGATTCAAATGTATTCTTTTTAATGGCTGAGTAATACTCCATTGTGTATATGTACCACTGCTTTCTTATCCATTCATCTGCTGATGGACATCTAGGTTGGTTCCATGTCCTGGCTATTATAAACAGTGCTGCAATGAACATTGGGGTTCACGTGTCTCTTTCCCTTCTGGTTTCCTCAGTGTGTATGCCCAGCAGTGGGATTGCTGGATCATAAGGCAGTTCTATTTCCAGTTTTTTAAGGAATCTCCATACTGTTCTCCATAGTGGCTGTACTAGTTTGCATTCCCACCAACAGTGTAAAAGGGTTCCCTTTTCTCCACACCCTCTCCAGCATTTATTGCTTGTAGACTTTAGGATCGCAGCCATTCTGACTGGTGTGAAATGGTACCTTATAGTGGTTTTGATTTGCATTTCTCTGATAATAACAAGTGGTGCTGGGAAAACTGGTCAACCACTTGTAAAAGAATGAAACTAGAGCACTTTCTAACACCATACACAAAAAATAAACTCAAAATGGATTAATGATCTAAACTTAAGACCAGAAACTATAAAACTCCTAGAGGAGAACATAGGCAAAACACTCTCCGACATACATCACAGCAGGATCCTCTATGACCCACCTCCCAGAATATTGGAAATAAAAGCAAAAATAAACAAATGGGACCTAATTAAACTTAAAAGCTTCTGCACAACAAAGGAAACTATAAGCAAGGTGAAAAGACAGCCTTCAGAATGGGAGAAAATAATAGCAAATGAAGCAACAGCTAATCTCAAAAATATACAAGCAACTCCTACAGCTCAATTCCAGAAAAATAAATGACCCAATCAAAAAATGGGCCAAAGAACTAAATAGACATTTCTCCAAAGAGGACATACAGATGGCTAACAAACACATGAAAAGATGCACACATTACATTCTTCACTAACATTTTCAAAGAAAAGAAAAGATGATGCTGGAATAATAATTATTTTGTCTTTTAAAGACAAAAAGATAACTGCTATCAAAGTGATTAGCTCATTGTTATTTGTAAAAGTCCACTTGCAGTTAAATCTATTTAAACTTCTAGGTTCCTAAGACGTTTTTTTAACTTCGAACCAGAGGATTTGCTAAAACAAGGCAGTTTATCAGCTTAAAAGTTGCTAACAAAAATATATCCAATTACAGAGTTGAGTTTTCTTTCCTTCAGGTGAAAAGACATTCAGGAGAAGGAAAGGCAACTGGAATACAAAATAAGTTTTGGTCATATTAAAATGAATCAGCAACAGGGAAATACCTTCCAGGATGAAAAATTATCTCTAACTTCATGAAAAGGCTTGATGAGGGGCATATACCCAGGTCTTGACTGGATGATAATAGTAAGAAGGGAGACTGGACATGAGACATCATTTTGTTTTGAAAGAATCATAGTTTAAAAATATTTGACAGACTTTGGCAAAAAGAGCAGAAGAAAGCATACGTTTTTCCACCAAACTGTGGCTGAAGTGCAGTGTTAACAAAGTAGATCAATAGCCAGTTGAAATACATACTATAAGTAAGTAGTACAGAGGGGTAAGTAAGAATTATCAGTGGCAAACTATCAGAAATGCTAACATAGTGTAAAGAACATGTATGTAAACTTAGGAGATCCCTCACAATAAGGTTTGATGCTTGTCTTCTCCAGGCAGAAAGGAGTGATGCCACATACTTTGAAGTTGACCTGGATCAGCCAGAAGAGGTAAAAATGTAATAACTTAGTAAAAAAGAACCGAATATAGTTTGGTTAGAAATAGAATATCGTATGTTTATTTCAATAGTCTTCTTCTCTTCATTGAACTGTGAAGTTAATTGATTTATGCTTGTTTAATAAACATGAGAAACATTTCATAAATTATAAAGTTAATGTTAATGTAAAACATATTGAAAGGTCTTTCTTAGCTCTCCATGCATCAGATGATAGCTGCAGCCTTACTAGGAGTCTGTTCATTGAGAACTCACTTAACTCCTCAGAGATTTGGTTCCCTCAATCTCTGGGACAATGGATGTGAAAGTAGTTGAAAGTAAAAATAGTGTCTTAAACATCACTGTGTTATTAAATAAATCCTTTCATCACTAATAGTTTCTTTGGAAATTACCCTGAAACCTCAGCCCCTCTGGAAGACACAGAAATATCATACTCTGCAGTCCTTGCTTCATCATTTTCAGTGGGCTTATGGAAAAAGTACCAGAAATGGTATTTTTTATTCAATGTGGCACACTCTAACCATGAGATTAAGTTATATGTTTCTTACAAATAAAATAATCATCCTTAGAATTATTCACTTTTGGGGGTGCATTGTATCATGAAAAGACTCTGATGCTGGGAGGGATTGGCGGAAGGAAGAGAAGGGGACGACAGAGGATGAGATGGCTGGATGGCATCACTGACTCGATGGACATGAGTATGAGTGAACTCTGGGAGTTGGTGATGGACAGGGAGGCCTGGTGTGCTGCGATTCATGAGGTCGCAAAGAGTCGGACATGACTGAGCGACTGAACTGAACTATCATAAAAGGCCTCCCTGGTAGCTCAGACAGTAAAAAATCTGCTTGCAATGCAAAAGACCTGGGTTCTATCCCTGGGTTGGGAAGATCCCCTAGAGAAGGGAATGGCTACCCACTTCAATATTCTTGCCTGGAGAATTCCATGGACAGACAGAGCCTGGCGGGCTACAGTCCATGGGTCACAAAGAGTCAGACATGACTGAGCGACCAAAACTGCTACTGTATCAAGAAAGAACTGAAAAAGCATGTAATTCCAAAAAGGAGAGTCCTTAGCTATGTCATTGGGATACATAAGATAAAATATAATTAACATTTGTTCAGCACTTCCTATATACCTGTTAGGTGCTAAGGCTTCCCTAGTGGCTCAGATGGTAAAGCATCTGCCTGCAGTGCAGGAGACCCAGGTCAGATCCCTGGGTCAGGAAGATCCCCCGGAGAAGAAAATGGCAACCCACTCCAGTATTCTTGCCTGGAGGTTTCCATAGACAGTACACTCCATGGAGTCACAAAAAGTCAGATATGACTGAGCAACAAATATTTTCACTTTCACCAGCTGTGTAATGAGACTGCCTAGATTCAAATTCCAGCTTTATTATTTAGTACTTGTAGAAATAGCTACATCTCAGTTATTTTTATCTTTTTATCTTTATTTTCTATTTCATTATCTATAAAATGGGGATAGTAACATAGACTTCACAGTTTGTTTTATTTTGATTAAATGAGTTAGTAATATGTATAGTACTTAGAATACTGACTGGCATGTAGTAGATGCATAATACAATTTCTTCTTCTCCTTTTCCCTCTCTCCTTTCTGATCCCCATCCTCCTCCCCATCTTCCTTCTCCACAATCTGTGTACTTAAGATCTCACAACCAGAAACTTGCAGGGCTGGTATACTGTGAAATGCTGCCACCCATGTTCTTGGCCACTAAGTGATAACTGATACGACCAAATGCTACTGACAAGATTTAGAGCTCCCTTTAAAATGTAACTGAGCAACTTCATCAACAGTGCATTTCAGTTTAACATCTTCTATTACACAAGTTTGTTAAGCTGGTGAAAGGATTCTTTTTTAAATAGCTGTTTAAAAGCATCAGAACAGTGTGCTAATTTTTGAAGATTGAAGAAAAAATTGAAAGTTTGAAAAAATCTTTCAATTCAGGAAAAAAATTCTCTAAGAAAAGGCAAGATTTTAAAAGGATATACTTTTGTGTTGACTTCTAATTGGAAATCAATGCACGATACTGGATGCTTGGGGCTGGTACACTGCAACGACCCAGAGGGATGGTACGGGGAAGGAGGAGGGAGGAGGGTTCAAGATGGGGAACACGTGTATACCTGTGGCGGATTCATGTTGATATATGGCAAAACCAATACAATATTGTAAAGTTAAAAAATGTAATAAGTTAAAAAAAGATATGTAATTTAGATATATCAATTAGATATATCCTTTTACATATATGCTGACTTTTCAAAAATTCTGAACTTAGAAAGTGTTTTCTTGGAATATTTAGAGAACTACTCAAAGGCATGAAGGAGGAAAACATTGTTAAGATAATGTTGTTGAGTTAAAATCCCCTCTAACCACTTTGCAACTTGCTACATCATGACAAATACTCATCATTAACCATGAAATGAATGCAATTCTCCTTTCACATTCAATGTTATATTGGAGATATTATACAGTATCTTTCATACATTCTGGAACTGCACACAAATAACATTTCATAGTAGCAGATGTGTGACATCACATGAAAACTTGTAAAACCTTTACATGAAAATCACATCTGTCAGTCTCCACCATTATCTTAACTGTTAGTTGTATGGTTTGCTTCTCCGTCTGTGCCAGAGAAGGCAGCTTTGCATGAAAACTGTTCCAGGAAATTGTGTCTTCTGGGAGAGCTAGTTAAGCAAATTGTGTAACTGCCATTGAAACCAAAATGCACCCAGCAGACATAATTTCACAAAAGAGGAGAAAAAAAACCACATTTGTACAAAAGTCACAGCTGTTCAACTCTACATTTTGTACTTTTTTCATTAAAAAATTCCCTTTCTTTATGAACAGTGACAGTTACATTTCTAGTTAGCAACTTTAGGACTTTTTAATACATTGCTAAGTCCTGTACTATCATGGATTTAGTGTCAAGAAAAATAGGGCTAACCTCTTTCTGTGGCTAAACTGAGCAGAAATGTGGTCTGTCTGTCCTGTCTGCAGATGAAATAAGAAAATATGCTGAGTGAGCCTCACTGTTCTTCAAAATACAGAGCTGCGTGGCTGCTTCTGTAGCTCCAAATGAGGGCCAACATCGCTATGCTGGGGCCCTCACAACATGGAATCCTCTTTGTTCAGGACTTTCCAGTCTTGCTCTTGGGGGCCAGAGTCTCTGGGACCACTCTCAAGCCATGGGTGATGGAATTGGTGGCTCACAATGAGTGAGTCAGAAGTCAGCCTGCTGGGGCTGTGTGCAACGTGACCACCACTGTCTGTCACCCTCCTGTGATACCACTAGAGGGGAGCCAGGGAGGAGATGTTCTTTGGGGACCCTCTATTCCTCTCCAGTGATGAGCTGCAGAAGCTTATTCAGACCATGACATGAGGATTATGAACACTACATTTATGGGATGCATTTCAAGCAAGAGTTTGGACTCTGGGCTCTACAGTCACAGTGCCTGGGCCCATTCCTATCAATAATGTGATGCTGGGTAAGTTACTGAACTTCTTCAGCCAGAGTTTCCCCATATGTCAATTTAAGACAATTTACCTTGTTATACTATTGTTCAATTGCTCAGTCATGTCCAACTCTTTGCCACCCTATGGACTGCAGTAAGCCAGGCTTCCCTGTCCTTCACTATCTCCCAGAACTTGCTCAAACTCATGTTTGTTGAGTCGATGATGCCACCCAACCATCTCATCCTGTTACCCCCTTCTCCTCCTGCCTTCAATCTTTCCCAGCATCAGGGTCTTTTCCAATGAGTCAGCTCTTTGCATCAGGTGGCCAAAGTATTGGAGCTTCAGCTTTAGCATCAGTCCTTCCAATGAACATTCAGGGTATATTTCCTTTAGGATTGACTGGTTGGATCTCCTTGCAGTCCAAGGGACTCTCAAGAGTCTTCTCCAACACCACAGTTCAAAAGTATCAATTCTTCAGCGCTCAGTCTTCTTTATGGTACAACTCTCACATCCCTACATGACTACTGGAAAAACTATAGCTTAGGCTATACAGACCTTTGTTGGCAAAATGATGTCTCTGCTTTTGAATATGCTCTCTAGGTTTGTCATAGCTTTTTTTCCAAGGTGTCTTTTAATTTCATGGCTACAGTCACTGTCCATAGTGATTTTTGAGCCCAAGCAAATAAAGTCTTTCACTGTTTCCATTTTTTCCCATCTGCCATGATGTGATGGGACCAGATGCAATGATGCAATGATGCAATGATACTTACATGATAATGATGATAATTTCTTCTGAGTTTTAAATATATTAAACCTGTAATCTTAAAACTGGATTTGCCCAGGACAAAATTATGACACAGCAAGTTAAAGCTACCAGTAGTGGTCAAAGTTTATTCAGCCCAGGTTTTCCAGTGTCAAGTTGTATATACACTTTCCTGCTGTTGACTGCGGGAGTCCTATTGGTTTATCTGTGGCTGGCAGGAATGAGTGTTTGTGCAACTGCCAGAGGCACAAGGTTTCTTTCAATCTGATATTCACTGCTGATGTCTGCTCTACAACTTCTCCTCCTAGTTGTTGGTCTGTCTGAAGAGTAACTGCTGAGTTAGACTTCTAAAGTCCTTGCATAGGCTTTTTTACCACTTGGTGGGAGGATGGAATGTTTTCCATATTTTGTAACCTGTTCTCTAATTGTGTAATGGGGTATGCAATTAAATACCAAAAATGATAGCTCTCCAGAGAACCCATTATATAATGTAAACACACAATGTTTACAAGTTGAGGTACTTCAATTATTTTGATGATTTTTTCCCAAAAGACATTTTTAAGAAATATTGGCATACAGTTCTATTTAAAATTATCTGGAGGTCTGAATTACCTGTCTTAGTTTTTTGACTGGTCTGATACACACACACATGCTTAATTTTTGGTATTGGTATACCTATGGAATCATGTAATGGGGAAAAAGCCATGACAAATAGTAGAATTGGATGCAACCTGAAGGAAGTTAAACTATTAGACTCACTATGATTGTACCCAGAGGCTTCCCTGGTAGCTCAATGGTAAAGAATTTGCCTGCCATTGCAGGAGATGTGGGTTCAATCCCTGGGTCGGGAAGATCCCCTGGAGAAGGAAATCCCACTCCAGTATTCTTGCCTAAAGAATCCCATTGACAGAGGAGCTTGGCAGGTGACAGTCCATAGGGTTGCAAAAGAGCTGGACCCGACTTAGCGACTAAACAACAATAACAATGACTGTATTTCAGACCTCACAATCACTTGAAATCTAAAAGTATTAAATGTTGTTGTTGCTGCTGCTGCTGCTAAGTCGCTTCAGTCGTGTTCAACTCTGTGCGACCCCAGAGATGGCAGCCCACCAGGCTCCCCCGTCCCTGGGACTCTCCAGGCAAGAACACTGGAGTGGGTTGCCATTTCCTTCTCCAATGCATGAAAGTGAAAAGTGAAAGTGAAGTCGCTCAGTCATGTCTGACTCTAGCGACCCCATGGACTGCAGCCCACCAGGCTCCTCCATCCATGGGATTTTCCAGGCATAAGTACTGGAGTGGGGTGCCATTTAGTCTGATTTAATTATATAAGATATAACTAACTAAATTATGAGTAATTTTCTGACTTTGGTGATTATACATGAAACATGAAGTGGAGAAATATAGAAAGAAATGTGTTGTGCTGTGCTTAGTGGCTGTTGTATCTGACTCTTTGTGACCCTATGGACAATAGCCCACTAGGCTCCTCTGTCCATAGGGATTTTCCAGGCAAGAATAATGGGTGGGTTGCCATGCCCTCCTCCAGGGTATCGTCACAACCCAAGAATTAAACCTAGGTCTCCCACACTGCAAGCAGATTTTTTTTACCATCTGAGCCAGCAGGGAAGCCCAAGAATACTGGAGTGGGTAGCCTATCCCTTCTCCAGGGGATTTTCCCAACCCAGGAATCGAACTGGGGTCTCCTGCATTGCAGGTGAATTCTTTACCAGCTGAGCTACCGGGAAAGCCAATGGAAAGAAATGTAGTTTAAGCAAAAACAAATACAAAGTAAACCATATGAAGTGTAATGACACTGAGAACCATTTCCTTTTAGGGTTATAGCTAATGTCCAATTCAATAATTTAACTACCAGCATCAGATCTTTCCTTGAAGAACAGACACCTCAATGAACAAGAAGGTAGGAAGCATTGCTTTCTGATATGCGAGTCTCTCACCTCTTTGATAGATATTTAAGCAGAGAAGGAAGGTTTGAGTTAAATATTGTTTTGTACATTGGAAATCAGCTTGAAAGCAGTTGAGGACATGGAAGAAGAATCAGAAAATTTCAAATGGGGAAAGGGTCAGAAAATCATGTCCCCCAGGCCAAGTTTGTCTAGCCATCTATTTTTGCTAATAAAGTTTTATTGAAACATAGTGACACCCATTCATTTGAAGTAGCATCTATGGTTGTTTTCAACAACAACAGAATTGAATAGCTGTGACAGATGCCATTTGGCCCCCTAAAATATTTGCTATATGGCTTTTTATGGAGTTTCCCAATATCTAAACTTAGGCAAGCGTTCTTGTTTGATAAATTATGTAAGGAAGTGTATTACAGATGAGATCTGGTGTATCACATACTTCTGTTCTCTTTCCTCCCATTGAACTACCTTGAATTTCAGATGTAATAGGTTTAAGCAAGGGATAGTCTGATTCAACAATTAAGACAAGATAACACTTATTGGGGTGCTGCAGTCCATGGGTTAGTAAAGAGTCAGACACAACTGAGTGACTAAACTGAACACTTATTGAAAATCTTTTAACGTTGACAAAATTAACCAGCAGTTGCAACTATAGTAGTATTAAAATATATATGTATTTTAATTGATGAGCAATGTAATGGGACTAGAAGCCTTAGAACTATCTAAAAGTGATTTTCCTTTATTTTTGCAATTAGTGATACCTCCAAGTATTTATCTTAATTTTTGCATGTATTGAGTGTCTACATGACCTTAGATACTATGTTAGAAAACTGCATTTGGCAAATGAAGTAAATTCACCTTCACTGGAAATGACTGTGGTGCCAAAATTCACTTGAGATGATAGCTCAAAACAAGTGTTCATGAAGGAGATGCTCAAGGGCGTGAGCACACAGGCTGTCCTCATCAGCACCTCCCCAGTGGAGAGAAGGGCTTGACACTTAGTAAAAGCTCAGTAACGGTTTGACTATGGCTATAAAAACAATTTAACAATGATGTCATTAGTTTGCAACCATTTACCATCTAGATTATTATTGTTAAACAGAATATGACCGGAGGAAACAGATTTAGATCTTGATGGAGAGGGAGAACATTTTTAGTGTTTCAGCCTCTGTGTTTCGTGGGTATGTAGGTTTTGTTATTCACCCAAATAACATTAACAACATGATGCAATAAGTAAACTTTAAAAAACTGTCTATCAGAAAAGGGGTTATGGAAAAGTAACTTATGTACGTAACCTTTGAAAGTTATTGAATATTACTTGATTTTCCTAAAGAAAGATGTGTATATAATTGAATCCTTAATAGGGGCTTTATCCTGAATAAAAGGATGCATAGAGTGGTAACTCATTATTCTACAACCTCCAATAGATAAATACATATATATTTTATGTATTAAAATATATTATGTATTAGATATTTATATATGTTAAAATAAATACATATATATTTTAATAATACTATAGCTGCAACTCCTGGTTAATTTTGTCAATTAATTGTCAATTAATTGTCAATTGTTAAAAGATTTTCAGTAAGTGTTCAGTTCAGTTTAGTCGCTCAGTCCAATTTACAGAAAAACCCTCCTGATTTAAAATGAGGCCTTAAAAGACAAAGAAATCTAAATTTTATTTCATCCCTCAACTGAAAAATATGGTTGCTTCATTTAACTGACTTTGAAATCTGGTCTAATAGAACATCTCTATTGCACAACTAGTCAGCTCCCAACATTCTGATTGCAAAATGAAGGGCATTTACTTTGATATCTTTAATTATCACTCATTTAGAGGACAGTGTGAAAGACACTTTTCCAATTGGTGTTTTAGAATCATGAGTCAAAGGGAAAGTATGACAAATTAGCCAGCTGGAGAGGCAAGAGACAGCTAGCTAGTGCTGCTAGAGTCTTTGTGGGTACTTCAAAGTAAGATGAAAGGGGAATAAAAGGACTGTTAGCCACACATGCACAATAAATGGAATACTAACACAATTTCACAACACATTAATAACAAGTTAATATCAAACTTAGAGACTTACTCGACATAATAAGTGCCATATATGGGATCATCGATTTTTTCCCAGCCATATGGAAGCTCTGAAAAATAAAGAGTTGTTTCTTTCAGTAAATAAGTAACAGATAACACTATTTTTAATAAGTGATATAATTTAATTGTACATATATTGCAGAAATAGTCTAACAAACTGGAATAAAGTATTCAGAGTCAGCACCAAATTTCAAATGCATATTGTAGGAACTATAAGAAACACTGACTTGAAATTAGCACTTTAAACACAGAACTCTCTTCTCTGTAGATATCCTGCTGGGTCTAGCTGTTTATCCCATGCCAAGCAGTAGAATGGCACATCATGTTATCACCACTCAAGGCAATGCAGAAGGCAAATCACTTTCCTGAAAGAGCACACAGCTTTCTCATTTATTTGTATTGTTAAAAGGAGCATTTCAGGATAAAGATTATAATTTCAAAATATATTTCTGAGAATAGCAAATTGTTTCTTATGACTGAAACAAAGAAATTACACATTCTCAATTGATATCCCACTATTCGAGATGGTTAGCTTACTGTTCTCTCTTCATGGGTCAGAATTTGAATGCTGCCAATAAACTCTCTGGGTATATTTTTGTATTAAGTCTAAATTTCTGAACATGCTTTCCTTGACAATATGGCTTATATTTTCAATGCTCCACAGCAAATTTTAATAACACACATTAAAATATCAACAATACAATAAAGGTTTCTTTAAGGAAAAACATGCTATTTGAAAACTAGGCTATGTGTTACGATACTGTTTTCAAATATACCAAGTCATTATAATTAATTCCTATAAATATGAAGAATATTATATTTTCCTCACACACATTAATAATATACATAACTTGAAGCTAAGTAAGATGTATTGACAAACTCTTAATAATATGTTTAAATGACACTTAAAAGTTTTATTATTATAAGTAGTAACACATGTTCATCATAGACAAGCACAGTTATAAAAAGAAAATTAGAATCACCTGCAATTCTGCCATCCAGAGACAATTTTTAGAGAAATTAGATAATATAGTCATATTATTTTTACAGCCTGGTATTTCTACCCAACAAATACTGAGGGCATCTTCAACATGAATGAGTGTTACTGCACAATATCACTTTGAAAGTGGCACAGCTGTTGTGTGAGGTGTGTTTAGAGCCTTGTGTAATCTCACCAGTCTTCCGTCATAGAACATCTGGGGCTTTTCAGTTATATGTCACCTGTGTTGGACTTACTAAAGCTTAAGTCTTCCATCATTTTCCCAATAACTTAGCCATGATAAATTCCTAGAGGAGAAATTTCCGGTTAAAGGGCATGCACACTTTTATGGCTTTTGATAAATCTCTATATCTATATTCACATTTTACTATCCCATTCACAAAAGAAACCAATTTATGACTTCATTGGGAATTTATGAGTGACTTTGGTTCTCTGTACCATCAAATTAAACACAGGTCCACAATTCCTCATCCAAAAATTTCTGGACAGAGTGGTTTTGAAATTCATAATTTTTCTGATTTTAGAAGGATAACATGATGCAAATGCCTTCTATTCTATAACAATCCAAGCAGAGTCCGAGAAAGCACTTAAAATTTTTTAAAGCCATGAATATTCAGGCAGCCCAAATCATGTGATTCTCACTAAGAGGCACAGAAAAGGACCCTTTCAAGTCAGTTACCACTGGTTTGCTGCCAGCATGCCCAGATCAGGTTACCTTTTGCTGCCACATGAGTTTATAAAAGGCAATTTTTAGAACTTTCAAATCTGGATATGCAGATAAAATATTATAAATTATTATTTAAAAATCAACCAAATTGTTTTTAAATAGCAGTTGATAGTTGTATTAATTTTTATTTCTTCATTCTTGGACTTTTTTTCCCTTTTGTACATTTCTTGCTTTTATAAATCAATTCATAATAGTTTTTTTTAATTTATGAAGAGTAACAATCCTTTATCACATGTTGCATACATGTTTTTAAGAGTTTAACTTTGTTGAACAGTCTCTTTAACACATGTTTTTTAAAATTTTATTTGGTAAATTCTCAGCGATTTCCTTTATGGTTTCTATTATTGGAGCTTCCCTTAAATACTAAAGATATTTTTCAAGTATTTTTTTTTTTTTACTATATAAAATCTAGGCTATGACCTGGCTTAATAATTCTTGGATTAGTAATGGATTAATATAATATACTTGGAGTAGTAACATATAATACCAAATTGTGAAGCACCTTAAGAACTTTTTCTTTCAAAATGGTAATAAGAATATTACTGAGTATTTACAATGTCCAGGTACTGATGGACTTTCCACGCACTGACACATTTTATCTTAACAATCATACAGGATTCAAAAACACTGTACTTTGGTTCCAGAGACCTTAGCCAATTCAGATATTAATATAGGCACTCTGTTTAATACAGCATCAGTTCAGTTCAGTTCGGTCACTTAGTCGTGTCCAACTCTTTGCGACCCCATGAATCGTAGCATGCCAGGCCTCCCTGTCCATCACCAACTCCCGGAGTTCACTCAGATTCATGTCCATCGAGTCAGTGATACCATCCAGCCATCTCATCCTCTGTTGTCCCCTTCTCTTCCTGTCCCCAATCCCTCCCAGCATCAGAGTCTTTTCCAATGAGTCAACTCTTCGCATGAGGTGGCCAAAGTACTGGAGTTTCAGCTTTAGCATCTCTCACATCCATACATGACCACTGGAAAAACCATTTGCTTGACTAGACAGACCTTTGTTGGCAAAGTAATGTCTCTGCTTTTCAATATGCTATCTAGGTTAGTCATAACTTTTCTTCCAAGGAGTAAGCGTCTTTTAATTTCATGGCTGCAATCACCATCTGCAGTGATTTTGGAGCCCCCCAAAATAAAGTCTGACACTGTTTCCACTGTTTCCCCATCTATTTCCCATGAAGTGATGGGACCAGATGTCATGATCTTTGTTTTCTGAATGTTGAGTTTTAAGCCAACTTTTCACTCTCCTCTTTCACCTTCATCAAGAGGCTTTTTAGTTCCTCTTCACTTTCTGCCATAACAATACTTAATTTAGACTAATGAGAATAACTATCCAGATAGTTTTTATCAAATTCCTCAAGCTACTGGAGAATTTGGCTATTAAAAAGAAAAATGCATTTGAAAGATATCTACTGAGTGCCTTTTGCTGCTGCTGCTGCTAAATCGCTTGTCATGTCCGACTTTGTGCGACCCCAGAGACGGCAGCGCACCAGGTTCCCCCATCCCTAGGATTCTGCAGGCAAGAACACTGGAGTGGGTTGCCATTTCCTTCTCCAATGCATTAAAGTGAAAAGTGAAAGTGAAGTCACTCAGTCGTCTCCGACTCCTAGCGACCCCATGGACTGCAGCCTACCAGGCTCCTCCATCCATGGGGTTTTCCAGGCAAGAGTACTGGAGTGGGGTGCAACTAAAGTGAAAGAATATACAGAGGACAATTGATATTATGAATGCGTGCGTGCATTAGTTGCTCAGTCGTGTCCGACTGTTGGCGATCCCATGGACTGTAGCCCGCCAGGCTTTTCTGTCCATGGAATTCTCCAGGCAAGAGTACTAGAGTGGATTGCCATTCCCTTCTCCATAGGAACTTCCCAACCCAGGGATCGAACCCTGGTCTCTTTCATCACAGGCAGATGTTTTACTGTTTGAGCTACAGGAAGCCCCGATATTACGAATATTTATTATTAATATGGCTGAATACATGGATTCATACATATAATAGGTCTAATATTACCCCATGTCTATAAAAATAAGTAAAACAATCATATTTACTAATATTTAGAGTAAAAGTCTAACATGGTTAGTTTTATATATATACTAGTCCTACTTAAAGGTGCTGTCAAATGGAAGCATTTCAAAGTTAAATTAAAAAAAACAACTTTTATACTATAAAACCTTTCCTTCAGTTATTCCTTATCTTTGGCTCATTTTTTGGCTCTTTTTTTGGGGGGGGTGTAAATTACTAATTCTAAGCTATGTATCCCCAAAGATCAGTTCAGTTCAGTCGCTCAAGTCATGTCGGACTCTTTGCGACCCCATGAATCGCAGCACGCCAGGCCTCCCTGTCCATCACCAACTCCCGGAATCACTCAGACTCACTCAGACTCACGTCCATCGAGTCAGTGATGCCATCCAGCCATCTCTTGCTCTGTCGTCCCCTTCTCCTCCTGCCCCCAATCCCTCCAAGCATCAGAGTCTTTTCCAAGGAGTCAACTCTTCACATGAGGTGGCCAAAGTACTGGAGTTTCAGCTTTACCAAGTATAGAGTTCACTGATTCTTTATCTTTGTGGATTTACAATGCCAAAGGTTCTGAGAACAATTCCTTGGTATTGTTTCCCATTTTCCATCATGAGGTAGTCATCAGGAGTTAGGGGGGAAATCTGGTTTGCATTTCATAAGATAATAACATAATTTATTTGCTTATGTCATATTTCCAAAATAGATTATTAATTCCTAAACAAAATTATATGCTATAAATACTTATATTTTAAGATGAACTATTAAGTGGTACTTAACTCACAGTTTGAAACAAAATAATACACTGTACCTCTAACTTGTTACAAAGAGCTGTCGCTCATTTCATTTATAATGCCTACAAAGGATTGATGGATGGATGTTACAAGAAACAAGTAATAGAATACATACATTGGTTCATTTGTAAATATGACAGAATAAGTATAAAAACCTACAACCAGTGTTTAAAATGGTGTGGGTGTGTGTATGTACATATATATGAATGTATATGTGTATGCATATATGTATATGCATATGCATATATGTGCACACAAAGATATTCTTTCTGAAAAGCAAAGGAAGGTCTATGCTAAAATGCTAACAAAAAAACTATAAGCTTTTTTCATTTTTAAGAAGACAAGTCATAATAATAATAAGTAATAATTGTTATAATAACAACAATAATAACTTGATTATTAACTGAGAAGTATACATTTATATGATGAAAAATTAAGAATCATCTTTCATTGTGAAAAGTAAGTTATTTGGAATTGAATTTGTTTTTTAAAAAAGACTACTTCTTTTTAAAATTAAGGGAACAAATGACAAAAAAGAATTTCCAATTTTGTACTATTTGCTCTGCCAAACAAGCATGCAGCTTGGAGCTCTTGGGTCCTGGGTTATTTAGAAAACTGTATCTGATAATATCTGACAAATTTACAGATGATTAAGGTCACACTAATGAAAGAATAACATATACTATGCAACAGAGAAAAATAAACACTTGAGATCTGCAAGGTTAATGCTGCATTAAGAACTGTTATAACTGAGATTTTCTTCAGGCCATGGAACCATGGAGAAAATTCAGTGATTAGATATTCTTATAGTAATCCACTCTGCAAATGTCTGTGCAAATGTCTAGGTTAACTTGCAGTCAGTCATATAAGCTTAGTAAAACTACAATAGAATAAAAAATTAAAGAGGCATCTAGTTCTGCCTGGTTTTTGCCACAGCTATCATGTTATACTTTTTATTTACTTGCTTTTCCCAATTACTGTTTATTTATCATCTATTTGTTAAGTCCATTTTCATTGCAGAAAACTGAGACTCCTTTATGCTAGCTAAAAAAAACAACAACAAAAAAACACATTTTTGATGGTAGAGATGAACTTATTTGTAAAGCAGAAATAGAGTCCCAAATGTAGAGAACCAACTTACGGTTAACAAGGCAGGAAAGGAAAAGTGAGATGAATTGGGACTGACATATATACACCACAGTGGATAAACAAGGTAACTAATGAGAACCTACCATAGAGCACAGGGAACTCTTCTCAATGCTCTGTGGTGACCTAAATTGGAAGGAAATCTAAAAAAGAGTGGATATATGTATATGCGCAACTGATTCACATTGCTGTACAGAAAGAAACTAACACAACATTGTAAAGCAATTATGTGTGTGTGCTAAGTCACTTCAGTCATGTCTGAATCTTTGTGACCCTAAGGACTGTTGCCCGTCAGGCACCTCTGTCCATGGGGATTCGCCAGGCAAGAATACTGGAGTGGGTTGCCATGCCTTCCTCTAGGGTATCTTCCCAACCTAGGGACTGAACTTGCATCCATTATGTCTCCTGCACAGGTAAGTGTGTTCTTTCCTACTAGAGCCACCTGGGAAGCCCAAAGCAATTATACTCCAATAGAAATTAATTTTAAAAAATAAAACATTTTCTAGGCTACAACTGGGAAACTTGTAGAATCCAAGGATAGCATTCCCTATAGAAATGGGACCCAAATACTGAAAAGCTATAAGAAACACTATCTCACTACTTTGATTCTCTACCACCTCCCCTACCATCTCCCTAATTCATTAATCCAATTCATTTTATTCAAAATAAATCCAAGTTACTTAGCCTGGAAGATCACTGTAATGGTTGTTCTCAGGTCAAGAATTCACTTATATAATAATCAGATACAGCTGGGGGAGTGTTTCCCTTTTGGAGATACAGAGCCACATTTGGCAAATTCAAATGGAGGAACATTCTAGAAAATAACTGGCCAATACTCTTCAAAAGTGTCAAGGTCATGAAATAGAAACACTGATTGAGGTCCCATCACAATGTACAGAGACTATGGAGACACAAAGACTAAATGTAGAATAGGATATGGATTGGGCCTGGACCAGAAAGTGGACATTAGTGAACCAACTAGAAAAAGCTAAATAAGGTGTAGACTAGTACTAGTTTGTGCTTAGTCTCTCAATCATGTATGACTCTTTGCAGCCCCATGGACTGTAGCCTGCCAGGCTCTTCTGTCCAGGGGATTCTTTAGGCAAGAATACTGGAGTGGGTTGCCATGCCCTCCTCCAGAGCATCTTCCCAACCCAGGTCTCCAACTTTGCAGGCGGATTCTTTACCATCTGAGCCACCAGTGTAGCCCAAGAATACTCAAGTGGATAACCTAACCCTTCTCCAGGGGATCTTCCCGACCTAGGAATAGAACTGGGGTCTCCTGCATTGAAGGTGGATTCTTTAACAGCTGAGCCACCAGAGAACTAGTCTATATAAATGTTAATTTCCTGACTTCAGTATTTGTACTTATGAAAGATTTTACTACTAGGGGAAGTGAGGTGAAAGGTACACAGAAACACTTTGTACTATTTTTTCCTACTATTTCTGAAATCTAAAATACTTTCAAAATTAAAAAAAAGCTATTTCACCAACTCTCACTATTGATTAGATGACTTCTATTCAAACTTTATTAGTATTCAACATATACATATAACACTGAATTAATTTGGATAGCATTAAATTTTTAAACAAAATGAGAATATAATATTTCTGCATTTGCAGTCTTATTTTATGTTGAGTTTTTATAGACATTTTCAAGAAAGTAACTTTTAATTTGGCTATTTTTCACTTTTTTTTTTCCTATTGCCTATCACTGGAAAAACTAGGTAAATATTAACACCATGTTCACATCTAAGGGTTACTGCATCTTGAGTCCTAGAGATACAAATTCAGTAATATGAGTTCAAAATTTGCAGTCAGGTTTTGTTCATTTCCTGGGAGGCAGAATCTTGTAAGGGTCAATAGCATAGGTTATGCTAATTCATAAGGGTTGTATGAAGGCCCATCCTGGTGGGCAGCTTACGAAGCCAGGAAGGTAGACCAATTTAGAAAACATACTAAGTACTAAGACTTTGGAGACAGGAACAAGGGCCAGAATGTGGGCCTATTTCCTTTAGTCCTAGATTATTTTAATTGGATTTGGATTTTTTGAAAAATTGAGGCTCTTGCTATTGTGGTTTAGAGGTGATGACATCACAAGAGAACACAGAAGCGTACAAAATTTCCCCAGGTAGAAAACCGCACACTCCAGTGATAGCTAATATTCATATTAAAATCTTTTCCTATATTTTTATTAGATTTTGGCCATACACATAGTATATCAATTGGGAACTATAACTAAGTTTTCCTGGAAAAGTTACATAACTTTTGTTCCCAAGGAGTATAATTATAAACATAAATTCTGAAAACATTCTCATTTTTAACAAATGCATAAAAGAATGATACATTAATCACAAATTCATTTCCCTATATAAGGTTGAGGGTGTATCCTTCTGTTTTTGCTCCTCTTTACTAGATAATTTTATTCCATTCAGTGATGAAAATGACCAAATAAAGCAACAAACTTTAGAGTCTAAAAATGGAAACAGAAATTGGTTCTTTATGTTCTTTTTCATCTTTCTCAGAGAATGTTTACAACACACAACCCAGTTAATATCGTGGAACTATAGGCTAGGGAATCGTCATTTGTAGGGCTGAGTATAGGACAGTTTTTTTTTTGTTTTTTTTTTTAAACCATTTTTACAATGGAAATGAGAACTAGCTGATTTGCATTTTACAGCACTGGCATTTCATTCATGCTTTCATGTGGTTTCATGATAGTAACTTTTAATTTGGCTACTTTTGGCTTCAACCTGAATATTTCATTACCCCACTATTGTAAAGTATTGTAATCGATTTTAAATGTACTGACCACAACTTCATGAGATTGTTGATAAAACATACAAGGGCACAAACAAATTCCAAATAAATCCAGTACTCTTGCTTGGAAAATCCCATGGACGGAGGAGCCTGTTAGGCTGCAGTCCATGGGGTCGCTAAGAGTTGGACACGACTGAGTGACTTCACTTTCACTTTTTACTTTCATGCATTGGAGAAGGAAATGGCAGCCCACTCCAGTGTTCTTGCCTGGAGAATCCAGGGACGGGGGAGCCTGGTGGGCTGCGTCTATGGGGTCGCACATAGTCGGACACGACTGAAGTGACGTAGCACAGCATAGCAATGTATCTTACCACACTGAGTACAAAATGTGTAAGCTTCGGATTCCCCTGGTGGTCCAGTGGTTAAGAATTTGCTTTCCAATATAGTGGACGTGACTAGATCTCTGGTTGAGGAACTAAGGTCCCACATGCCATGAAGTTACTAAGCCTGTGCCACAACTAGAGAGCCCACATGCCACACTGAAAAGCCCCTACACCACAACTATGATCCCACATGCTCTGAAGACTGCACATTGCAAGAAAGAGACTATGTGCCACAAGGAGAAATCCCACAGGCAGCAAAGAAGATCCTGTGCACCACAACTAAAATTTGATAAATAAATAAATAGACATAAATAAATAAATAGCCATATAAGCCATAAATAAGCCAAATAAGTAACCATAAATAAATAAATAAAGGAAATATATGTCCATCTTAATTCAGAGTTTCAAAGAATAGCAAGGAAAGATAAGAAAGCCTTCCTAAGTGATCAATGCAAAGAAATAGAAGAAAGCAATAGAATGGGAAAGACTAGAGATCTCTTCAAGAAAATTAGAGATACCAAGGGAACATTTCATGCAAAGATGGGATAAACAATAAAGGACAGAAATGGTATGGTCCAAACAGAAGCAGAAGATATCAAGAAGAGGTGGCTAGAATACACAGAAGAACTCTATAAAAAAGGTCTTAATGACCCAAATAGGCACAATGGTGTGTTCACTCACCTGGTGCTGGACATCCTAGAGTGTGAGGTCAGATGAGCCTTGGGAAGCATCATGACAAACAAAGCCAGTGGAGATGATGGTATTCCAGTTAAGCTATCTCAAATCCTAAAACATGTTGTTGTGAAAGTGCTGCACTCAATATGCCAGCAAATTTAGAAAACTCTGTAGTGGCCACAGGACCGGAAAAGGTCAGTTTTCTTTATAATCCCAAAGAAAGGAAATGCCAAAGAATGCTCAAACTACCGCACAGTTGCACTCATCTCACACGCTAGTAAAGTAATGCTCAAAATTCTCTAAGCGAGGCTTCAACAGTACATGAACCGAGAACTTCCAGATGTTCAAGTTGGATTTAGAAAAGGCAGAGGAACCAGAGATCAAGTTGCCAACATCCGTGGCATCATAGAAAAAGCAAGAGAATTCCAGAAAAAGATCTACTTCTGCTTCATTGACTACACTAAAGTCTTTGTGTGGATCACAACAAACTGTGGAAAATTCTTCAAGAGATGGGAATACCAGACCACCTTACTTGACTCCTGAGAAATCTGCATGCAGGTCAAGATAACAGTTAGAACCAGACATGGAACAATGGACTGGTTCCAAATTGGGAAAGGAGTATGTCAAGGCTGTATATTATCACCCTGCTTACTTAATGCATATATATTATGCAAAATGCTGACCTGGATGAAGCACAAGCTGGAATGAAGTTTGCCAGGAAAAATATCAATAACCTCAGATACGCAGTTGACACCACCCTTATGGCAGAAAGCGAAGAGAAACTAAAGAGTCTCTTGAGGAAAGTGAAAAAGGAGAGTGAAAAAGTTGGCTTAAAACTCAAAGTTCAGAAAACTAAGATCATGGCATCTGGTCACATCCCTTCATGGCAAATAGATGGGGAAACAATGGAGCAGTCACAGACTTTATTTTTTTGGGTTCCAAAATCACTGCAGATGGTGACTGCAGCCATGAAATTAAAAGATGCTTGTTCCTGGAAAAAAAAAGTATGACAAACTTAGACCACATATTAAAAAGTAGAGACATTACTTTGCCAACAAAGGTCTATCTAGTCAAAGCTATGGTTTTTCCAGTAGTCATGTACGAATGTGAGAGCTGAACAATAAAGAAAGAAAGCTGAGCACTGAAGAATGGATGCTTTTGAACTGTGGCGTTGGGGAAGACTCTTGAGAGTCCCTTAGACAGCAAGGAGATCCAACCAGCCAATCCTAAAGGAAATCAGTCCTGAATTTTCTTTGGAAGGACTGATGCCAAAGCTGACACTCCAATACTTTGGCCTAAGAACTGACTCATTAGAAAAGACCTTCATGCTGGGAAAGATTGAAGGCAGGAGTAGAAGGGGATGACAGAGGATGAGATGGTTGGATGGCATCACCAACTGGATGGACACGAGTTTGAGCAAGCTCCAGGAGCTGGTGATAGACAGGAAAGCCTGGCACGCTGCAGTCCATGGGGTTGCAATGTGTTGGACATAACTGAGTGACTGAACTGACTGTTTTTTAAAAAATAAAATGCATACGATGTTCCTAACAGATACTATATAAACAAATGTATGCTCAATAATGTGGATATTCAGGGTCCCTTTTCTACCTGGAAAAAGACTATCAAATATAGATGCACACTTTTGCAATGCTAACTTAAAAATGGCAGAGTAACCTATTTGAGATGATGACAGAAGTGGTGGCAGAAAGGCATGACCCAAAAAAGGATTCGATCTGGTAAAGCTTCAGAAAGAGTTATATATGGTTCAAGTTTGCAAGCTGCACTAGAAGGTGAAAAAATGATGAATGTAGTAGGTGAGCTTTTTAAAATAAATTTCCTAGAACTCTGGAGAGAGGTCTGGACATAATGAAGGATTTTAGAAACAATATGTTAGTACTTCAAAATACAGATATCCAGTTTCCTCTTAATTTCTTTCATTTCAGTCACTCTCATGAAATTTAGAAAATTAGAATTTTATAAATTTTAATTTCTTTAAGTCTATATTAACCCATCTGTTGATCTATTTATGATCACCATTCACATAAAATTCTTTATGAAAAACATACTGGTCTCTTATAATGTAAAGGTTGCTATCTAAATTTTAACCTATCCACTTGGAAAGTAATAAATATCCAGTAAGAGAATAATACAACCATGCAGAAACCATATCCACAATATAATTGTGGTTGTTGTTCACTTGCTAAGTTGTTTCTGACTCTATGCAACCCCATGGACTGTGGCCTACCAGGCTCATCTGATCATGGGATTTCCCAGGCAAGAATACTGGTTGGGTTGCCATTTCCTTCTCCAGGGGATCTTCCTGGCTCAGGGATTGAACCTGTGTCTCCTGAATTGGCAGGCGTATTCTTTACCTCTGAGCCACCAGGGAAGCCCACAACATAATTAGGAGAAAGAAAATGCTATGAACTTGAAAAGGTACATGTAAGTGGAGACACAACACTAATGCATCAGAGCCAACTCAAGAGCTCATTCTGGATGAGAAAGTCAGGTGGAGAGTGCAGCAAAAAAGAGAGGGAGAAGGAGCTCAGGGATGGAAAGACAGACAAAATCACCCTCAGAAAGACAAACTCCTGTTCTGAATTGGAAAATGCTAACAGGCCTTGTTGATCAGAACACAGCTATTGGGAAACTGAAAAAAGGGAGTTTGAAGTGAGAAGAATGAAAGATGGAGTCTTAGGAAGGTACTTCTTAAGAAGAGGGAAATGAAGTCAATAGAGGAAATGGCCCTTGGAAATTTGGTTATGATAGAGAAAAATTGTGATAGAAGTTGTGTTTGCAGAAACAAACAAAAAAATATTCAAGATCTTAAGACATACCAACTACTATCTCCAAAAAAAAAAAAAAAAAAAGATGTCATCTACTAAAACATGAGTATTTCACAAAATAAACAGAAGAGGGTGCTCATGAACTAAGAAGGTAGTAATTCACCAAAATCTTTTATTTTTGCTTATATAAAATCGTTATTGCTGGTCCAGGAAAAAAATAAAAATACATACAAAGTAGATAATATTCCTACAAAGTTGCCATGAAAAATAAAAGTGAAAAGTGAAAGTAAAAGTCGCTCAGTCATGTCCAATTCTTTGCGATTCCATGGACTGTCCATGGAATTCTCCAGGCCAGAATACCAGAGTGTGTAGCCTTTCCCTTCTCCAGGGGATCTTCCCAACCCAGGGATTGTTGCACCCAAGTCTCCCTCATTGCAGGCAGATTCTTTACCAGCTGAGCCACAAGGGAAGCCCAAGTTGCCATACAAAATCAGAAATGAGAGTCAAAGCAATATGTCTAATAAAAATCACTCTCCTTCCTCAAACATAAACAAAAACACAAATGAGAAAATTGTAATGAAATCTCAAGATATTTTCGAACAAACATTTATAAAGATAAAACAACATTTTGAATTAGAAATTTAAAAGTTCTGACCAGAAATGGATAAAGAACAGAAAGATACTAAAGAAAAGTTGATTAAAATAGAATACAAAGTAAGAAAAAGAATTTTGAAATTAAAACTAAATTACCGGATGCCCAAGAGAGAACGAAGTCAATCGAAAATAAAATAAGGACCACTGAGGAAAGACACAGTGATAGCTAAGAAAACAAAACAAGATAAAATAAATGGTAAAATGAATCAGAATGAAGTCACTAATATAGAAGACAGGCAAAGATAATCCAGTAAATGTATAATTGGAATACATCAAGGATAAAATAATAGAAGTAATACTTAAAACTATAATCCAGAAAAATTTCCAGAAATAAAATTACTACGTGTCCCTATATTGAACACTGTCCCAGAATAGTCAATTGTAAGACATCAATTAGCCATTGGACTTTAGATATAGAGGAAAACTGGATAAAAGATAAGTTCCTTAAAATAAAATTTAAAAAATCAAAGTTTTACATCTCAGGAATAATATACATAGACAACAATGAAGCAGCATTTTAAGGAGTCTGAAAGAATTAGTGAACCAAGGATTTTCAGTTCAGTTCAGTCGCTCAGTTGTGTCTGACTCTTTGAGACCCCATGGACTGCAGTACGCCAGGCCTCCCTGTCCATCACCAACTCCTGGAGTTCACTCAGACTCATGTCCATAGAGTCAGTGATGCCATCCAGCCATCTCATCCTCTGTCATCCCCTTCTCCTCCTGCGCTCAATCTTTCCCAGCATCAGGGTCTTTTCAAATGAGTCAGCTCCCGCATCAGGTGGCCAAAGTTATTGGAGTATCAGCTTCAACATCAGTCCCTCCAATGAATACCCAGGACCAATCTCCTTTAGGAAGAATTTTAAATCCAGCCAATGAAATATATTAAAGTGTGCACATGTGTAAGCACACATACACACATGCACACTCACACATGAGTTTATGATATGCAAGAACTCAAGGAATACTTAATTCAAGAACCCTTCCAGAGATGCCTACTTATCTTAATTAAACCAAACAATTCAACCAAGAGATAACTAGAGCAAGGACTAAGAGTATCATCTAAGATATTTAATTGTGGATCTAAGTGTAGAACAAAGGTGGGCGTAAGGATGTTAGAATAATACATATATTTTAGTCACTCAGTCATGTCCAGCTCTTTGTGACTCCATTGGCTGTAGCCCACCAGGGTCCTTTGTCCATGGGCATTCTCCAGGCAAGAATACCGGAAGTGGGTAGCCATTCCCTTCTCCAGGAGATCTTGCCAACCAAGGGATTGAACCTGGGTCTCCTGCAGTGCAGGAAGATTCTTTACCATATGAGCCATCAGAATAATATGAAACTATTACATGTTTAGATATTATTGAAATAAATCAATTAAAAAGAGAATATTAAAAAGGAGAGAATGACCAATGATCTCACTGATTGTTGCTTTGGTGATAGATAGGAGTCACAGAATACCATTTAAAGCTAACAAAAGAACAAGGGTCTTATAAAAGATATCACTATAAAGGCAAGCATTAGAACACAAATACAGACTTGTTTTAAATACCAAAGAAAGAAACAAATAGCTCCCCCTCCAAAAAAAAGACTGTATAGACAAACACAGTCAGTATAACATGATATGGTCAATAAATATAACATAAAACAGTATGACAGAGTTAAAACTAATGAATGCAATTTGCTTTTCTTGTTCATATTTTCTAATTAGATCATAAAGAAAGGCTAAATAGAAAGGTCTGGGCAAAGACATGCCAGACAAATGGGGGAAAAAAATAAAAAAGGAAGCAGGGATTACAGATCTGCTACCAGGATTGAAGTCAAAAGCATTAACCAGGATAAGAAATCTTATTTCATAACAGTAAAGGTCACAATTCACAATGAAAGCACACTAGTTTCAATATCTGCGTAGCAAACAATACAAATTGTCTTCATAAAATAGTCATTACAGGAGTTACAAAGAAAACTAGAAATACACTAACAACACTTAAGACTACTCCAGTTTAAGTTAGGTCAAAATTGACAATATTACAGATAAATAAGAGCTAAATACAGCAAAATTAATTAGGCAAATCTTTTGGTTCTCTCCTTATCTCTTTTTCTATTTATACCCCAACAACAGAGAATGTATATTCTTGTCAACTACACATGGGTCATTCCCCACCACTGTCTATACATTAGACTACAAAAGTCTTAAATTCTACAAAGCAGAAATAACACAAACAATAACATTAATAATAAAATCATAAAATCTAAGAACTTTCATCTAGAAATTAAAAAAAACTCTAAATAACTCACTCATGTGTCAGAGAGGAAATGTAAACTTAAACTGCAGAATTTCTAAAAGTGATGAGAGTGAAAACAGTAGCAAAATCTGTAGAAAAGAAACAGTGATTAGAGGAAATTTTATAGTGTGTGTGTATATATACACACACATATATATACCTATATCTGGAAGAACAGAAATAAAAGTGAATTCCCAATTCAAAAAGCTAGAAAAAGTAATCCAAGGAAAAAACAAAACAAAATATAAAAAAAGGACTATAAATGATAAAAGCAAAACTTCACGTAGTAGAAAATGGAAAAATAAATAATAATTGCAGCACTGTTTCTTTTAAAAATCAGCAAAATAATCACTACTTTACTATTCACATACAACAAAGTAAAAGAGTAACAAAAAGGAATCTAAACACAATCTAAAGCAATATAAACACAAGTCTGTACAAACCTATGCTAAAAAAATTGAAAATCTAAATTAAATGGATAATTTCTTAGAAAAATATAATTTATGAAAAGTGGTCCCAGAGAAAAATAATATGAGTACTAAGGGTTATTTATAAATTGAGTGTGAGTAAAGGCTGGTATTAACCTGACTCAAACTTGACAAATCTGACTATACAAAAGCAAAAAAGAATCTCTGTGCCACCCAAAACACCATAATTAATATTAAAGACAAATAATAAACTGAGAGAAAATATTTGTAACATATATAGTGAAAACTCATGGATTTTTGGTAAAAATGTAAATTGGTACAACCACTAAGAGAAATAGTCTGGAGAGTCCTCAAGAGACTAAAAATTGAGCTATTGCAGGTTCCAGCAATTCCATTTCTGAGTATTTACCTGAAGAAAGTGAAAACATTAATTCAAAAAGTTATAGGCACCGCTATATTCATTGCAGCACTATTTAAAATAATCAAGATATGGAAACAACCTGTGTCCATCAGCTTGATAGAAAAATGTGTAAGAGTTAGGAATAGACAGTTCACAAAATGTATAAACAAATGTCCTTTATACATGAAAAGATGCCCAACTTCCTTTAACAAATTAACACTATATTGAGATACAATTTCTCACCTATCAAATCGGCAAAAATTCAAAAGCTTGGCAACACATTCTGCAAGCAAGATTGTGCAAGAATTGCACCCCTCCCCTACAGTACTGGTGGATGGGCAGTGTTGTGCAACCCTTATTGAGAGGAATTCGGCAATAACTAACACAACCAGACATACTTTACTCTTTGACTCAACAATCTCTAAGAAATTTCTTTAAAGTTTCATCTTTAACAATGCACAAAATCAAACACAGAAGGTTATTTCTTGCAGTATTATTTTACTAGCAAAATATCCAAGCAAGATGACTGGTTAAATGAACATGGTACACACACCCATGATGTAGTACTATATAACAATGAAACTAATGAGGGAAATATCTATAAAGTAATATATGGTGGCTTGTGGAATGTATTGCTAAATAAAAAGATTTCCAAGCTTTTGGAAAAGGTACACCAGAAGGTGAACCACCAACTAAAGAAACTGTTTAACTGTAAGAGATGGGCATAGATGATAAAGTTGAAGGGATAAGAAAAAGAAAGACATTTTTGAGAAAAGTTCTTTGTAGTCCATATCAATGTTTCTTTATTATTTTTTTAATATGAAAAACCCTCAAATTAAATACAAACAAAAGGAAAATTACCCTAATTGTATATGAAATTGCTAATCACTCAGAAAAACTCAAATTTTAGAGAAATTATAGACTAACATTTCATTGTGCAAAGACCCAGTAGGTAAACAAATGTATTTATAATGTCACACAATTTGGGATGCTTTCTTTACAGGAAGCATTAGGATACTGGTTTCTGGGTCTTGGGGTTAACTTATCTTAGTTCTCACACCTTCTGTATTGGGAAATCCAGTGGGTCTGGAGTTTAGGAACATCGTGATCAAAAAAAGCTGCAATAACTAAGTTTCAAGAGTTAGTTATGGGGCTGGGCAAACATTAATCTCTGACTTATGGGCAGACTAGAATTTAATAATTCAGAGGGGAAGGCACAGATCTCTGGAGAGGGCAGGTTTGATCAAAGTCTTTCCAAATGACACCTGGTCTTAGGCTGACAGTGACTTTAGAGAACTAATACCATCAGTTCAGTTCAGTTCAGTCGCTCAGTCGTGTCCAACTCTTGTGACGCCATGAATCACAGCACGCCAGGCCTCCCTGTCTATCACCAACTCCCGGAGTTCACTCAGACTCACGTCCATTGAGTCAGTGATGCCATCCAGCCATCTCATCCTCTCTTGTCCCCTTCTCCTCCTGCCCTCAATCCCTCCCAGCATCAGAGTCTTTTCCAATGAGTCAACTCTTCGCATGAGGTGGCCAAAGTACTGGAGTTTCAGCTTTAGCATCATTCCTTCCAAAGAAATCCCAGGGCTGATCTCCTTCAGAATGGGCTGGTTGGATCTCCTTGCAGTCCAAGGGACTCTCAAGAGTCTTCTCCAGCACCACAGTTCAAAAGCATCAATTCTTCGGCGCTCAGCCTTCTTCACAGTCCAACTCTCACAGCCATACATGACCACTGGAAAAACCATAGCCTTGACTAGACGGACCTTTGTTGGCAAAGGAATGTCTCTGCTTTTGAATATGCTATCTAGGTTGGTCATAACTTTCCTTCCAAGCAGTAAGTGTCTTTTAATTTCATGGCTGCAGTCACCATCTGTAGTGATTTTGGAGCCCAAAAAAATAAAGTCTGACACTGTTTCCACTGTTTCCCCATCTATTTCCCATGAAGTGATGGGACCAGATCTTTGTTTTTTGAATGTTGAGCTTTAAGCCAACTTTTTCACTCTCCACTTTCACTTTCATCAAGAGGCTTTTGAGTTCCTCTTGACTTTCTGCCATAAGGGTGGTGTCATCTGCATATCTGAGGTTATTGATATTTCTCCCAGCAATCTTGATTCCAGCTTGTGTTTCTTCCAATCCAGCGTTTCTCATGATGTACTCTGCATATAAGTTAAATAAGCAGGGTGACATAGGCTTCGGTGAAAAGGACCTTCAGGCATTATGGAGGCTGCAGAGGTGGGTTCCATTCACTCTGGGACTCTGCCATTCCATATAATCCTAACAGCCTTAGTGCTATTATGGACACTGGGTATTTGGAATGTAAAGTCACTGCAGCAGGGAGCCTATAAAAATCTGGAAAATGAAAACAGCTATTTTTTGCAGCAGAACAGAGGAGGCTTGCAGGCTACAGTCCATGGGGTCACAAAGAATCAGATATGACTGAGCAACTAAGAACACACACACACACACAGGGGACAATCTATCCAAGTTTTGCTGCCTTTGTGGGAGCAAGAATGAGATTTTGCTTCAAGATGCAAGGTCTTATTTAGAGATAGAGCAGTACCTAAATCTTGGTCTGTGGGCTTGTAAGAGGGAAAGCTTGCAGAAGAAGTTGGATCCAGAGTAGGAGGCTGCAGACTGAAAACATTCTTCTTCCTTAGGTTGTCCTATTTCCCCCATGAAGAGGTCAGTCTATTCTACAGTTTCTCAGTGTGGCACTTCCAACTGGGGAGGACAGATGGGTGCAATGACTTAAGACTTAAGCATATAACATGCTCTTCTACAATGCACAGTGTCTATATTTTATTTATTGACTCAAAGTAAGTATTGATAAATAATGAAAAGTTTAAAAATTGTTTAGCCGTCACTTTCCATGGAGTCAAGATGAAGACCTGGATAGGTTATTAGAAAGAAAAACTTTAAAAAATTGCTTTAATTTTCCACTTTGTCTTATCAATGAAGATCTTAAAGATTTAGGAGAAACGACTGAGATAAATAGCCACATCTTGCCGTGGTTTTGATGGCTGTTGTGACTGCTGTTTTCTTATGCCCCCAAAATGATAGGCTTTCAATAGTATATTTGATGGTTTTGTGGTTGAAAAGGTTCTTGATGAGATCCGGACATATTAGATTAAGAGAAATTTCAATTTATCACTGATGGAATTACTTAATATATCTCTTATAGTGTAATATATTTATGAACCTCTTTTTTTTATTCAAGAAAATTTATTGCTCATCTGCTTTGAGGGAGGCAAGAAACTAGGTTGTGAGGCTATAGGGATATCTCTCAACATCCATGGAGCTGATGGCTTCAGGCAAAGCCAGTCTTTAAACAATATTTTCACTAATTATTAATTCATTATAATTTATGATATATGCTACTGGGAGAAGTATGTGCATATCTCACTCTCCCTAAAGCCTCAGATGATTTTTGAAAAGCTTGGAATCATAGGATGTTACATTTCATGGGTATAATTCATTATGACTGATTTAAATAATCCTAATGCAACAAGTCATCAACACATTTGTCAACTGAGTATTCTGGGAAGAACTCATACAATAGATGTCATTGCTCTAGCAGAGCAGTCTTTTTAAATTTAATGAATTGACTATATACAAGAACATTCTACTGTTTAAAATCTCTGCTGCTGCTGCTGCTGTTAATTCGCTTCAGTTGTGTCTGACTCTGTGTGACCCCAGAGACAGCAGCCCACCAGGTTTCCCCGTCCCTGGGATTCTCCAGGCAAGAACACTGGAGTGGGTTGCCATTTCCTTCTCCAATGCATGGAAGTCTCTAGGGACAACTAATTATTGAACATCAATACAGTAAGGACTTGGAAAAATGATATTTAAAATTTACCTTTGTTTATTTTATTAGATGAGCTGAATTCTACATAGGAATATGTCCTAATTTCATTTTCTACTTAATATGCAGCCTCAGAACACTGTTTAATTAAAATGCCACTTTGACCAGTGAAACAAATCAGACCAAGCACAAACTCGGGGCTGCTAACTACAATGTGCAGAAAGACACGCCAGCTCTGCAGGATGGTACTGTCTGAAGCATCTCCCACAACAGTGGGGGTAAGAAGCATCATGACAGTTCTACATACCATTAAACACTAACATAAATTTTGTTTTTGCCATGACACTCATGGATTCTACAAGGTGTTCATGCTTTATAGACAAGTAAGCTGGACATCTGTCAAATTGGGGTGATACAGTATTGCCGTAGATGCTCTACTTTACCTGGTTTGCTGAGCTCTGCGTTTTTCTGGCAGAACAAAGAATCAGTTCATGGACATTTTTGAAAAGCACACTTAAAAAGAAAAATCAATAAAATACTAATTGTCAATGTCTTTTGGGGAGAGAAAGGAAGCATGGGTACCTTCCATATTTTCTCTCTGTGTTGTGGAATGCTTTTAAATATTAACAGATACGCAAACTGACCAAGCCCATAGTGCTCTGATTTATACTTGTTCCAGGTAGAGAAAATGTGTAATTCTCAGCAGTACTTATCACAGATAGATCACAGAATGTCAAAGGTAATGAGACTTGAAAGATAAAGCAGGGAAATACTTTTTCTGTGACATAAGAAGAGGAGGTTGACTATTCAGTATGTAACTGAAACAATAAGATGTCTGATTTCCTGTTTTGAATTAAACTAAGGCACTAACGCTGCCTATTAAGATTTAATGACAGAAATGCCAAAATACAGGCATTAAATTATATTTATATAGCCAGATGTGTGCGTAGGATTGTCCAAATGCTCCTTACCAAAATGATTTCCTGTGGAAACTATTTTAGCTGTATCCTCTAGCAGAGATGTTGGAATCACACACCCCACCCCAACCCCTGCGATCTTGGCAATATAATGTATAGAATGGTAACTTGAGAGGACATAAGCATCTATAAATTTGAGGGATGTGAATGGTATAAATGTCACAAGTACACCTTCAGCTATATTGAAATGAATTGTGAATCATAATAATACTGCAAGTATTAAAAAAGCAATAAAGTGTCTATTAATATACACTGTGCTGGCATCAGAGGCATTCACTTCAAATACAGCATTTTACTCAGAGAGGGAAGGGGTAGTTTTAGAACAAATCCTGAATTTCCTGACCTCCCCACACAAAGGGCAATGACTTCTATCAGTAAGCTTCCAGAACAAAAGAGGGCAGAATATTTTTTTTCCAGTGATTTGGGTGCTGTGATTTATACAAATCTTTACCTATCCAGGTTTGTTCCATCCTCGCAGTGTTCTCAGGTGGAAGCACTGGATTAGACATGAGAAACAGAGAAGCAAAATCGCTTCCTAATGAAACATAAAATCCTGCGTGATATAAAAGGTGGTAGTGAGGTATGCCATAGTAACATTAAAAAAAAGTAGAGGATTTGGAATGAAGAATTTGGAATGAACTACGTTCGTGCTTTGTTTCCTGGCAGAAGGAAACAAAGGAACATGGAAAACAGCTGAGGGTGGATTTCCTAATGTTGTCCACAGTAAGTAAAACTGCGAAATATAAAAAGGCCCGGAACAGAAGACAGGATGCCTGCTGTGTCTGCAAGGTACTGAGATGCCTAAAACAGGGGGGGAATTCTTGGAGAGCACTTCAGCTCAGTGAAAAATATTACCCGTATAAAGCTGTCAAAGTCTGTCTCACTTTGGGTTACTTGGCATGTAAAGAGCCAGTCAATCCCACAAATTAGGCTGCCCTGCAGGCGTTTCTAACTCACGTGCCAGGCTTTCAGGAAACATTAAAGGTCCAAGTGGAGCTATGATTTGTACCCATGGTAACAACTGGACTGTGTGTAAATCATGTGAGCTGTGACAATGTGATATGATGTAGGACTTAGCCACTTTTGTAAGACTCTACATGTAAAAATTCAAACTATTCAACAGCAGTGGTACGTACAGACCAAGTACACAGGGAGCTCCAGAGGGCCACATGGTCTAGAGGAGGGAATCACATACTTTCTAACCTGTAATGTCCTTTAGAGACAAAGAACACTGAAAATACTGATTTGTTCACAGAGCATCACTAGTTAAAACATTTTATGATAATTGGGTCAAGGTGTTAGGCTACATTTCATATGTAGCACAAGATTCTCTAAAACTTTCAGAATCAACTTTGATATACACAGGGCATATAGTACAGAGAGCAAGTATAAGCAATGACAATAGTTTTTAAAACATATTAACATACTTTCCTATTTCACATTTCCCTGTGTATAACTCTCCATCTATTTAAGCAATCATGTATGTTAGGAGATTTAGGCCTGGTCAAATGCACTATAAAGAGAAAGGGCCAAGAATCAATGAATGACTTCCATGTCACAAGGTTGGGAGTAGGACTTGTTGGTGCAAAGCCCTGGGAGAAAGGGTTCAGGGTAGAGTTCTTGGAGCTCTAGACAAAGGCAAGGACCGTAACCTGAGCAGGTATAAGCCATCCTGGGCTTCCCTGGTGACTCAGACAGTAAAAAAATATGTCTGCAATGCAGGAGACCCTGATTTGATCTATAGGTTGGGAAGAACCCCTGGAGAAGAAAATGGCTGCAGACTCCAGTTTTCTTGCCTGGAAAATCCCGTGGACAGAGAAGCCTGGTGAGCTACAGTCCACAGGGTTGCAAAGAATCAGACATGACTGAGTGACTAACATTTTCACTTTTCCCAAGGCATCCTGCAGCAGAGAACAGCAGGCCTACCACAGACCAGCCCTTGTTGCCATAGAGATACATGTTCATCTACTACTTTGGATCCAAGAGGAGAGGAGGGACCTACTGGGAAAAAAAATTGATAGGAAATCTGAACCTAATTAATATTAACCGGCTATTGCCATCCTGCCGTCTCCCAAATAAATGTTTTGAATTAAAAGGGACAAGAAAAACAAACAAACAAAAAGAGACCACCTTTAATTGGAAAGTTTAAATTTCTTCACCCTCCATTAACAATAATGAAGGAGACAATGCAAATGAGGTTACATAAAATTAAAATAAAAATCTTTTCTTATATATGAGTTGTAGTTTACAAATACCAACCTTGCTATGCTAGCACTAAACTAAAATCATGTATCAATATTTAAGCAAATATATTTGATAGAATTACTGTAGGCTTTGGAATCAGATAAAACTGATTTGAACTTTGGGTTTTCTTAGATAAACCTCAGTTTCTTTATCCTGCATGATGTTATAAGGAATAGAAACATAGAGTGCCTTACCTGCTTGGTGCTCAATAAATGTTAAGTTTTACTATGACTGCTCTTGATGTTGTTGCTCTGTCATCATCATCAGTAGTAACTATAATAGTAGCAATGGTAGGACTCAAAGGAGTAACGGTGGGTCCATATTAGAGTGTGTGGCGGGTGAAAAATCATTAGCCTTTTGCCTCATAAATATTTGAAGAATAAGATTTTTCAAAATTATTTGAAGTATGGGAAAGAACTTATAAAACTAGGTGTGAAAAATGAGGATTTAAAAATTATTAAGTAGGGGATCCTATCTATTATTTTCTTCCTGTGTAAAGTTGGCTTGAAGGCTTCAGAATAAGAATTCTGACATTTAGCAGTCTAGCTTCAAAAATGGGAGAAGGGACTTGATTTATGGAGAAGATACTTTGTATAATACAAAGGGATGCAATTGGAGTTCATAAAGAAAACTGCCTGAAAACAAACAGTTATGTGTGCTTATAGTTCTTAATTAATATGCATATAAATTACTCTATAAAATATTACAGTGTGGCTCTTTATTATATAAAGTTAACAAGCATATTTGAAATTATTTCTTTAGTTGGCAAATCAAAACCGCATCAGAACTAAAAATACAGCCTTTGAAATAACAAGTTTAATTAACTTAAAAGTGATATTTTCATTAGAAAATTCCTTTGTTTGATATGGTGGCATTTTTCTTTTAATAAAACTGTAGTGATTAAAAAAATCTATTTTTGCTCAAAGGTCAATTGATTATCGTCACTCAGAACTAATACCTGAAAAGAAAAGATAAATCTGTCTTAGATTTATGGTGCTAGAAAAAGGAAAATTTTTCATCTGGAAAATAGAAAAAAAGGTGAAGAAGAACCTGAAAGCTACTTTATCAGTTTTAAAAATAAGCATATTATACTCAGCAATCTAATAGAGATACAACTTAGATGGTTTTAAAACTGCTGTGATTCACCAAGTTCCACAGTGAGAGGTGAGAGTTAGAAAACTCAGTAGGACCTGATGGAACAAGACAGACTGGAAAGGACTCCACGGGCAGCTAAGAAAAAGGAAAAAACAATGGAGAGAGAAAGAATATGGTACACCATGGAAAAAAATGGGACTTCTGTTGAGTTCTAAAGATTATGTTATAATCATCTGTTTTCTCTCTCTCTCTCTTTGAGAAAGGTGAAGACAGGGAGCGTATCCCACTCATTTTCTATTCCAAAGCCTAATATGAGGGGCTCATCACAGGCATTTATTAAAGGAATTACACCTTTGTTGGAAGAGCAATCTCAGAGATTTGGGTAGCACATGGAATGTTTGGATTCCTAAGTCATTAATACTTTAGTTGTTTAAACAAACGTTAACTCAGTTTTTAGTCAGATGTTTTTCTGTTGAGAATTTTTGCCTCATATTTCAGATATTTTGAGGTGTGCTGTGCTGAGGTGGGGAAGGAGAAGGAAAAGCTATGGACAACATTCCATAAAGTTCATTTCCTCCCTTGTTATTGAATGTCAGAGATGTTAGAGAAGCACACAGGGATTAAAGAACTGTTTTAGTAATGAATATGAAAAATAGGTATTAAAATCTTAGTTGTATTGCTTTCAGTAACATAGATTTTTGGGGGCATGTGATAGTAGAAGTACGCCCAGGTGATCTCAAATGAAGGAACAGCCATTTATAGCAGCGGCTGCAGAAGACAGCAGATGCTTTATAGAGAAGTTCCCCTTGTGCTATGCCCTAAAAGATGAATCAGCATTACCTGACATGTTTCTTACTGAGGAGAGTTTACCTTATATTGAAAAAATGGCATTTAATTTCAATGCTATTTATGTTCCTATCTTAGTATCTCAGGATGTTATCTTGAAAATTTTTCGTAGCCAAAGTTATAACACTTCCAGCCTTATCTCAGTTATTAAGCATCATCAAAGCACTAAAATTAGCTATAATTATACAATATAGCAGAGAAGGCAATGGCACCCCACTCCAGTACTCTTGCCTGGAAAATCCCATGGACAGAGGAGCCTGGTAGGCTGCAGTCCATGGGGTCACACAGAGTTGGACACGACTGAAGCGACTTAGCATACAATATAGAGAGAATATGTATAAGAGACTGTGCTTAGTGCTTTAAGTATCATCCTTCGGATGCTCCTAACAACCCTATCTGTATGCTCAGTCGTGTCCTGAGACTCCATGGACTGTAGCCTGCCAGGCTCCTCTCCATGGAATTTTTCTAGGCGAGAATGCTAGAGTGGGTTGCCATTTCTTCCTTGTAGGGGATACTATTTAATTGCTGAGTGCAATGTCACAACTAAAATTATTTTTGATGAGGGTGGGAGGTGGTAGTCCTGGAATCCCTTGGACTTTAAAAGATTCATGTTGATGTAGGGCAAAACCAATACAATATTGTAAAGTAATTAGCCTCCAATTAAAATTTAAAAAAAAAAGATTCCTTTCTGGACAGTCTTTCTTGGGACTCCCATTGTTCTAAATGTTGGTAAGAAAATATGAAGGGAAAGATTTGGCATGTGTGTATTCATCTTTTTTGAGGAATACCCCATGACTCTGAAATAATTTTCACATTGCTCTTCAGTAGGAGTCTAAGTTCAATATTTTCAAATCCTTTCATACTGCATTCCCTTGTTGTGCGATACAGTGAATGTCAGCTTTGGTTGGACAGAAAGATATCAACACACGTATCTTAGCTAACATTAGAGTCATAATTTAATCTTTGATATTTATGCAATAACGAGGACATTCAAAAACATTAGAAACTTTAAACATTTTTCTGGCATTCACGTGACAAGAAAATGTGGATGCACTTGGAAGCCTATTCCGCTTTATTTGAATTGTAATGCCATCTGCCAAAACTTACTCTGTCAAAAAGTACTGCTCTGATAACATAGGAAAGTAACTTTGTGTGAGAAACAGGCATCTGTTTTTTGCTTAAATCACAAAAGGCACATTTTGTTTGCATTCACAAGGGATTTCTGCAAATTCACTATCCAATTAATGTCAATCTGTGACAATGACAAAATAAGCAGATTCTTAAATGAGTCCCATTTCTTTTCAGTTTTAGATTTGCAAAGCATGAAAGGATTATATGGTGTAGTAGAGAAATTTACTCTTCTGATTTATAATGAAGCCATTTTTCCTCTATGAAGATGACATCACTGGCATCACCAGGCACTCGTGTCAGGTAAGTCTCTAGTAACGGCAGTGAATTCATACCAGGTTATCCTTGACTGGTTCTCATTGTGATGTGAAGCCCGTACCTTTGTACAATGATTAGCAGAATTTACCTGGAGTTACAGACTATGGAAAAGGCCAAAACAAAGTTTCAGATCCTAAATTCCAAGATCTTAAATGCCTTGGAAGTGTGTGGTGAGAGCTGAAACTGGCAGACATCTGTTCAGCTGTCCCACAAATACATAGTATATATTCTGTTTTTAACATGTTAGGTGTGGCAGAGGAGACGGCAGAAGACAAGATCCTGGTCTCGGAATAATTTACAATCTACATGGAAAGGTAAAAACATCTACATTTAAAAACAGAAAAAGATCCACAAAGAGTATTTATGAATGAAGGTGCAGGTGTGAATTGATATACATAAATACTGTGTAATTTCATAATAAATAATGTGCCTTCATGTAGCCTTCATGACTCTCATTGATTCTTAAGTAGAATCACAAAGCAAGCAAAGAACAGAAGTGGGGTGCTACTTGGGGGTTAAAAATAAGATGACTTCAGGCATGGGCAATGGAGAGGTATGTGGGATGATGACTAGTTTTTCAGAGAATGGACATAGGAAAGTACATAAATTGTAAGTTAATTATCATAGTTGGAAAAGAGTATTTATGCTAGCTAATGAGAAAAGGTTATATGTGTGATTATATAAATTGATAGAATATTTTTTATTTCTAGGTTAATTGGAAACTTCTGTAGTGTCTAAGAGGAGGAACACCATGATAGATGTAATTGGGAAAGCCCTAATCAGGTACTTGCACTCTTGGTTTTTCCATCATTAGTACCCAGCACATGCCTAGCACAATGCTTCAAATAAAATACAGAAATGAATGTTTAGAGCCAGGAGGTAAGCTGGTTATATTCAAGAGGACACCTGCATTTCTGTGGCTGCCCTGATTCAGACCTTCTTTCCTATTTTTGGATGACTCTCCACAGATCGAATCTTAGCAGGAGGTGGGTACTACATCCAACTACAGAAGTTGGAAAGCCTAGTGCTTGCCTTCCCTGAAGCTTGGAAATTAGGGCATGGGCCTGTTTTTAATCCAGGTTTGGGCAGTCAGACACAACCACCTGGGATTTTGAATTTGGAACTAGTGGTGCAAAGAAGCAGCAACCGTGAAGAATTTATTCTAGTGATGGACGAAACTGTCACCACTGGTTGTCGGGGCAGCCACGGCAGTTTGGCCAGAGAACAGTGTCTTCCTTGGCCTGTTCATGTGTGATGACTCAGGTTGGCGTTCTGGCTATGAAAACTCACTTTCTTATTTTCCAAGCCTGGTTTTCCCAATTTCCTTGTCATTCTGTAAGCTACCAAACAGTCTCAATAAATTCATTTTCTACCTAAATCATGAGAATCATTTTCTATTGTTTGCACTCAAGAACTTTGATAAAGGTATCTCAAGCAAGAAATGACTAGGAGCCTGTTTTGTGACAGTGATAATGCAGAGTGAAGAAAGGACTCTTTCTTGAGAGGAATTGAGAGGAACTGACAAGGAACAATCGACAGACTTGGTAACTAGCAAGATAATGCCATTCCATTCTTGCTTCACTACTCTGTTTGCAGCACTACGTGCATGACACTGCCTAAGGGATAAAGCAGAGTGAAACTAAAATATTTGCAAATATATATCCTAATGGATTCATAATAAAGTGTTTGTGGAATATGTGAACAGAATGTCTGTAAATGTGACATTTCTTCAGAGAATAAACTAAACTGGGGAAATGGTGGTAAACATAAATAGTGTTTATACATAAAAATATCTTTCTACAAAGAGAAAGTGTGAAGCTTTCATGAGCCAATATAGTTTTTGACTCTATTTATGTTTATGAGATCCAACCAGTCCATCCTAAAGGAAATTAGTCCTGGGTGTTCATTGGAAGGACTGATGTTGAGGCTGAAACTCCAATACTTTGGCCACCTGATGCGAAGAGCGGACTCATTTGAAAAGACCCTGATGCTGGGAAAGATTGAGGTCAGGAGGAAGAAGGGAACGACAGAGGATGAGATGGTTGGATGGCATCACTGACTCAATTGGGTAAACTTCGAGAGTTGGTGATGGACAGGGAGGCCTGGCGTGCTGCGATTCATGGGGTCGCAAAGAGTCGGACATGACTGAGTGACTGAAGTGAACTGAACTGATGTTTATGAGAACCATGTTGTTTTCACTGACTTCTTGTCTGACACCAGCACCTGTTGCCTCAATCTCAACATGGCTTAAACAGAATTCATAGTTTTTCCTCCAAGTGGTCTTTCATTCATGTTTTGCCTCAATGATAAGCACTGCAGGTGTCAGATACCTAAACAAGGAACCATGGATTTCTTCCTTCCTCTTCTGATTATCCAACAAGTCCTGTATTCCATCCCTTGATCATCTCTCAATAATTCCATTCCCCTCCATTACTGATTGTAGCCAAAAATCTCATCACTTCTTAACTGGAGTTTTGGAATTGTTTCCTTATCCTTTCCAATTCACCCCTACCAGAAATCCTTAGGTGCCCTTCCTTTGCTTTCTAAAGTCTAACGCCATCAGAAAGGCACAAGGGTCTATCATGTTCACATCTCTCAAGTACATAAACCTTTTGTGCTGTTTTTTTGTTTTTTTCATGCTCAAACTTTACACTATCTCTTGACTTCTTGTTTTTACAAATGCCGTTTCCTCTGCCTGGAACCTTGTTGCAGGAATGAAAAGAGCGCATATTACATATGAAACCTGAAAGATATCCATAACAACACTTGGGCTATTTTTATGATCATAAACAATCCTTTTTAAAAAGGTAAGAGAGGGTCTAAGGTATTTCCATTAACCAGCACTTAGTCTATAGTGAAGCTGGATCTGTAAGACACAATATATAATTGTTCCCCAAATGTTCAATGGTCAAAATGCTAGTTCTTTCGAAAGGAGGAGAATATTTATTGAACAACATTCTTGGCCCCAAGGGGAAAGGAAATGTAGAGAGCTGCTTTGCCTTTCTTTCAACTTCAAAATGGATTTTCAAAGACAGAGTCCTTTAGAGGCTCTTGTTTAATGCAAGTATATCTTTAGTATGGGGAATACAGAAGAGAGCAGGGAAATAAATACAGACAAAACAGAGGGACTAGGAGATTGTGAGATAAAGAAAAAAAGAAAAAACTTTAACATTTTAAAGTCTAATGAAGAGAGAAGGGAGGAGGGGAAGCAACACAAATGGTCACAAGTGCAGAGAAAGCTCTAGCTTCATGCTGAGATTCAACTTCAACAGAAAATTGGTGTTTTGGATTTTTTCCCAGTGTTCTGCTCAAAAATTTTCCTCATCTTCATCACCCAGCTCCTCAAGGTCAGGCAACATCCACAGGTAATCAGGCATTTGACTGACAGCCTGAGGCGCAATCTACCCTCTGTACTTTGCTGTTCAATATGGGGAAGAGCTAGAAATGACCCAACACAGAGCACAAAACTTGTTCTGCGATCTAGCATTATAGGTATTTTCCTAGTTCACTTAATATATTTCTAACTTTGAATTAACTTAGATAGCACTCCTAAGAGAAAAAATGTTATACTGGTGCTATTATTTTTCTATGTCCTACAATGAATTCAGTTTTTCTTCTAAAATGAATGTGGACAATGTACAAAATTGAAAAGAATCCAATATGATGAAAATGTAAATACATTCTTAAACATTTATTTTGTACAAAGTAGATGGAGGAATACAGTATAGCACTAAAAACATATATCATCCAAGATCCAAAAATAGGTCATACTGATTCCAAGAATGCGGAGCATGTGAACAATATTAACTGTCTATGGAAAACAGAACAAAACTTTTTTATGAGGCTGTGTATTCTCGTTCATATCCCTGTCACTGTTGAATCTCCAGGTCTAGTCCAGTGCCAGGAAAACAGTAAGTATTCAAGAAACATAAACTGAATAAACTGTTAGCCTAGAAGGTAATCTGGAGATACTATACCTATAGTTTTAAGATGACTCTTTACAATTATGTAAAGTTTACAAATAAAATAAAATTAAAAAAAAAAAAATAAGATGACTCTTTAAGTTTCAAGATAACTAATATAAAATCTAATCTCCACACGGCAAAGTGATTTAAGAAAAGAACAAGTCAGATAAAATCATACCCCATTAAGAAAAATACTCCCCAGTGTGATTTAGAAAAAAATCCAAATTTCATATCTGGACCTACAGGCCTTCCATTCCTGCCAACCTCTTTGACTTCAGGTCCTACTATTCTCCTTCCTGTTTTCTGTAATTTAGTCAAACTTATGATTTTGTTTTGCTTTGTTTTGTTCCCCTTGCCATTTCTAAGTGTGTTAAGCCAAGTCCTACTTTTGGGCTTTGAATTCTGCCCTTCTCTTTACTGGTATGTGCTTCCTTAGATACTTTCATAGCTGGATTCTCATAATTCAAATCTCCTCAAATATCAATATACATGCCTACAGAAGGCTTGGCCATACTGTCTAAAATAACTATCATCTTCCCTTCACTTCATCCAATATCCTGCCTTATTTTAAAAGCATATTTTAACCATATGAAATTTTACTATACATTTTATGGTTTATTTGATCTGAGCTGCACTTGTGTTCTATTGTTATCTTGATATACAAAGTAAATGACCTCATTGAATGAATGACTGAATGAGAGAAATATAAAATGTTATGAAATCAAGTTTAAGTGAAAAGGGGAATGTGGTGTCTGATACATTCAAGAAACATAGAATTCAGGAAAGAAGAGAGGGTTAGATTAAATATCTGTTCTTGGCCTTAAGAGAAAGAACTTGGACTATTATATTTCTTGGTTAGCTCAGTAGTAGGCAAAGGGGTACACTAAATAAATGACAAATATTTTCACATAACTTCCTAGGTAGCAATTTAACTTTTAGTTATAATTAATTTGAAATGAGCTTAAACAATGTTGAACATGACATCCCAGATCTTAATAACATAGGATATAAAATGGTAGAAAGAGATAGAATAGTTATTTTAACAGGTGGCAACAGATTTTTCATGAAAATGTTTATAGTCAGGAAAATATCAGGATGATTCTGTTTGGTTGTAAAAAGTAAGGTCTTAGGAGTTTTACTTTTTTGTTTGTTTGTTTTTTGTTTTAAGGAGATCATGAAAAAAAAAAAAAAGGAAAGCTAAACTGCTCTGCACAAGGAATGGAGATATATGTAAGGAAGAGAAAAGAATAGGCAAATGATGATTGAGCCTATGAAAGCACACTGATATCAAAGTCACCAAAGTAATTGCAAAAGTAAAGATAATATTTTAAATTTCTACACACACATAGATATACAAGTCTTATATTGCCCAAACCATCAATAAATTCTATTAACATATTGCCTGGTAATTCCTTATGTGAGAAATTCCTAAGAAAATCAAGGAGTAAGGTTTGAGTTCCGTATCTAGGCTGACCTGGAAAGAACAGCCATGGAAAGTGAAATGTTAGCGAGGGCGAGTTTGGTGGGCAAGAACTTAGAGATAAGGTTGATCTAAAGATATACTCTTCCAGGAACACATAGGAGTTTTGGTTAGGGCTCAGACTTTGGAATAAGACTAAACATCTTTTTGAATATCTACTAACTTCCAAGGTTAAGATATAACAATCAATAAGATAACAACTCCAGTTTCATCTAGCACATGACCTCATTTCTATGTAAAAGGCTGACAATGGGCACATTTCTATCTCCAAAGCAGGAATGGGTTCCATCCAGTTACAGGTAAGTTTCCAAATATTAAGAAGCCATAAAAGAATAAGTAGAGGTCCACATATTATATCCTCTATCCTCTTTTATTTCTAATTAATAGAGGGTTAGGATTATTATATTCATCTCTGTTAACAATATTGGGTAGTATCCTAAACATTAAACACTGTTTATGAAATGTAAGAGCCTAATTATATATCAAAGAGGGAAAAAAGGATGCATACATCCTCCATGAAGCTGAACTGTATGTGTGACTGTGTGTGCTGTGCGAGAAAAAGCCAAGAATAGAAACTGGCTATCTACATCCTACAATCAGGTAGAAGATTCTTCAAAGGAATGTCAAACTGAATCAAATAATCCACGATCAAAGACAAGTCAGAAACTGAAACAGCAGTGTTAACTCAGTTGACTCAGGTATTATAAAAAGAATGCGTAAAATGATTTGATGAACTACTGCAGATTTCACATCAGGGTCAGAAGGATGCTTATTAAAGTTGCAGTCTGAATTTGATTTTATTACTTGTGCTTATAACATTGCCTGTCTAGAAAATATCATGTTAACTATTAGTTTACTATCTCTTGTCTGATTGTCTGGAACTTTCCTAGTATCATTTGACTCAGAGGGCCTTAACATTCCCCTCAGCTTGACTAACCTTAAGAAAGGTTTCTTCCTTACTGTGGGCCCCTGACTTGCCTTTTCTTAGATCAATTACTTTAGAAACTTGCAACTGTCATTTCTTTCTCTGCCTCTTCAAGATATAAGTCTTCTAAAACTCAGGAATATCTTTTGTAAAGACCTGGGAGCTTTCTCTTGAAATGTAATCATCAAGAAAGATACCACCCCTATCACCCAGATTTAATGACTTCTGCAGGAGGGTTCAGTTCAGTTCAGTTCAGTAGCTCAGCCGTGTCCGACTCTTTGTGACGCCATGAATCGCAGCACGCCAGGCCGGAGCCCAAATTTGATAAGTGCCAACTAACAAACACAAATGGCCTAAACACTGAACCAAACTTCTCCATTCTTTCACCCCCATGGTCCTCCCGTATTTTCCATTAGCTAGCACTTGAAAATCCTCTTGCTTTCCGTCTAGGGAGTTGGATCGATTTCTTTTCCCTATTATTGCAATAGTCTTGAATTAGTCTTCCTTGCCTTTATAATAAGTCTTTCTTGTCTGTCTGTTGCAGTATTTCTTTGACAGTGGCCTGATCTGTTTTCTCATCTTCCTAAATTGTTTATTCTTCTGATATCTCTTGATAATATTGTTTATTATCTTGATAGGTAATATTTTCTAGTTACTTTTAAGCCAGTAAAAGGCTTCTTTTAAGTATGAGGCTTAGAATAAATGTAATTGAAATGGAAATCCAAGACAGGAATAGTAAATGACAGATGAACTGAAGAACAAAAATAATCAGAGTAGAATATGAAACTTTAGGTCACTGGATAATATTGCCGACTAAAAACTGTCACTTGCCCTCTGCCTCTACAAGGTTTAAGTCACTATCCACTGCATCTGCTGACCTTCAAACACATGCTGAAGTAAGTTCAGGGTGGAGGTCAGGAATGAGGCATTCTGTATCCTGGGAAAAATTGGCAGACCAAGCCTTCAGATAGATATTTTCAGGAGAAGATTTTATGAGCTCAATTTCTTGCATCTTCTCATATCTAGAAGAGCATGAAAATTGTTAACAAGACATTTCCTCCTTGTAACCAGCAACAACCTTCTGCCAAAATGTGTGCTTAATTTCATGCGTCCTCCTTCACTAAAAACACATATATACACCCCACCTTCAGTTCAGTTCAGTTCAGTTTAGTCGCTCAGTCGTGTCCGACTCTTTGTGAGCCCCCCAAGGACTGCAGCACACCAGGCTTCCCTGTCCATCACCAACTCCTGGACTCATGTCCATCGAGTCGGTGACGCCATCTAACCATCTCATCCTCTCTCGTCCCCTTCCCTTCCTGCCTTCAATCTTTCCCAGCATCAGGGACTTTTCCAATGAGTCAGTTCTCATCAGGTGGCCAAAGTACTGGAGCTTCAGCTTCAGCATCAGTCCTTCCAATGAATAGTCAGGACTAATTTCCTTTAGAATGGACTGGTTGGATCTCCTTGATGTCTAAAGGACTCTTGAGTCTTCACCAATACCACAGTTCAAAAGCATCAATTCTTTGGCACTCAGCCTTCTTTATGGTCCAACTCTCACATCAATACAGGCTATTGGAAAAACCATAGCTTTGACTAGACAGACCTTTGTCTGCAAAGTAATGTCTCTGCTTTTTAATATACTGTCTAGGTTGGTCATAGCTTTTCTTCCAAGGAGCAAGTGTCTTTTACTTTCATGGCTTGCAGTCACCATCTACAGTGATTTTGGAGCCCAAGAAAATAAAGTCTCTCACTGTTTCCATTGTTTCCCCATCTATTTGCCATGAAGTGATGGGACCAGATGTCATAATCTTAGTTTTCTGATTGTTGAGTTTTAAGCCAGCTTTTTCACTCTCCTGTTTCACTTTCCTCAAGAAGCTCTTCAGTTCCCCTTTGCTTTCTGCCATAAGGGTGGTGCCATCTGCCTATCTGAAGTTATTGATATTTCTCCTGGAAATCTTGATTCCAGCTTGTGCTTCATTCAGCCCTTCTTTTCTCATGATGTACTCTGCATATAAGTTAAATACACAGGGTGACAGCCCACCTTACCTCTTTGTTATGCAGAGCAGTTCCTCAGAGCTGTCTCAGAGGCTGTCTCCTGGGCTATTGTCCTCTTTTTGCCCGCAATAAAACTTAATTTACAACTTTCACATTGTGCATTTTTTCAGTTGACAATATCAAAGAACAACTCAATGAAAAAATACTCTCCCACTCTTCACCCTGAACCACACACACACACACACACACACACAGAGCTTTTCATCTAATGCCCTACACAGAAATGCTCAAGGTTGGAGAATTTGGAAAATTTCTCTGTCAAGTGGAGAAATCTTCTTGCTATACGATATAAAATGCATGAGGATGTTTTTTGAACATAACAGCGGGACTTCAACTATAGAATGCTAAGTGTTGATATTCTGCTAAGAAGAACTGCTCGTTTCAATAGAGCTACTAGTTTACAAAAAAAAAGCTATAGTATTTCCAATGGACAAAAATATAGACACATTAATAAAATTTGATTGTTCATCAGATAAGTGGGTATTTTAGATTGAGAACTCTGAGATTAAAGAAAATGAATCAAAGCAACACAAAACAAAATACATCTAGGAACACATTTGGCTTGTCCGTTTTTCTCTTTTAAGAATGTAACATCCACATTTTGCTCATAAAGAAATGCCGGACTGCATTTGGTTTGCTAGTTCTCTGGTTTATCATTATTCTGATGATGACAGCTAAACTGTAAATATAAAATGTATTGACCAACACCACCTAGTTTATTTGGAAACAGCAGGTTGTCTAAGATTCTCCAGAGAAAATTGTGGGCTTCTTTTTCTTCTGTTAATGAGGGTAATTAGAAACATAATGGTCCGTTGTGACTGGGGGCTTCCCGGTTGAAACTTCTCAGCAGAAGCAGAAAGCCTTACATTTCTCTTCCAACAAAGATAAATACTCCATTATCTATTTACTTGTATCAGTTTAACTTAATTCAGCCCAAATCATCCCTTATAAAATTGATTATAACTGTCACGTTTTATTGGGCTAAAATTAGTGTTCAGTTCTACTTTTTTAATCAGTTGTTATCAGGACTGTAGTAGAGTGAAATAAAGATAACCCAAATGTATAATCAGATCTTGTGTTTTATTTCACACAATTTCTTAATAAAAGAAAGAACAATCTAGAGACAATTAGGTTCATGGAGATAGTTTAAATCACTCAAACTATACTAAAAATTATGTGAACAATATTTGATGGTGAATCATTTAGGTTAGAGGTAAATTTAGACTATTAATGATGGTAAAAATACCATCATGGTATTTTTAAGTTGAAAATGACACATGATGTCATCATTCCTACATGACTAGGAGAAATATTTTTCAGTAGTAGAGCTAAATTATTGGAAACTCATATTTAAACAGACTTCTGGGCATTTCTCCAATTTAGAGGAACAAAATTTAACTTAATGTATGTTATTTCCCTCAACCTCTCCCAAAACATGATCATCATTCACCATGAAGTCCTTCTCTTGAACATGATGTAAGTTATTTCTATCTGAAGGTCTTATCTTTATTACTGTCATAGTGAAATACAAACCAGAGCATGAGACTGAGAAAGTGAAGTGAAGTTGCTCAGTCGTGTCTGACCCTTTGCAACCCCATGGACTGTAACCTACCAGGCTCCTCCGTCCATGGGATTTTCCAGGCAAGTATAATGGAGTGGGTTGCCATTTCCTTCTCCAGGAGAGCTTCCCAATCCAGGGATTGAACTCGGGTCTCCCACATTATAGGTGGATGCTTTACCATCTGAGCCACTAGTATTTTTTCTATGTATTTATTTATAAGTCTTTCCATGGCATTCCCAAGTCAGCTGTCATCTATATGTTTTCTCATTTTCACTCATTTAAAAGATAATCTTTTTTTTTTTTCTATGTCTTGGGAGTTTTGGTTTTGTGAAAACCTAGGGTACTTTAAGGCTCTCAAGGAATAGTAACAAAGTTCCCTGAAGACTGAAAAACAACAACAACAAACCCCAGCATTTTTAAGATGGATCTATAGTATGGGGCGGAAAAGGCAATGGCACCCGACTCTAGTACTCTTGCCTGGAAAATCCTATGGACGGAGGAGCCTGGTAGGCTGCAGTCCATGGGGTCGCTGAGGGTTGGACACGACTGAGCGACTTCACTTTCACTTTTCACTTTCATGTATTGGAGAAGGAAATGGCAACCCACTCCAGCGTTCTTGCCTAGAGAATCCCAGGGACGGTGGAGCCTGGTGGGCTGCCGTCTATGGAGTCGCACAGAGTTGGACACGACTGAAGCGACTTAGCAGCAGCAGCAGCATAGTATGGGGATTGCACTCATCTCACACACTAGTAAAGTAATGCTCAAAATTCTCCAAGCCAGGCTTCAGCAATATGTGAAGTGTGAACTTCCTGATGTTCAAGCTGGTTTTAGAAAAGGCAGAGGAACCAGAGATCAAATTGCCAACATCTGCTGGATCATGGAAAAAGCAAGAGAGTACCAGAAAAGCATCTATTTCTGCTTTATTGACTGTGCCAAAGCCTTTCACTGTGTGGGTCAAAATAAACTGTGGAACATTCTGAAAGAGATGGGAATACCAGACCACCTGATCTGCCTCTTGAGAAATTTGTATGCAGGTCAGGAAGCAACAGTTAGAACTGGACATGGAACAACAGACTGGTTCCAAATAGGAAAACGAGTTCCTCAAGGCTGAACACTGTCACCCTACTTATTTAACTTGTATGCAGAGTACATCATGAGAAACGCTGGACTGGAAGAAACACAAGCTGGAATCAAGATTGCCAGGAGAAATATCAGTAACCTCAGACATGCAGATGACACCACCCTTATGGCAGAAAGTCAAGAGGAACTCAAAAGCTTCTTGATGAAAGTGAAAGAGGAAAGTGAAAAAGTTGGCTTAAAGCTCAACATTCAGAAAACGAAGATCATGGCATCCGGTCCCATCACTTCATGGGAAATAGATGGGGAAACAGTGGAAACAGTGTCAGACTTTATTTTTCTGGGCTCCAAAATCACTACAGATGGTGACTGCAGCCATGACGTTAAAAGACGCTTACTCCTTGGAAGGAAAGTTATGACCAACCTAGATAGCATATTCAAAAGCAGAGACATTCCTTTGCCAACAAAGGTCCGTCTAGTCGAGGCTATGGTTTTTCCAGTGGTCATGTATGGCTGTGAGAGTTGGACTGTGAAGAAGGCTGAGCGCCGAAGAATTGATGCTTTTGAACTGTGGTGCTGGAGAAGACTCTTGAGAGTCCCTTGGACTGCAAGGAGATCCAACCAGTCCATTCTGAAGGAGATCAGCCCTGGGATTTCTTTGGAAGGAATGATGCTAAAGCTGAAACTCCAGTACTTTGGCCACCTCATGTGAAGAGTTGACTCATTGGAAAAGACTCTGATGCTGGGAGGGATTGGGGGCAGGAGGAGAAGGGGACGACAGAGGATGAGATGGCTGGATGGCATCACTGACTTGATGGACATGAGTCTGAGTGAACTCCGGGAGTTGTTGATGGACAGGGAGGCTTGGCGTGCTGCAATTCATGGGGTCGCAAAGAGTTGGACACGACTGAGTGACTGATCTGATAGTATGGGGAAAATAAAATGGAAGGATAGATTGAAACTCAAGTAGTTGGGAATTATCAATATATATCTGCAACCTTGAACTTGCTATAGGTACTGAGGCTTGCAATCTTTCATCTCCTTGCAAATTTAGGATGAAATTGGTTATTGTTTTAATTTTCATTACTATTAAAACAGTTCAGGTAAACATTTTTATATATTTATTAGACATTTAAATTTCTCTTTTTTGAATTAACTACTGTGTTTTTTACCCATTTGTCTTTCTAAATAGTCTTCCTATATAAGTACTTCTACGTGTTCTTTTGTGTTAGTATATATATTTCATTTCTATTAGTTAATCTCTGTTAATTACTTAGTTATTAGTTAGTTAATCTTATTTTTATTCTTTTACATTTCATGCTTAACTTTTACCTTGAGAAAAATGCATTTCTACTGCTTTTAATGGGTGAAACTATTAAAATTCTAAAAAAATAATAAATTTATAAATTGTAATAACTTTATTAATGCAAATAATAAAAATAGATGTTATAGTAGTTTATTTTAAATTTTAGAGAATTTAAAATGTATTAGTATTTCCTCATCTGTAAAGATGGAGCCAATAATACCCACAGCATGGTACTGAGATAAGTATAACACAGAGTGGAAAAATGGGAGAAAATATTTGCAAACAATGTGACTGACAAGGAATTAATCTCCAAAGTTTATAAATAACTCATGAGGCTCAACATCAAGAAAACAAACAGCCCAATCAAAAATGGGCAGAAGACCTAAATAGACATTTCTCTGAAGGAAAAATACAGATGGACAAGAGGCACATGAACAGATGCTTAACATCACTATAATTAGAGAAATGCCAATCAAAACTATGAGGTACCACACCAGTCAGAATGATAATCATTAAAAAGTCTACAAATAACAAGTGCTGGAGAGTGTGGAGAGAAAGGAACCCTCCTACACTGTTGATGGGAATGTAAATTGGTATAACCACTATGGAAAACAGTATGGAGTTTCCTTAAGAAACTAAAAATAGAGTTATCATATGACCCAGCAAACCCACTTCTGGGCATATATCCATACAAAAACATGGTTCAAAAGGATACATGCACCCCATTGTTCACTGCAGCACTATTTACAATAGCCAAGATATGAAAGCAACCTAAATGTTCATCAACAGATGAATGGAAATAGACGTGGTACATATATACAATGGAATATTCAGTTGAGTTCAGTACACTTCAGTCGCTCAGTCGTGTCCGACTCTTTGCGACCCCATAAATCACAGCACGCCAGGCCTCCCTGTCCATCACCAACTCCCGGAGTTCACTCAGACTTACGTCCATCGAGTCAGTGATGCCATCCAGCCATCTCATCCTCTGTCGTCCCTTTCTCCTCCTGCCCCCAATCCCTCCCAGCATGAGTCTTTTCCAATGAGTCAGCTCTTCACATGAGGTGGTCAAAATATTGGAGTTTCAGCTTTAGCATCATTCCTTCCAAAGAAATCCCAGGGCTGATGTCCTCTAGAATGGACTGGTTGGATCTCCTTGCAGTCCAAGGGACTCTCAAGAGTCTTCTCCAGTACCACAGTTCAAAAACATCAATTCTTCGGCGCTCAGCCTTCTTCACAGTCCAACTCTCACAGCCATACATGACCACTGGAAAAACCATAGCCTCGACTAGACGGACCTTTGTTGGCAAAGGAATGTCTCTGCTTTTGAATATGCTATCTAGGTTGGTCATAACTTTTCTTCCAATGAGTAAGTGTCTTTTAATTTCATGGCTGCAGTCACCATCTGTAGTGATTTTGGAGCCCAGAAAAATAAAGTCTGACACTGTTTCCACTGTTTCCCTATCTATTCCCCATGAAGTGATGGGACCAGATGCCATGATCTTCATTTTCTGAATGTTGAGCTTTAAGCCAACTTTTTCACTCTCCACCTTCACTTTCATCAAGAGGCTTTTGAGTTCCTCTTGACTTTCTGCCATAAGGGTGGTGTCATCTGCAGATCTGAGGTTATTGATGTTTCTCCCGGCAATCTTGATTCCAGCTTGTGCTTCTTCCAGCCCAGCATTTCTCATGATGTACTCTGCATATAAGTTAAATAAGCAGGGTGACAATGTACAGCCTTGACGTACTCCTTTTCCTATTTGGAACCAGTCTGTTGTTCCATGTCCAGTTCTAACTGTTGCTTCCTGACATGCATATAGGTTTCTCAAGAGGCAGGTCAGGTATTCTGGTATTCCCATCTCTTGAAGAATGTTCCACAGTTTCTTGTGATCCACACAGTGAAAGGCTTTGGCATAGTCAATAAAACAGAAATAGATGCTTTTCTGGAACTCTCTTGCTTTTTCATGATCCAGCAGATGTTGGCAATTTGATCTCTAGTTCCTCTGCCTTTTCTAAGACCAACTTGAACATCAGGAAGTTCATGGTTCACATATTGCTGAAGCCTGGCTTGGAGAATTTTGAGCATTACTTTACTAGTGTGTGAGATGAGTGCAATTGTGCAATAGTTTGAGCATTATTTGGCATTGCCTTTCTTTGGGAGTGTAATTAAGACTGACTTTTCCAGTCCTGGGGCCACTGCTCAGTTTTCCAAATTTGCTGGCATACTGAGTGCAGCACTTTCATGGTATTATCTTTCAGGATTTGAAATAGCTCAGCTGGAATTCCATCACCTCCACTAGCTTTGTTCATAGTGATGCTTTCTAAGGCCCACTTGATTCCAGGATGTCTGGCTCTAGGTGAGTGATCAATACCATTGTGATTATCTTGGTCGTGAAGATCTTTTTTGTATGGATCTTTTTTGTCTTCTGTTTATTTTTGCCACCTCTTCTTAATATCTTCTGCTTCTGTTAGGTCCATGCCATTTCTGTCCTTTATCAAGCCCATCTTTTCATGAAATGTTCCCTTGGTATCTCTAATTTTGTTGAAGAGATCTCTAGTCTTTCCCATTCTGTTGTTTTCCTCTATTTCTTTGCACTGATCCCTGAGGAAGGCTTTCTCATCTCTTCTTGCTATTCTTTGGAACTCTGCATTCAGATGCTTATATCTTTCCTTTTCTCCTTTGCTTTTCACTTCTCTTCTTTTCACAGCTATTTGTAAGGCCTCCCCAGACAGCCATTTTGCTTTTTTGCATTTGTTTTCCACGGGGATGGTCTGATCCCTGTCTCCTGTACAATGTTACGAACCTCATTCCATAGTTTATCAGGCACTCTATCTATCAGATCTAGGCCCTTAAGTCTATTTCTCACTTCTACTGTATAATCATAAGGGATTTGATTAATGGAAATAATCAAATAATGGAATAAATCATAATAGAAATAATCATAATGGAATATTACTCAACCATTAAAAAGAATGAAATAATGCCATTTGCAATAATGTGGATGGACCAGGAGATTACCATTCTAAGTCACTTACTTACTAAATAAGTAAGTGAAATACAAATATTATATGATATTGCTTATATGAGGAATCTAAAAATAAGTGATGCAAATGAGTTTATTTAGAAAACAGAAACAGACTTACAGACTTTAAGAATAAAATTATGGTTACCATGGGAGAAGAGTGGGAGAGGGAGGGACAGATTGGGAGTTTGAGCTTGATATGTTCACAGATTTCTATTTAAAACAGATATTTATTTATTAAATATTTCTAGTTATCTATGTACACAGATATCTATTTAAAACAGATAACCAACAAGGACTATAAAGCACATGAAACTCTGCTCAATACTCTATAATAATCTAAGTTGAAAGATAATTTGAAAAAGTACAGATACACATATGCTGCTGCTGCCGCTTCGTTGCTTCACTCATGTCCGATTCTGTGTGACTATGGACTGCAGTCTGTTGGGCTCCTCTGTCTATGGGATTCTATAGGCAAGAGTATTGGAGTGGGTTTCCACACCCTCTTCCAGGGATCTTCCTGACCCAGGGATCGGACCCAGCTCTCCTGCATTGCAGGCAGATTCTTTACCACTGAGCCAGCAGGTAAACCCAGACACAAGTATATGTATAACTGAATTACTCTGTTGTACACCTGAAACTAACACAATATCATTAATCAACTATACTTCAATATAAAATAAGCCTAAATAATAAAGGAACTAGCATGACAAGCATTAGTGGGGTGTGAAATGCTACTCTGGGAAATAGCAGAGAGATTGATGTTACTAGAGCAGGCTCCTGGTGTGAGCAAAGAGGACTGACAGAAGATAAAACTACATTAGATTAAGGGTAGATGGTAGGTATTTTGTATGTGACTAAGAACTTAGACTTTATCTTACAGGCAACTGGAAATCGTCAAAGGTGTACCTATACAAAAAAGATCACTTCAAAAATATTTGGGAACAGTTTGTTATCTGAGAGAGAAAACAGTCTTCTCAAACTTTTTAAACTTAAGTCATTTTACAAGACCACCCATTTGCAGAAATGCCACATTTAAGAACTTAAGTCCCATCTTTCTCTTGATCATTCACAAATTTCCAATTTTCGAAGCCTAAAATATGAACATGTAAATGTTTTTAAAAGGTTGTTAACCACCATCCCACATTGTCTTCCTTTAGAGACTGAAAACCGTCTCAAGTAATAAGAACATTTTAATATCTCAATAATTTTAATCTGCACACAGAAGGAAGCAGGGTTCACAGGAAAAACCACAGTTATCTGGATTAGGGTATGTCTTTTGGTGAAAGACTGCCAACAGGGAGCTGTATGGTTTTGACAAAATCAGTCTTGCTCTATGGGCCTCAGTGGTCTTATACATGACATGAGAAAAACCAAAATGGACTAGACAGTTTTTCTAAAGCCCTCTCTTTTTAGCTTTAGAACTTAAAAATTTTAGGTCTCTGATCTAAGGACCAATTTCTATGCCCAAACAAACAACACTGGCTTGATACATAATTTAAGTCAACTGAACTTGACACAAGATTCAATCCATTAGTGGAAGAAAATGGTGTCTGAAGTTATCCAGGTTCATTTATAGATCACAAATATGCAGATTTCCATTTAGGACCTTATGAAGAATGGTTATTCCATCATCATGACGTTACAGAACATTCAAGGTTTGGGTGGAGAAGAAGGAAGAAGAGGATCAATTCAGCTCCTCTTAATTAGCAATTGGAAATGCTTAATTAGCAATTGGAAGTGTGATTCTGAAGTTCAAAAATACTTTTTGTCTGGAAAGATAAATTTGAGAGTGATTGTAGAAGTGGTAGCTGAGGCAACGTGGGTGGCTGGGAAAGCTCAGGGAAGCACGTGCAGTTTTAAAAGAGAAGACAAGCAAGGTTGAACAACCTCAGAAAGATGATGCAGTTCAGAGGTAGGAGGAACACCAGGAGAGAACAGGTGGGAGCTCCCAAGTTAAGAGTTGGTCACAAGATCACTGCTGTCACATACTACACGGGGCAAGGAAGAAAAGGAAGCTTTGGATGCTGCAATTCCTGAGGCCCAATGACAGCCTTGAACAAGTTTCAGTGCAACACGGAGAAAGCAAGATCACAGGAGGCTGAGAACTTATGTTAACTTTCACTGAGAATCTGTGTGGTGTTTTGACAAAATCAAAGATTATCTGGATATTATAAACAGTAAATTTATATAGCACTTTTCAAAGTCAGTGGGGATATATTCCAGCCATCATATATGTTTAGTAAGAAGCTATGCAAATAATAGCAAGACATCTCCCAGAGGTGCAAATTGGGGCACTTTTTTCCTCAGTATTCCATTTCTAGAAGGCAACTGATGTGTGGAAAGATTGATTGATGTCCAAGAGTGAAGCATTATTTTAATAAGTTGGAAACCACATAAAAACCCATAAATAAGGGAATGGCTAAGTTGAATATGATAAAATATCATTCACATTATATAAAATATTTAGTCGCATGGGGAAAATATGATATATAAATATATACTATTACATGCAAAAAAGCAGAATATCAAATAGCATGTCCAGAATGATTGTCTAATTTGGTGTTTTAACAAAATCACTAAAAAGTACATACACAGAGAAGGCAAGAAGATACATTAAATTTTAAGAGTAGTTTTCTCTGAATGGTAATATTGAGGTTGAGTTTAATTTTATTCTTACTGCTTTTCAATTTTCTACATTTTCAGATAAAATATGTATTGGTTTTATTAATAGAAAAAGTTCATTGACTTCTACTTCTAAAAGGCTAAAGGAAGGAATAATAGAAAAATAGAATAATATTAATTGAAGTAAAGCAGAAATTTTTTTTTCCTGAAACACACACATAAACACATCCAGTTAATAAATACAAATCCATGTGGGTACATACTACACACACACACACACACACACACACACACACACAAACACACAGGTGAGCGCACACTTCTTCCTTTAGCATAGAAGAAGTAGAAATATACTCTACTTGCTATTTATGAAATTTGGGCAGACTCAGCCCTCACTCCCAGATTTGGCAAGTTAAGTGACTTACATTTGGCTTTAGAACAAAGGTTAAATAGGTTTGACAACTGTTTAATGTTGCTAAAGTATGCTTTTAATAGTACTCAAGTGTAAAATATACAAAATAGGTAGATAGTAGGAGTTGGTAAGATGTCTCTTCAGAAATTCCAACTGGTAATTATTTTAGATGTTTAAATAATGAGGTTTAATGGATTATATCTTCTGAAGAATATATGCCCTGATTTAACCCAAGTGAGAGAAGGGTGAAGCTATATGACAATTGATTTCATAAAAATGGGAAATCATGAAACTACCTACCAAATTGTTTAGTGCCTTTATTTATAAACATCCAGGGATTATTGTAAGGCTTCATTTAAAACCTGTACCTTATGTTCCTCCATTTCTCCAGCTAATCACAAATAGGAATCAGATCAAACTATATCTGCATGCTGTTAACTTATTTTGTATCTCAAGATCTATAGACCTGTATCAATTTTCACTTCCCTTCATTCCATCTAAATGTGCTAAGTTGTACGGGTGGATGAAACACTGAGGTTGGAGAGAAGACATGGGAATAGGGTGTAGTCTCGGAAAACAGGTAGATTGTACCTCAAAAGGTTTTTAAATATTCACAAGTGAAATGAAGACATTATTATGGTAGCTCTGAATACAAAGAATGTTAAGTAGAGACATATGAAGAACAATTCTTTTTATATGCACTAGATACATGCTGACGGAGAAGGCAATGGCACCCCACTCCAGTACTCTTGCCTGGAAAATCCCATGGACGGAGGAGCCTGATAGGCTGCAGTCCATGGGGTCACAAAGAGTCAGACATGACTGAGCGACTTCACTTTCACTTTTCACTCTAATGCATTAGAGAAGGAAATGGCAACCCACTCCAGTGTTCTTGCCTGGAGAATCCCAGGGACGGGGGAGCCTGGTAGGCTGCCGTCTATGGGGTTGCACAGAGTCGGACACAACTGAAGCAACTTAGCAGCAGCAGCAGCAGCAGCAGATACATGCTGAAACATAATACCCCAAGTTCGAAATACTATGGCTAGTTTTATGTAAGGAAACTATGATATAATTTAGCATGGATTATAATTCTTCTGCTCCTATTTTCTGACTCTAAGATATAAAATAGAATGAAGCATTTCTGGCAAATGTCTCAAGGAGTTCCAGAGTAGCACCATGAATCATAAAGAAGTCATCCTCAGCCCCACAGATAGCAGCAAGTAGATCTGTCAGTGGTAGTGATAATGGTTTTAAAGGCTTATAAACATTTAACCAGATGTTCTGTCTATAATACTTTGAACATGAGCCATAATTGCTCTCACAATGATAAAGTGAAATGCAAATGTTTTTAGACTTAATATTTCAATTTTCATCTTTAGGGGCTGGGACATGGCCCAATCCTTTGTATGTTGATGAGGCATTAAGATTTGAAGATGGGTAGGGATTTCTGGGAGGCAAGGCTATTAATGGGAGTGGGTGCGGGAACCCCAGCCTTGGAGGTAGAACAGAGAAGGTGAAAAGGTGGGTCTTGGGTAAGAGTGAGCCTTGATGTCAGCTGCTGGATACAAGAATGGGCCAGCATGTGGCTTACAAATATCTGAAGCAGCAATATCACAGGAGTTGTTGACAAAGTAGAACGTGGTCTGAACTGAAGTGAATATGTTCGAACAATGAGAATTAGCTAGTGGTTGTACAGGAAAGATGAAAAGATCCCCAGAGCCAACAGCATAATGTTGGAGTGTGATAGGATAGGTGATATGGTACACTGGGCTGAGCCTAAGAATGCAGAGGAGATCTGCTACAAAGGAGGAAATCTGTATGAGAGCCACATGTTAAATATGCATCATTTATATAACACACTGGAGAAGGAAATGGCAACCCACTCCAGTACTTTTGCCTGGAAAATCCCGTGGACGGAGGAACCTGTTAGGCTACAATCCATGGGGTCGCGAAGAGTCAGACACAACTGAGCAACTTCTCCTTCACTTTTCACTTTCATGCACTGGAGAAGGAAATGGCAACCCACTCTAGTGTTCTTGCCTGGAGAATCCCAGGGACGGGGGAGCCTGGTGGGCTGCCGTCTATGGGGTCGCATAGAGTCAGACATGACTGAAGCGACTTAGCAGCAGCAGCAGCATATAATACACACAATTTAAAAATAAATATTGACACTTTTAACGAAATGCTTCTGCTGCTGCTGCTGCTGCTAAGTTGCTTAAGTCGTGTCTGACTCTCTGCAACCCCATAGACGGCAGCCTACCAGGCTCCCCCGTCCCTGGGATTCTTCAGGCAAGAACACTGGAGTGGGTTGCCATTTCCTTCTCCAGTGCATGAAAGTGAAAAGTAAAAGTGAAGTCGCTCGTGTCCGACTCTTAGCGACCCCATGGACTGCAGCCTACCAGGCTCCTCCATCCATGGAATTTTCCAGGCAAGAGTACTGGAGTGGGTTGCCATTGCCTTCTCCAGAAATGCTTCTAACACTGTATAAATTATTTATACCAAATAATTTTATTTTAGGGCTTTTTTTGGTCCAGAAGAGTGTTATTTTCTCTGCAGGTTTCTTAAGTTATATTAGGCATAGTTTAGAATTGTATATTCTAAATACTTTTTTGTCTCCTAAAATAACTTTAAACTTGTATTAAGAGTGGTAATAGATATAAAAAACTGAATGGCAGTCACTGAAAACCTACAAATAATAACTTTTGAAAACAAAAAATTGTCTTTTTTTAAATAATTTTTTTTTCAAATAAATAATTATTTGAAAGCAAATAATCTTTGTTAGATTCATGTTAGAACTACTACAAAAAAAATCCTAATAAAAGGAAGTGATAACATCAGGAAGCATAAATTGATTTTCTATTATTTCAAGTAAATAAATAAAGTTGCTTGGGAGGCAGGGCATAGTGGATGGATTTTGCTATCCATCATTCCATTTCCTAAAACTAATATACTGAAAGGCTGTTAGTTTATTTTGAAGCAAACTAAGGAAAGACTTGTGAAATGACCCATTCTTGCTCCTGACAATCTATAAAAATAAACACATTTCCTAAGTAAATCATTCACTGCCTCTGCTCTGAGACATTCACTCATGGGTGAAGCAGTAAAGGAATTCACATTCACAGACCTCTCTGATAAGCTTCCCTCAGCTTTATGTCCATCTCCTAAAGTTGATCAATCACTCTTTTCTTAGTGCCACACCTCTAGCCTATTACTTAGTCAAATACTATTTATCATTCTACAATATGTGATTTATTTTCATGTTTGTTTCTCATCCAGACTGCGAGTTATTTGAGAAGAAGACAAAGTCTTATTCATCCTAGTGTTTCCAACCCACAGCACAATACTTAGTACATAATAGGTGCTTAATGAGTGCTGATTCATGTACATGTATTATTCACTGGATAACACCATAATCCTGTGGGACAGACATTACTGTGCTTATTTTATTGATTAGGAGACGGGCTTGAAGAGAGTGGATTGCCTATGTCACAAAGACTTAAGTGGTAGAGTTTAGATTGTAAGCTTTTACATTTCATCAGTTCTAACATGAATTTTTCTTTTCACATCGAAGACAGCTCTGAAAAGTGAGATGCATTTCACCTCTGAAGGCAAATTTTAAACACTGTCATCAGGCAGCAGTTGTCACTTTTGTGTGTTTGAGGATCTGGTGATGGATCGCCACACTGCTGTCTTTTCAACTGAGTTAGGGGCACGGTTGGTCCAGCACACGATGAGCTTAACTGCTGTTTAAAATATCTTCCAAAAGATTACATCATGATTCACCCTGAAACAAAATTTATTGCAGATGCAGAAAGAAATGCAGTAGAAGAGCAGATTATAAACAAGACACTGATGAAGCAAATGTAAACAATTGAAAGAAGGGTTGAAATTCCATATTTTTTTGCTAAGCAATAACTGAGTGCATCAGGGAATCTATCAGAGGATACGCTCACAAACAGATGAAGCTGTGTTAACAATTTGCTGGAGTCAGTCAGCAAGATGTAAACTAGAAGGCATAGAAGATGAAGTGATAGGAAAACTCAGACCACTGATGCATTCAATTGAAAAAGAGAGCAACTATGGCAACGATGAGGACTATCTGCGGTATTCAACAAAACTTTCTATGATGATGGAAATGTTCTAGAGTCCGTACTGGCACAGCTGCTGACACCTGTGGCTATTAAGAATGTGAAATACTGCCCATGTGACTAAGAAAATGAATTTTAACTTCACTTTAATTGATTTAAATATACATAACCACAGTTGCTAGGGGCTACCCTATTGGATGGTATAAAACTAAACTGTGCTTTGTAAACCAATCTTCCTTATCACTTAAGTCTGATGGTTCAGGAAGTTTCAGTATTCTGATCTGGAAAGTGCAAATATCATCTATTTTAAAATGTTGTTGCGAGGGTTTAATGAGACGTGATGATGGATTATACTTAGCATATAAGTCTGGCATATGATAAGTGAGAGGAAATGAAGGTAGTACGTGCTAGGGAGAGTAGGACTACTAGTAATTATAGTAATAACAACATTTTATCCTTCTGATAAACAGCGAGGAAGGTTTAAATACTGCAATAAACAGCAGGTCATAAAGGAATATCTCCCCCCACCTCACAAAAGATGGCAAGCTGCTTAGAAGTTAGGAAGTTCATTATAGACATTAGGCTACATGGATTCTCAGTAAATATTGATTAGCTTGAAATTTCCAGAAGGTGAATTAGTGCACATGCAATGCTTCTGGGTATGTATCTGCATTTTGAAAATTCAAGTTCAAGGGAAGTGGGCCCACCCTCTAACTCTTAAAGTGATGCCAGATCAGTGTGAGCATCCATGGGTACTAACAAGGACAGACTCCTGTTAGTACAAAGAGGAATATTTGTACAAGAGGAATATTGTACTACAATATTAGTACTACAAAGTACTAAAAGGAATATTATGCTTGGCAAGAAGAAACTTGGATAAACGCTAAATAAAGAAGGATGCCCTGCTGAGCCTATAATAAAGACTAGGCTGTTTTAGAATGTGTGGGTAACTCTTCTGGAATCTGTTGATCTATGTTCGGTAGTTAATATGAATCTAGGTGCATACAGGCTGAGGGGTGTGTGTGTGTGTAGGGATGCAGAGGCTAATAAGGACAATGAAGACTGGAATAGGACAATATCTTGGCATCTACATCCATCCAAACTTTTGAAAGAGTCTAAACCCATTAAGGACAGACAGGTTAAGAAGAGAAACTGAAAGAGGTAATTTTTAGGAAATTTATCATTCTCTGGTATTGAGTCTGGGATTGAACAATGCTGCCTTTTTAGGCAAGAGGGTTCAGGAGGTCGAACCATTTTCTCAACTTTTGCAGAGAATCCAAGTCACTTTAATATCTGGGAGACCAGCAGCTTTGGGAACAGCGAAAGACAGTGCCTTATGCACATCAATTAGCAGTGTGATGGACACCATGGGAAAACGCTCTGCTGAAGACGCCGCTAATGGATTCATAAGAAGACAACACTGACAAGGAGACTCTCAAATTGCACAGAAAGAAGTGATCTGAGCTTGCACAGGGGGCAGTGCTGACAACCCACACTGTTTATGGTATCTCAGAAACACTTGTGGAAGGTTTCAGAAAGGGAGCTGAGGGCCTATTGATCAGAGAGAGACTGGTATAAATAGGCACTAATTTTAAGGTGACCTAATTTGTCCTCATTGGATGGTGATGCCAGAGGACACGGGGACATGCTAGCTGTTTTGTTACTTTAGAGTTCCTGTTGTTATTCAAACCTTTTTGAGTTTCTATAGTAGTCTGCCATGATGATTTAGGGTGGAGTTAGTCCAGGATAGTTTTGGCCCTAATAAAGGACTGTTTGTTGAAAGTCTGCTCATCATTTGCCTTTTTATTGCTACCAGAACAACAGTAACTAGGATCACTAAATCTAACACTTGAATAACCGTCCTTCAGAGGGCTCAACAGCGGCAATTACCAAACAGTACACACCAAAGGTTCTTGGCAGGAAGTAAGGAACAAGAAGTAAAGAACTACTCCATGAACTGAAAATTTTGAGGAATGCTTCCAATAAAAAAATATGTAAATTTTAAAAATGGGAGAGTCATCAGAACAAACAACTGTTCCCTTGAGAAATAAAAAGCAAATAAAGTTTAATAATATACCCAGTCTCTTTTAAGAGCTCTCCATTTAAAATGAAACCTGAAACCACACTGGATGATAACAACCTACAAAGGTTGAAATGAAAAAGTTTACCTTTTCTGGAAAAGGGTATATTGATTGAAAGTCCTATTTCACTGATCCTTTCCTATTCTCTGGGAATGAATAGTACAATATAAAGATAGCTTTGGGACATGTATTTTCTTCTTTTCTTAAGTCTGATGGCTCAGTTCTAATTATCACTTATACCAAAATTTTACCCAGAAGTACTGTTCAGACCTTGGCCATGTAACCTGATTTAACAAAGTTGAAATATGACTTAACTAATACTAAGCAAGGTCATGAGTTCAAACCTTACCTTAATGATGACTTTTTGAACTATAAGAAAGATCAGAAAAGAGAGCAAAAGGAAGGTGGAAAGTTGGAATTATACAGGCCAGAGGTAATCGATCAAAAGGTGATCATAAGGTATTCCAAGTTCAGTTGACAAACGTGTGTGTATTAGTTGTATCCAACTCTTTGCAACCCCATGGACTGTAGCCTGCTAGGCTCCTCTGTCCATGGAATTCCCCAGGCAGGACTACTGGAGTGGGTTGCTATTTCCTTCTCCAGGGGATCTTCCTGACGCAGGGATGGAACTCAGGTCTCCTGCATGCAGGCAGATTCTTTACTGTCTGAGCTACCAGGGACATAGATAAATCACTAGGGCCAGATGGCACTCACCCAAGAGTTTCAAAGGAACTCAAGGGTGAAACTGCGGAGCCACTGGCCAAACTTGTAAACTGTTATTGCAAACAGTCACCTTGCCAGAGGACTGGGAGATTCTGATGTGATCCCTATCTAGAAGGACTCTTGAGAAACCCTGGAAACAAGATGATGATCCACAAGACTATTAATAGCTTTCCAGGCATAAAAGATGCAGAGAATAATTTTAAAAAGAGTCAATTCCACTAAATATCTCTATGAATCTAACTGGTGGAAGTAAAAGCTCTACAGTTCTGGTAAGAGGAAATCATACCAATGTGGTCTCTTTTGTGTTTTTGAGGTTTCAGATGGCAATTGTGTGGCCAATAGAGACAAACTTTCCTTTTTTTTTTTTTCTTGAGGACATTTGAACAGATTTACTTATAATGGCTTTACAAAAACACACATGGAGTTGGCATGGAGTTAGAGATATCTTCTGTCACATACTAAAAACTAGCTATGATAGAAAACACAGACAGGGTTCATAAGGAACATTTTCTTTGATGTATCTTACAGTAGTTGTGAAAAACAGTCTTATTTTCATAAATGGATTTGAATGGGAATTTAGCATAGATATTTTGAATGGACATATTTTCTTAAGCTCCAGTCAGAATGGAAAAATCAAGCTGAGATGCCAAAACTGAGAAATTTCAAAAGGATACTTGAATATGAAGAAATGGGTTAGGTTAATACTTGAAGAGTATACTTAGAATTTGACTCTCACAGGATATAGCAAACACTGCAGTTCTAAACACTAGAACAGGATCTTATCAGGGACCGAACCATAAAAATCAGAGCATCAGCTGCAGAGCACAGGGCCTTGCACAAAATGTGGAGCTGAAATTAACCCACAGAGAGTACTAACCATTGTGCCAGCTGCTATGTAACATATCACAATGATAATGTAGGTAAAGTAGACCATGTTATAGAATTCTAGAGTCTATAGTTATCAATACAATATCATACACTTAAAAATTATGAGAGGGTAGGTGTTGCGTTTTCTTTCAGTTCAGTACTCAGTCATGGTCTACTCTTTGCGACCCCATGTACTGTAGCACGCCAGGCCTCCCTGTCCATCACCAACTCCCAGAGCCTGCTCAAACTCATGTCCATCGAGTCGGTGATGCCATCCAACCATCTCTTCTGTTGTCCCCTTTTCCTTCTGCCTCCAATCTCTTCCAGCATCAGGGTCTTTTCCAATGAGTCAGTTCTTCACATCAGGTAGCCAAAGTATTGGAGTTTCAGCTTCAGCACCAGTCCTTCCAATGAATACTCAGGACTGATTTCCTTTAGGATGGACTGGTTGGATCTCCTTGCAGTCCAAGGGACTCTCAAGAGTCTTCTCCAAAATCACAGTTCAAAAGAATCAATTCTTTGGTGCTCAGCTTTCTTTACAGTCCAGCTCTCACATCCATACATGACTGCTGGACAAACCATAGCTTTGACTAGATGGACCTTTGTTGGCAAAGTAATATCTCTGCTTTTTAATATGCTGTCTAGGTTGGTCATAATTTTTCTTCCAAAGAACAAACGTCTTTTAATTTCATGGCTGCAGTCACCATCTGCAGTGATTTTGGAGCCCACGAATAAAGTCTCTCACTGTTTCTACTGTTTCCCCATCTATTTGCCATGAAGTGATGGGACTGAATGCCATGATATTAGTTTTCTGAATGTTGAGTTTTAAGCCAACTTTTTCACTCTCCTCTTTCACCTTCATCAAGAAGCTTTTTAGTTCCTCTTCACTTTCTGCCATAAGGGTGGTGTCATCTGCATATTTGAGGTTATTGATATTTCTCCTGGCAATCTTGATTCCAGCCAGTGCTTCATCCAGCCTGGCATTTCACATGATGTACTCAGCATATAAGTTAAATAAGCAGGGTGACAATATATATCCTTGACGTACTCCTTTCCCAATTTGGAACCAGTCTCCTGTTCCATGTCCAGTTCTAACTGCTGCTTCTTGACCTGTGTAGAGATTTCTCAGGAGGCAGGTCAGGTGACATGGTATTCCCATCTCTTGCAGAATTTTCCACAGTTTGTTGTGATTCATACAGTTAAAGTCTTTGGTAGAGTCAATAAAGCAGATGTGTTTCTGGAACTCTCTTGCTTTCTCGACATCCAGCGGATGTTGGCAATTTGATCTCTGGTTCCTCTGCCTTTTCTAAACCCAGCTTGAGTATCTGGAAGTTCATGGTTCATATACTGTTGAAGCCTGTCTTGGAAAATTTTGAGCATTACTTTGCTAGCTTGTGAGATGAGCACTATTATGCAGTAGTTTGAACATTTCTGTGACATTGCCATTCTTTGGAATTGGAATGAAAACTGACCTTTTCCAGTCCTGTGGCCACTGCTGAGTTTTCCATATTTGCTGGCATATTGAGTGCAGCACTTTCACAGCATCATCTTTCAGGATTTGAAATAGCTCAACTGGAATTCCATCACCTCCACTAGTTTTGTTCATAGTGATGCTTCCTAAGGCCCACTCAACTTCACACTCCAGGATGTCTGGCTCTAGGTGAGTGATCCCATCACCATGGTTATCTGGGTCATGAAGATCTTTTCTGTACAATTCTGTGTATTCTTGCCACCTCTTCTTAATATCTTCTGCTTCTGTAAGGTCCATACTATTTCTGTCCTTTATTGTGCCCATCTTTGCATGAAATGTTCCCTTGGTACCTCTAATTTTCTTGAAGAGATCTTTAGTCATTCCCATTCTATTGTTTTCCTCTATTTCTTTGCACTGATCACCGAGGAAGTCTTTCTAATTCTCCTTGCTATTCTTTGGAACTCTGCATTCAAATGGATATATCTTTTCTTTTCTCCTTTGCCTTTAGTTTCTCTTCTTTTCTCAGCTTCCCTTGTGCCTCAGGAAGTAAAAGCATCTGCCTGCAATGCAGGAGACCGGGTTTTAATCCCTGGGTTGGGAAGATCCCCTACAGAAGGAAATGGTAACCCACTCCAGTATTCCTGCATGGAAAATCCCATACCAGTTTCCTCTGGTAGGTTACAGTCCATGGGGTCGCAAAGAATCAGACGCGACTGAGTAACTGCACTTTTCTTTCACTTTTTTCTCAGCTATTTGTAAGGCCTCCTCAGACAACCATTTTGCCCTTCTGCATTTCTTTTTCTTGGGAATGGTCTCGACCACTGCCTCCTGTACAATGTCATGAATGTCCATTCATAGTTCTTCAGGCACTCTATCAGATCTAATCCCTTGAATCTATTTTTCACTTCCATTGTATAATCGTAAGGGATTTGATTTAGGTCATACTGAATGGTCTAGTGATTTTCCCTACTTTCTTCAATTTAAGTCTGAATTTGGCAATAAAGAGTTCATGATGTGAGCCACAGTCAGCTCCCAGTCTTGTTCTTGCTGACTGTATAGAGCTTCTCCATCTTTGGCTGCAAAGAATATAATCAATCTGATTTTAGTATTGACCATCAGGTGATGTAGAGTCTTCTCTTGTGTTGTTGGAAGAGGGTGTTTGCTATGACCAGCACCTTCTTTTGGCAAAACTCTGTTAGCCTTCGTCCTGCTTCATTTTGTACTCCAAGGCCAAATGTGTCTGTTACCCCAGGTAGCTCTTGACTTCCTACTTTTGCATTCCAGTCCCCTATAATGAAGAGGACATTTTTTGGGGGTGTTAATTCTAGAAGTCTTGTAGGTTGAATGGTTTACCTTGGAAACGATCAGAGATCATTCTGTCATTTTTGAGCCTGCATTCAAGTTCTGTATTTTGGAATCTTGTTGACTATGATGGCTACGCCATTTCTTCTAATTGATTCCTACCCACACAAGTAGATATAATGGTTATTCTAGTTAAATTCACCCATTCCAGTCCATTTTAGTTCACTGATTCCTAAAATGTTGATGTTCACTCTTGCCATCTCCTGTTTGACTACTTCCAATTTGCCTTGATTCATGGACCTGACATTCCAGGTTCCTATGCAAAATTGCTCTTTATAGTATCGGACCTTGTTTCTATCACCAGTCACATCCCCAACTGGGTATTGTTTTTGCTTTGGCTCCATCCCTTCATTCTTTCTGGAGTTATTTCTCCACTGATCTCCAGTAGCATACTGGGCACCTACAGACCTGGGGAGTTCCTCTTTCAGTATCCTGTCATTTTGCCTTTTCATACTGTTCATGGGGTTCTCAAGGCAAGAATACTGAAGTGGTTTGCCATTCCCTTCTCCACTGGACCATGTTTTCTTACCACAATTAAGAAAACAAATAAACAAACACTGACAATATAGTTGAGGTTTTAGATAATATATGTATTTCTGCCTAAACAGGCAGAATATAATGTCAACCTTGTTATGTGCAGGTGCTTTTTGTGACAATATGAATCTTGGTATAATTTATTTTTTCATTTATCACTTGACCTCATTATTTTCTCACTTCTTAGGATAATTTTCAATATCCTATTTCTAGAATGTGAACGTAATGTATAAAGACAAGAAAACAAGGCACCCATGTGGCTAACATACATTTTCTTTAGTTATATATATGAGAACTGAAGTGAAAAGAAATGGATTTTCCCAAAGTCATACAGTTTTAAAGGTACAAATAAAGTGAAAACCAATGCTAATTTTAAACTAAATGCTGTGCTCATGATAGAGGGCTCATTAATATCTCATTACTTAGTTCAAATTTATTATTAAAAAATATGGTCTTGCACAAAACAGACTCTTGCTTCTAACAGTACAATTTCAGCTATTACCTACTCAGTCATATGGGTCTTCTACTTCCTTTTCTCCCAAAAAACCATTAACCCTTTCTCATTAGGCTTCCTTTCTGTCAACTCTAACAGCTGAACATGTAAATAGATTCAAGAAAGCTTTTTTAAAACTGCTTTTTCATCTATTGGTATTACTTATTAAAATAAGTTAAAAACATTTTTTTTTGGTTGTAAATAAATCTAACAATTGAATAACTGTCCTTCAGAGGGCTCAACAATGGCAATTATCAAACAGTACACACCAATGGGCTTCCCTGGTAGCTCAGACAGTAAAGAATCCACCTGCAATGTGGGAGACCTGGGTTCAATCCTCAGGTTGGAAAGATCCCCTGGAGAAGGGAACCACTACCCACTTCAGTATTCTGGCCTGGAGAATTCCATGGACTGTATAGTCCATGGGGTTGCAAGGAGTTGGACATGACTGAGCAACTTTCACCTCACACATCAGTGGTTCTTGGCAATGGAAACTTTGCAACTTCCTGAAACAATTTTGAAGAGGAAAGTCTAAGAGCAGGTGTGTCCCACAAAGTGGTACAATTGATCTGTTTCCTGAGATTCTCCCCAGGCCTTCAAGTCTTGAAATCTTTTAGGCCTTATAACTCCAGTAAAACACAAAGACATATGGCATGACTGTTGGGGGAGAAGAAATTTTTCTCTACGTTTCCAGGATCTTCTGGCTGGTCTAACAATTAAATGTCATGAGATAGATTAACAGGAGAAAATCATACACAAGTTTAGTAACATGTGTACACGGGAGAGACCCTGGAAAACAGAGGAACTCTCCAAAATGGCTGAGCCCCTCAACTTAAATACCGTCTTCAGCTGAAGACAAGAGTGTTGAGCATAGGGGGAGTCAGTTGGGAAGTTGCCAGGAAAAGCACAGTAAACAAGGGTGATTGTGATATAGATTCAAGTCACTGCCTTCTCCATTGAAAAGCTTTTCTAAATTTGGTCACCTTCCTCATCTAGGTACAGAGAGAGAGAAATACTCACAAATGGAGAATTCCTACAAATGCTTCTTACAAAAGGGTAACTCCTACTTGGTTTTCTGAATTTTTCTCACATCTGCTGTTTCTTAGAAAATAACTAGCTTAAAGCAATGAATATGCCAAAGAGACATATTTTGAGGTGGCAAATTCTGCTTCCCTAAAGGGTAAATGGCCATGTGTTCATAACTGACACCTCAAGGAGGATAGCTTTACAACCAAGATTACTAGTATGAAACAAAATTCATATGCTATGGCAAGCAAGGAAAAAATTAAACACAAATATCTTTCTCTGTCCTTTGGCCCCCCTATCCCCCATACTGCATATTGTATATCTGCATTATTCAATACATAGTATGTATATTGCTTTTGTATCAACCAAACCTTCCTCACCAGCAGAATACCTGATCAACCATAAAGAACAACAATCTCCTATCATCAATAAGACAATACCTTAAAAGGTAACATTCTTTCTTGATCTTGAAAGGAGTCAGAGACTCTTATATTGTGGAAACTGTCAATACATCACTCAATATATAGCCCTCTGTCTCAAAAAATTTATATAACTGTTCCTTGACTTAGAATGTGTGGGAGCTTTCTGCAATGCTATTCTCAGATTATAATCCTCCATTTGGCTTGAATGAAATTTTCCATTTATTTCTTGGATCAAATTTTCACTGACACTAGTGACTAAGTTCTTCCAAGTTTATCAGGAGGGGATCCTAGGGAAAGAGAAAGGCAGAAATCCCAGAGAGAAGGTTCGACTGTGTTCAGAGTGAGTAACTCATAGTTTTGCCTAGGTTTGCTCTGGTGTATGGAATCACAGTTTATCTGTGAGAATTTCCTCTTTGGAATCAGTGAGGTATGTTTTTTTAAAACCAAAAGAAAACACCTATTTTGTTTATGAATACCTTTATTACACTCCCTGCTGATTCAATGAACTTTTGATTAGCCTCTATGATTACTAACTTCATTTAGGGGAATATGTGCATGAGTGGTTTGGTAATTATTTGAGACACTTGCAAATAAGAGGACTTTCAAAAGCTGACTGAAGGTGTGAAGGCAGAGCACAGTTTGCCTGTTTTCTTTTGACTTTCTTTAGATGCTAGTAACTGCTAATTAGAGAGAGCAAGGAAAGCAGTGGTTGGTAACTCACTTTTAAAATTCAGTCTGATTATAATCTGGAAGCTGACTGTTCCCTTTCAAAGGCTAAATGAAAAACTGCTAAAGCAGTTCTGACTATTTATCAGGTATTTTATTGAGTTTCCAAATCATATTAACAGTTTTACATGTAGGTGCTTAATCAAAAACTTTTTTCCAAGTTATTTTATGCAACTGGTCAGTCAAAGCAAGAAAAATAAAATCTTGGAAGTGAAAGAATGGCAGGTGGTAAATAACAAAGTTGATCTCAGATGCTATGGCAAGTATAGATCCCATAATTCTCACAGCTTGTTTTATTTGTAAGGGAGGAGAACTGGCCATCCCAAAGTTGCATTGTTGCCCATTTCTCAGAGTACTGAGGAGATCCAAGGGATTTAGCACTTGAAAAACCTGGAGAGTTTGGGAGGAGAGCTAAGCTCCATACAGAAGGCAACACTGCTGAAGGAGAAAACACTGACAGACCAGGATACTCTGTGTTCTGCCCTTTGTCAAGCTGTGTGAGTGTATTTGTGGGTGTATGTAGCTCCTCCATCTCTGCCAGTCTCTGCTACTTTTCTTCTCACAGTGATTCTATCTTGCGTGTGTTTGAACTTTCCTCAAAGCTTTTTGAATTCTTAAAAAGAAAAGAAAAATCAGGAAATCAGAATTACCCCAAATCTTTAGTGTTTATATTCCTTACCTAATGGATAAAAGTGAAATAAAACTGATTTTGAAAAACCGGGCAACTATTTCACATTTCATATAAGACAGCAGGTTTAAGTACTAAGTTAACTTATTGAAACTAATATTAAAGCATTAAATTATACTTTAAAAAAGATAGAAAATCTTATAAAATGGAAAATTAAGCCACTTACATAATTTGGCTGATTATAGCTGAATATGTCATTTAAAAAGATAGAAAATTTGAAAATTTTAGAAAACTGAAAATTCAGCCACCCTGAAAATTTGGCCAAATATAGCCAGATTCTGTGCATTGGTAGAAAAAATAACCCATACAAGCTTTGCAAAAATATCAGATAAAACTAATTTTTCCTTTGCCAAAAACAAATTATACTTGGCCTCTCAAAAACAGAAGCATGACAACTTTGTAATTTATGGATGTTATTAACTCCTTTGATAGTTAGATGGTAATAATTATAGGGCTTCCCTAGTGGCTCAGATGGTAAAGAATCTGCCTGCAGTGTGGGAGACCTGGGTTCTATTCCTGAGTTGGGAAGATACCCTGGAGAAGAGCATGGCAACCCACTCCAGGATTCTTGCCTGGAGAATCCCCATGGACAGAGGAGCCTGGTGGGCTACAGTCCATGGGGTTGCAAAGATTTGGACACGAGCGAGTGACTAAGCACACAATCATAAAACTGTACAATTAAAGCATTTTCCAGATTCTATTTCTAACCATGCTTAAATAGCAGAAGTAGACAAATTCTCCCCATGTTTCATTTCTAGTCAGTGAAACTGAGGACAAGAGGGTTGTGAAATGATCACAGTTCTCAAGAACATAGGCTTGGTGTGATTTCTTTGAATGCGCTAAATCATATATTTCTTCACTATTGATTTGTGTGATAATTATTACTTGTTAAGTTTTTGAAAAATATCTAATGAACAGATTTAGTAATCAATCACCTTTGATGAAACTACTCAATATTTCTCAAATGACAAAGATTTAGTCTGTAGATAGACACAATCTACCAAATTTATTCAAACTGTTTCCAGTACAGTTTGTTGGTCTCCTATTGCTATTTATTGTTTTGTACTATGTAGTTTAAAATATCACATAATTAAATGTACTGAAAATCATTCTTTCATTATGAATAAAGAAATAATTATTTAATACTCATACATAAAATACTCATTCGATTATTAATAGTACTAGCAATGGGGTAAGTATGAACACCCTGTGACAAATAGTTAATATCAGATAATGTTAAAATCTCATTTTAGTTAAAAATTTTAACCCTTGCCCTAAGAACTTTTGAACTATAACTTAATAATTATATATACCCAGTTGGTTACTTGCTTGTAATTCTCAAGTTTATTCTTAGTGGAATAGTTTACAAACAATACAAAGGTTAGTGTACCTCTGCTCTTGTTTGTTATACCTGATTAGTTTTCCCTCAATGTGGGTAAATAGGCAAATATCTATCTATCTATCTTCCTACCTACCTATCTACAAAACGCAGGCCAAAGGAACCCAAAGGAGATGATTGGACCTGGGACAGGAACAACATTTTGGTTACTAATGCTTTCTATTGTAAAGATTTATAATCAAAAAGGGAAATGATGTAAAAACTTCATGTATTGAAGTATGGGGAAGTCATTCAACAAAGCCATTTAACTTAAACTTTACTGACCAGAATGGCCTGTTTTGTGGCCTTTTGAACATGCACCGTATATCTGCTTTGGTCACTGAGGAGGGGAATGCATTTGAAATTTAAAATGGAGTAGGTGTACTTCTGATGTAAAACTCAATAACCATTGTGGATGTGATTTCAGACAATTACAAACTATACTGTTGAGAATTTGAATTTTCTAATCAGTGTCAGACTCAGGATGCCACCAGCCATTCTCAAAGCAATGTCTGCTGGTAGGTGGCAATTGTAATCTTGTGGCCTCAAGGTCTTGTCTTGGAACTATTAAATTTTTAGACAATGAGATTGCTTTAGATCAGATATTAGCAGAAAAGGAAGACATGAGTAGTAGCCAATATCTTCTGTTATGTATACAAAATACTACATCCAAAGTTAAAACCTGAGATAAAATTGGCCTCCAAAATCACTGCAGGTGGTGACTGCAGCCATGAAATTAAAAGATGCTTGCTCCTTGGAAGAAAAGCTACGACTAACCTAGACAGCATTTTAAAAAGCAGAGACATTACTTTGCCAACAAAGATCTGTCTAGTCAAAGCTATGGTTTTTCCAGCAGTCATGTATGGATGTGAGAGTTGGGCCATAAAGAAAGCTGAGTGCCAAAGAATTGATGCTTTTGAACTGTGGTGTTGGAGAAGACCCTTGAAGGTCCCTTGGACTGTGAGGAGATCCAACCAGTACATCCTAAAGGAAATCAGTCCTGAGTATTCATTGGAAGGACTGATGCTGAAGCTGAAACTCCAATATTTTGGACACCTGATGCGAGAATTGACTCATTGGAAAAGACCCTGATGCTGGAAAAGATGGAAGGCAGGAGGAAAAGGTTAAGACAGAGGATGAGATGGTTGGATGGCATCACCCACTCGATGGACATGAGTTTGAGCAAGCTCCAGGAGTTGGTGATGGACCGAGAAGCCTGGTGTGCTGCAGTCCATGGAGTCACAAAGAGTTGGACATGACTGAGTGATTGAACTGAACTGAAAACCTAGTTCCTTTACAGAGTTTATGATTAAACTCTCTATCCAAAAAGTAATTCCCTTTCTTGTCAGACACCCATTTGCCTGATGATTGAGGAGTATCAAAGAAAGGGGATTTGTAACCAAGCAAGACCCTATGAGGCCTTCCTGGGGCCCCTTTCCTTTATTCTCTGCTTTAGTTTCTCCCTGAAGTACCTAGATGACAGTATGTGACACACATTCCTGAGTTATTTTACAGATGTGAAAATTCCCATTAAATGAAAGGTGTTAACTGCTTGATGACCATACGCACAGAGCCCCCAGTCCTAATGGATTGACAATGTTAACTCCTGTGACAGCACCTGTTACCTCACCATCAGCTAATCAGAAAATTGTACACAACCTGATTACATGTCCTGTGACCCCCTTCCCACATCTTGCCTTTAAAATGATTTCCTGAAACCAATTGGAGAATTTGGGCTTTTTCAGCACTAGCTGTCCCAGACTACTTGCATGGCAGCTTACAATAAATGCTGTACTTTCCTACACCACAACCCCATGTCAGTAGACTGGCTTTACTATGCGTTGGTGAGTGGACCTGAATTTGGTTTGGTAAAAACACTCAGCATCTCCTTCTTTATCATAGGAGGAAGAAAGTTTTAACACTTTCTTATGGGAAGGAATTGAAAGAGGATAAAAAGAGATGACTTTAGCTCCATACCATCCATATATGATTCCTTCTCCTCCACATTTAAGGAGAGAGAGGGTTGCAGAGTAAGGCAATGGATCGGTTATTCTAGAACAGTATCAAGAAAGCCAATGGGATATAAAGGGGTAAAAACTTGGAGATGTAGAAAAATTCAGGAAATGAATGAAAGATATATCAATTCTTGCAGGAGGAGAAAGGAACAAAAGTAAGGAAAGGCAAGAAAACTGATCATTAAAGCAAAATGAAAAGGTAAGGTTGACTGGCTGAAAACCCACTCTCTCTTACCAAGGAGCTGCTGGCTGGCCACGATGGTTTTTCACTAATTCCCTAGTGGTTCTCTGCTTTCTATTCCCCAACTTATTCCTGCCAAAGACCCAAACACAACTGTCAAATGACTTACAATTTTAATAGAGCTTGGATTCTGTAGTCTGTCTTGGGTTTTCACCTCAGCTCTGCCACTTCACTATACTTGTGTCATTTTGGATAATTTATTTAACCTTTCTATGCTTGTTTCCTGATCTCTAAATTGGGTAATTAAAGCACTTAGCACCTAGAGGTTGTTGTGAGAATTAAAATGAGATAATGTGTTAAGAGGACTTAGCACAACTTCTGGCTTATAGTAAATACTCAATAAATACCAGCTAGTATTGGCACCCCACTCCAGTGTTATTGCCTGAAGAATCCCATGGACAGAGGAGCCTGGTAGGCTGCAGTCCATGGGGTTGCGAAGAGTCGGACACAACTGAGTGGCTTCACTTTCTCTTTTCACTTTCATGCATTGGAGAAGGAAATGGCAACCCACTCCAGTGTTCTTGCCTGGAGAATCCCAGGGACAGGGGAGCCTGGCAGGCTGCCGTCTATGGGGTTGCACAGAGTCGGACACGACTGAAGTGACTTAGCAGCAGCAGCAGTATTATTATGCTCTTTATTTAATAAAAGCTCTGTGAGAAGAGTTATTCTCTCTTACTCTGAAATATGAGTAGCAAAACTATTTGTCTGAAGTTCAAGTTGTCAGTCTCACTTTTAACTGCTCAGAAGGATACTGCTTGCCTTCACAAAAGACCAATGGAATTTCAGTGATGCCTGCTTCTCAACAGTGGACAGTGCTCTGCCAGTTTCCCCCAGATTTCCTTTCAGTCACCTCCAGCTGAGCCTATCCTGGTACACTCTGTACTACTTCGAAAACACTATATGCCAAGAAAACAAAACACACACACAAGTGGGTTCACGAGCTGAGAAGCGCAAGCAGAAGAGGCAGGATCTCACATGCCTGCAGGCACTAAAGCTGCAAGCACCACCTACTTCTAAAGTTGTGCCCGAGGTCACAGAGAATCCCAAGAAATGTTTTGTTTCAGCCAGAGGGTACCCAGCATGAGCACACATCTTCAGATACTTCAGGTGCATTTGCCTGAGTCAGCAGATTGAAGAAATAAAAAATCTCAGCCACAGAAAACAGCTTCTTGCTAAACGCAAAATAAACAAATTTCTATTAAAAGGGGACATTTTTCCCTGGGTCTTCCTGCTATTAAGGACATATTCTCTCTTGTTTAAAACCACATACAAGTTGATAATCCTCTGAAAATATGTAAACAGACTTTTCTCAAGAGTTTTGGACATTCTCAAAGTAGAGGACCAGATGAAACAAGAAGCAGAGAGATGCCATTTTGGACAAGGTTTTCCAGATGCCCTGAGATTCTTCAGGAAAACATCCTGGGGCAAGCTTATCACTTCTCTATCAGTCATTTTAATCCAAAAGTTTTTCATATATATATATATATATATAAATATATATATATATATATATATAAAGTATACAGGAAAAAAGCTAGCCCATAATCATGTTTATATTTATACAAAGGGTCATATTGGTCAAGGGGCTGACTTTGCTTAATAAGCCTACTCAGCTTTGGAGAGGAAGATCCTGCTTCAGAAATGCGTCCTTTCTGTAGATTCCTGCTAGTAAGATAATAGTAACCCAATTAAACAATTCCTGAGAAAGCCAGGAGCAGCAAAGTGAAAACCAATGAGGTGAAAAGCTCCTTGGATCTCTCCTGGCTGAAGCTGCCAAGTCGGATGCAGAAAACCCTGAAGATGGGACACTTTAATGAGGAGAAAGTCCTTGTGATTGACCTTGGATTTTCAATTTGCAGTCTTTTTTGGAATCACCACTAGGCAAGCAGTCTGAAAGGTTTATGAAGTTTGCGACTCTACATAGGAACTCTTTTTTTTTTTTTTTTTTTTATGTTTATGGCTACTGCTACTGCTAAGTTACTTCAGTCATGTCCGACTCTGTGCAATCCCATAGACGGCAGCCCACCAGGCTCCTCTGTCCCTGGGATTCTCCAGGCAAGAACACTGGAGTGGGTTGCCATTTCCTTCTCCAATGCGTGAAAGTGAAAAGTGAAAGTGAAGTCACTCAGTCATGTCTGACTCCTAGCAACCCCACGGACTACCGCCTACCAGGCTCCTCCGTCCATGGGATTTTCCAGGTAAGAGTACTGGAGTGAGGTGCCACTGCCTTCTTTGATGTTTATGGCTAAGAACACATAAAAAAACCTCCAAACAAACAAACAGCGGCAACAACCAAATCCAAAAAAGTTTTCTGCCTGTTCTATATAAAATGTCATCATTAGCTTTCACTGTTTGGTTTTTCCTAGTTGAGCCTCTCTGACAGCATAGATTGCTTTGTATGTCATACCTTTCTGCTCACAGACCCTGTCTACATGTTTTGCTTCTGTATAAGCCTGCCATGTTCCTGTGATAGACTACATCTCCTAGCTCCCAGCCACACCCCTGGGCTGGCCAGTCCTTCAAGACATCCAGGTGCCCTTCAAAAACCAAACCCAAATACTTGAGACATGGGACAGAGGAGCCTGGTGGGCTGCCATCTACGAGGTCGTACAGAGTCCGACACGACTGACGACCTTAGCAGCAGCAGCAGCAGCATGGGACCTATGCATTTAGACTGGTTCTTAGCAAGTGGATGGAAACAGCATTCAGTAACCTGTTATGATACTGGTGCTACATGGGCATGCAGTGATCCCAGCAGCTCTCTCCAGGGCTGCTCTATACCAAATGTATGGAGTGAAACTACAGGGTTATTTGGGAAAGGTATATGAAAGGAAAAAGATCCTGGAGAATACAGAAAAACTCTTTACGGAGACAGGACTGTCACTGCTCTGTGCCAGAGAGAACATTCAGGTGCTCCTGGTACATGGGCAACCCATGAAGCATCATGGCTGCCTTTTGGCAGCTGCTTAGTTGTCTGTTTCTGCAACACCTCACTCAGAGGCAAGGGAGATGATAGCTTATCAAGGGCTCCTTTGAATACACAGCACACTCCTTTCAGCACACAAGGTTGTGCCCTTTCTACTTCCTACACACTGACCTGTAAAAGCATCTTTGAATTTGGAGAAGAAATCAGGCAAAAATAATTTGCATTTTGCTACAGTTTTTTCTCCCCAGGCATAAGAGAGTCTAAACAGAAAGTGATGCTACAACGCAGGGCAAAGGCTGTTTACCTGAAAAGACCCAGTTTGAAAGCAAAGTGTGGCTTCTGCTCCTATGCTGGGAATGTGCATTGGTATTTCGTTCACCTTTTCACCCAGCCTCTGCACCCGTGTCTTGACACTGGATGGGAGCAATGGGTATATGATGTGACACTGCCAGCACAAGGGCAGTGACACTGAAGTCCCTTGCACTGGGGTAAACTGTACTATAGGCAGTGACTAGGGCACTAAAACTATTAATACATTTAAAAGAGATAATGGTATGACATGCCCACTGAGTGTTCTCTTAGCATTTGTTTTGCATTCCCAAGTGACGTATCATGGTCCACAGTATTAACCATGAAGTTAAGCAAGGGCAGTTGTGAAAGTTTATAATTTGCTATATAGGTAGGAAAAGGTCACCCAAGTTCTTAGAGATGGTTATTCCAGCTTCCACCATCACTGACCTAATGAAAATTCCACCTAATTTCATCTAATCAAAAATTTTCCCAGAAATTCTTGAAAAGTTTCAGAATGTCAAATGACGTAATAAAATGTTGAAAGTGATACAGGAGCAATAAAAGGCAACAGCTTTGTTACTGGTGGCTGTTTATGTCACATGTAATGACAGTTCGTTCCCTTGATCCTTGGTGGTACTAAACATATGATGCTATAAGACACAAGGTAATTCATGAGAATAAAGCACACAACTGCATAACACTTTTTGAAACTCTCTGACACATGTACTATATATCCTACTTTATTTTGAAAAACCCTGCAAAGGGGTCCTTTTTTGAAAGCATAAACTCATCATTAAAAAGTGAGTTCATGCTATATGTTGAAAGAATCATGGTCCCTCTGATATCTATACCAGAATTTTTTTCATTCTGATAAGCTCTGTACAGGGGTCCTTTTCTAAAAATAAACTAGTCATTTATAAAAAAAGTAAATTCATGTCACAAGTTACAAAAAAAATATCCATTTAGTTCCTGGGATTATTATTATTTTAGAATTATTAGAATATTATTAGAATTATTAGAATTTAGAATTATTCTAAAATTATTATTTTAGAATCTATGACACAAACTTAATAATACTTTTTTTTTTGGTGACTAATGTATATATTATACCTCAAATCAACCAATAATGCATCTAGTATGAGTTTTCTGGTTAAGTAACAATGCCTGCCAGGACACTGTCACTAAATATCTTCACCAGAATACAGGCAGAAACCAGTCCCAACATCTCGCTTCAGAATGCTGCATTCCCTTCAAGAACATGCTGTTCTCCAGTGGAGCTGCTGGAATTGCAGCCAAAGCCATGAAAATCCACTGCTAATCTTGCTGGGATTTTGTACTACCTTCCAACCTAGATTTGGTCTTTAATTTCTCATTAAGGAACCACAGCCAATGAGCAGCTGGTACTGTTTACTTTCCTGCTGCACCTGTAGTTCTGTTTTGCAAGGCATAGAAATGGATTATCTCCAAGAAAGATGAATTTCCAGAGCTGGAATTTGCCCCATCATTCATAAGAGCACAATACATCAAAAGCAGGAAATTGGGAAAATGGCATCATTAGAGGACTGTTTAGGCTCTCTCTTTTTCTAGCTTTTAAAATTAATCTCTTCCTGTTCACAACTCAGAGATGAAAACATCTTCCTTTGAAGATAAATTAGCTGAAAAGTGCATTGAGAAATTTAAGATTTATAAGAGAACCACCTTGAACCCTCTGTTCCTGGTGAATCTGAAAAACAGCTGCAGGCAGAAACTGTACATTCTTGGCTACCTGACTTATGTCAAAAATGATTTCAGAGCCTGCCATTCCTAACTTCTATGTGCAGTTGGGAGCAGTTTGACCATCAGCACTGAGCTAAAAACAACGTTCCTGAATTTTTCATTCTTGAATTTTTATTTTAGGAGCTGAAGCTTGAATACTGCCTGAGTCAGTCATTGTGTCAAGAATCTTTTATTGAGCCCTACTCAATTCTGAGGATGGTGGAAGATGGAAGGCCCTCTGTCTTCAAAGAGCTTACAGTCAAGCTAGAAAGAGTGAGTTGGTACATAGGGAATTAGATTTAAGTGCCTAAATATGGAAAAATGATTTTATGTGTGACAGGATATGAAGGGGGAGATTCATGTGAGAAAATGATTGCAAAAGCCTTAACAGGAGAAGTGGGGCAGAATCTGGAGAGGTAGAGAGGAGGACTGGGACCTCTGAGGAGGGGGCAGAGCAAGAACACTGCCCAGGGAGGGGCCCTCAGCCCCTGATATATCACCAGTCAAATATTAGGTACTCAGTAAACTCTTGTTGAAGTGAACAAAAACTAAAGCAAACCTTATGGCTAATTTTTTTGGGGGGGAGGGGCTGGGGGAGGCTCTGAAATGTAATTCCAAATTCTGTCTAGTTTAGAGCTATGTTTCCCACTGACCATTAAGATAGTTCCAACTGAATTGCTTGCATTCCCTCAAACTTGCTATGACCAGGATAAACTCATCACCTTTCATCCAAAGCACCTTCTTTGGATGAAAAGGTCTCCTCTTACCGTGTTTGACATTATTAGTCTCTGATGCAATAATCTCCAGAGCTGCTTTATCCAGTAATGGGAGTCACCAGTCACATGTGGCTATTGAGCACTTGAACTGTGGCTAGTGCCACAAGTTAAAAGGAGAATATTTGGATATATTGAGTTAAAGAAATATTATTAAGTTAATCCATTTACTTTTACCCTTTTTTACTAGAATATTTAAAATTACAAATATTGTTCCCATTATATTTCCGTCAGGCAGTGTTGCCCTAGAGTGTGAGGGCCTAGATTCATATCCAGATAAAGTAAGACGTTGTAGAACTTCTTTCTTATCCCTTCCCTACTTCTATTAGTAATTAATAAATTCATGCATGCATGCATCCATTCATCCATTCACTCATGGCAGGTGTGCTCATCTCCCCCATCTTACAAATAAGAAAACTGAAGCAGGTAGGCATCGCATGACTGGTGAGGTGTGGTGTAGGATTTGAACTCAGGCAGTCTTATGCACCCAGCATGTTCTACTCCAGTATTTCAGATAAGAAACCATGATGGACAGGACTAAATGAGAGGCGGCAGGTTAGAAAAGAAATGATGAATTGAAAAGATATCATGAAACTAATATGAACATATCACAGTGACCAATTTGTTGTATGTGTAAGGAATATGGGGATAGAGTTGATGCCCAGATTCTTGGCTGGGAAGGGGGTGCCACCAAACAAAACAGGAAACACATGGCAGATGTATGTTTAGGAGGAAAGATAAACTTGACAGTCAAATTTAAGGTATTGGTGAGAAATTCAAGTGGAAATGTCCGTAGGAAACAGGATATATAGATATGGAATTCAAGGAAGATATTTAGACTGGTTATATCAATTCTTACTCATTAGCCTCCCCGATCCTCACTCCCTTCCTCCAGCAGCCTTGGCCTTTTGAGTTACAAGGAAGCCTCGTGGTTGAATTAAACATAGTTCCTGACTTAAACATTCAAGGTTCTACACAATTTGGTTACAAGCTCTCTTTTAAATTCTCTACCTCTGTTTCACACACACTTGGCTCCAACCAAATTGGACTGACATCAGTTACAGTCTCTATACACTTAAAGACAGAGATTTAAAGGGAACTGTGGAGACGGCAATGGCACCCGACTCCAGTACTCTTGCCTGGAAAATCCTATGGACGGAGGGGCCTGGTGGGCTGCAGTCCATGGGGTCGCTAGGAGTCAGACACAACTGAGCAACTTCATTTTCACTTTTCACTTTCACGCATTGGAGAAGGAAATGGCAACCCACTCCAGTGTTCTTGCCTGGAGAATCCCAGGGATGGGGGAGCCTGGTGGGCTGCTGTCTATGGGTCGCACAGAGTCGGACACAACTGAAGCGACTTAGCAGAACTCTTAAAAAAATATATAGAATCTAAAGTTTTCCCTAAGATTTGCAGGTATTTGTAGGCTAGAGGGAGTAGAGAAGGGGGTTACATTATCAGAATCACTTCAATTTTTAAAAACGTTCAGTTGCCATGGATAGCTCTGTCAGCCATTAGCAGATGGTAATAGTCATGGTTCATGCACAATTAGGGTTTTTGGTTACCTTGGCAGTTAGTAACTAGAGGAGAGTCTGTGATTAGATTATATCTCTACTTAACATTTCTGTTAATGTGGTCTCTCATTTATATGCTAACCAGTCACAGAACTCAGTTCTCTTCCTTAACTTCAAGGGAAAAAAAAGAACCCCAACAGCAAAACCAAACCAAACCAAAATACAGTAGACAAAATACCCCACCCACACGAGATGTTTGCTAGAAGAAATGAAATACAGAAGTCTGGGGAGATGGAAGGACTTACACAGTAGGGATGAGATAATTAGCATTCATGTTAGAGAGCCCTGTAACAGAAAGTTCTTTAGTTTTAGCTTCATTCTTCTTTGCCCATCTCTTCCTTTGCCTTGGCTCTCATCCTCTCAGACTTCCCACTTCCCCAAGCAGAGTCCTTCAACTCTCTTCAGCCTCTGTCTCACAGCTGTCTTAGGGCCTCCACCTCTGCTACTCAAGATCTTCAGTTAAAGGAAAGAGATACTGCTTCCTCAGAAGGCAAATGTGATTACGATCCTTTAGTTACACAAACTCTTCTTCCAAAGTCTTTGCTTCTCCTCTGTTTTTGTTGTTGTTGTTAGATCCCCAACAATTGAAATCCCAATGCCAGTCAAGGAATCAGGACTCCAGTTTACCTTCCCCATCTGAACACAGTCTCTCCCCTCACAGTTCTCATACTGCTACGAGCACCTTCATGCTTCTATGTGGCTGAGTTTTGTGTACTTATTTTATACATTTTCTATTTGAGGATAGGTTCTACGTGGAGTACACCAATCACCATCTTGGCACACACTGGCTAAACTGACCTCCAAATCTGTACACAGGCATAGAATTAATTGAAAACCCGATACACTCTTTTCTCGTTTCATTTTGGGTAAACCTACAAGGTGACCCTTAGAATGACCTTGTTTATAAATGAAAACAGTGAATCAATAATTCCCCTGTAATTATATATCTGAAATCCCATCTATACCCTCTTATGCCTCATAAGTGGATTTCAGATTTGCATGTTAAACGGATTGAGCTTTGCTGCTGCATTTACCCGGTAGGTTTGCTAATAATTTAGGAAGTCTAGCAAGTATGATGCAGTGCAACTTGTAATATTTTATTTGTTCTCTCAGTTGTGATTTTAATCCTCTAAATAACAAGCTTAGACAACAAGTTTTGTGCTCTTTGTCAATATTTACTTAGATTTATTTTGGAAAAACATCCAAATGGAGGTTATTTAACATAATTGAGCATTAAAACTGTTTGATTTGGTACTCACAGTTTTTGAACATACAGATTAAACACACAGAAGTTATTGATGCAAACCTGTTTTTTCCCCCGCCTACAACAGAAGATTTGAAAGGGCAGTTTCATCATTCAGGAAAAAGTAAGTTGAGATTCAGTTTATTTTGCTCCTTTTATTTGAAACTATATATTTAAATGAGCCAAATAGTTACCATATGGTCTGTCAGTTAACTGACATGTGAGAACAATACATGGTTTATATTCTACTTCCAACTACTGTACAGTGAATGAGTGGCCCTGTACTCCCTTATTCATGACAAATTCTCTTTATCCAGCTGTACAGAACTACTAAGCAGAGCTATATTAATGAAAATATATTTTATAGATTAATCACTTGAGTACTGTAAAATGTGTTTGGGAAGAAGACTTTGTTCCAAAATCACTGCAGGCTTATTATGACAGATGAATAAAGATCAGAAGGTAACGATATGATTTACATTTGACAATGATAAGCTGGAGGATTGTCCTAAAGCTCTGGGCCCCTATTTGGGACCTGGAACATTAGTAGAAAGCAATATTTGAAGTTCAAAATCCTGCTTTGAGGTTAGCTCACCCAGTTTTCTTTCTTCTCATTTCTGAGGAGCCTAATATTTTTAGTTCACTACTGTATCTTGGACTGCAAGGAGATCCAACCAGTCCATTCTAAAGATCAGCCCTGGGTGTTCTTTGGAAGGAATGATGCTAAAGCTGAAACTCCAGTACTTTGGCCACCTCATGCAAAGAGTTGACTCATTGGAAAAGACTCTGATGCTAGGAGGGATTGGGGGCAGGAGGAAAATGGGATCACAGAGGATGAGACAGCTGGATGGCATCACCGACTTGATGGACGTGAGTATGAGTGAACTCCGGGAGTTGGTGATGGACCGGGAGGCCTGGCGTGCTGTGATTCATGGGGTCACAAAGAGTCGGACACGACTGAGCAACTGAACTGAACTGAACTGTATCCCTGGTCTGTACAACAGTGCCTGGAATATTATAAGCCCTCTATGCATATTTTCTGGATGAATAAAATCTATTGAACTCATTCCACTATTATTCTTTGATTATTCTTCTTTTATAACGTGTAACTAATCCTATTTTCTTAAAGCCATTTTAGTACTTTTCCCTCTTTTCTAGATGAAAATTACTCAATATATTCTGTTTTAGGCATCTGTCATAATAACCCACATAGGGATTTCTAAAATATTCAATAATTTCCTTTCTATTTGTCTATTACTAATCTGTACACCAGGACTATGCATTCAAATTGAGTTAATTTGGACTGGCTTTGGTATAGAGACTTCAAAGTTCAAGTCCTGCCCTTCAGTTTGACCTCATGGGGAATGCAACCTGCTGTTCTTATTTTTTTCCTTAGGATGTGATGCATGTAAAGGAGTATTAACGGGAAGAGAAGATTCTTCAGAGATTTTTAAATAAATTTAGAAATGGAATGGAATGCTATTGGAGACAGCACTGAAGATGCTATTTACTTGAGCTCTAATATAGTGCAGCCTCTCAAATGTTTTGACTAAGGCCATTTAGGCTGGGTGGGGAAAAAAAGAAAAGTGGCCTACTTACTATTCTAGCTCCCATTTGTCTGGGCAACTTCAAATTTCAACTTTCTGTTCCAGGGTTGAGCTGCAGTCAGAACACTGAATTAAAATCATCAGTAAACTGGGTAAATCACTAGCTAATGTTAGTTTACTATTTAGTGACCATAAATAACTAATTTAGTTGGCTCTGTACAGAGCCTTAAATCTTAAGTGAAAACTAAAGTTTATGAAAGATCGAGACACTCAGATAAGTTAAAAAAATTAGATCCCTTTTTGGCCAATCTGTGGAACACTCATGATTCAGTGAAGAACCTCAGGCCACCTTTTCAGAATCCCTGCTCCCGAGGAGAAAGAAATTCACACTCACACCTAGCAATCCTTTTCTACTGCTGTGGCTGGGCAGAGACAGAGGAAGTAATACTTATATTTCTCATTAAGGATAAATGTTTCGTTGGCCTAAGGATTTAAATTCATTCAAAAAAAGTTTGATAAGCATTATTATATTGGGGAGCTAGTGCTGCTTCAAATAAACCCTGGCTAAATGAGAAACAAAAATTGTTTCATATTATAATCCTTATGCAATTCACATTATATGAAGGGCCTCTCTCTTAAATTTTTACCTTGAATATTTCCACTACTCTATTTTTATGGCACTCCAATGATTTATACATACATATGTGCAGGTCAGGAAGCAACAGTTAGAACTGGACATGGAACAACAGACTGGTTCCAAATTGGAAAAGGAGTTCGTCAGGGCTGTATATTGTCACCCTGTTTATTCAACTTATATGCAGAGTACATCATGAGAAACGCTGGACTGGAAGAAACACAAGCTGGAATCAAGATTGCCAGGAGAAATATCAATAACCTCAGATATGCAGATGACACCACCCTTATGGCAGAAAATGAAGAGGAACTCAAAAGCCTCTTGATGAAAGTGAAAGAGGAGAGTGAAAAAGTTGGCTTAAAGCTCAACATTCAGAAAATGAAGATCATGGCATCCGGTCCCACCACTTCATGGGAAATAGATGGGGAAATAGTGGAAACAGTGTCAGACTTTATTTTTCTGGGCTCCAAAATCACTACAGATGGTGACTGCAGCCATGAAATTAAAAGACGCTTACTCCTTGGAAGGGAAGTTATGACCAACCTAGATAGCATATTCAAAAGCAGAGACATTACTTTGCCAACAAAGGTCTGTCTAGTCAAGGCTATGGTTTTTCCAGTAGTCATGTATGAATGTGAGAGTTGGACTGTGAAGAAGGCTGAGCACCAAAGAATTGATGCTTTTGAACTGTGGTGTTGGAGAAGACTCTTGAGAGTCCCTTGGACTGCAAGGAGATCCAACCAGTCCATTCTGAAGATCAGCCCTGAGATTTCTTTGGAAGGAATGATGCTAAAGCTGAAACTCCAGTACTTTGGCCACCTCATGTGAAGAGTTGACTCATTGGAAAAGACTCTGATGCTGGGAGGGATTGGGGGCAGGAGGAGAAGGGGACGACAGAGGATGAGATGGCTGGATGGCATCACTGACTCAATGGACTTGAGTCTGAGTGAACTCCGGGAGTTGGTGATGGACAGGGAGGCCTGGCATGCTGCGATTCATGGGGTCGCAAAGAGTCGGACATGACTGAGCGACTGATCTGTTCTGATCTGATGTACATTAGTGTTGATATATGCATAATATATGTATGTGTATGTGCATGTGCATGATATGTTATGTGCATATTTTTACTTAAAAAAAATGTTATTAGTTGCTCTAGTCCTTTTTCTCCTCTATCTTCCTTTAATCCCTCATTTTCATCCTTTCTGCACTCTCTTCCCTCTCCACCTGAGCTATCATGGCCCATCACTGAATCTCCTCTCCCATGAACACTGTTTTATCCCACTGACATTCTACTCCACCTAGATGATGAAATTCATAACCATGATCAATCTAAATGACATTCTGTGAATGTACCTCAGACTACTGAACAATACTGGTAGAAAAATCACAGCAGCGCAGACTAAGGGTACTTACCAACTTGTATTTACCCTAACTTTAACTTGCCTCTCAAAACTGCCCTGAACTCTCTTCCTTGAAATGTGTTTCCTGAAAGCACCCATGACAGGAAGCCTCTCACAAAGACTTTCTGAGACAGTGCTCTCGGGAAAACAGGAATGACAAAAGCAAAATAGGACATGGAAAAAGCTAAGCAAAGATGTGGTCTTAACTGAAAAGTAGCTTTTGATTGTTTTGGAGAAGCTCTGGGGCAGGCCCTTTGCCTACTGAACTCCCTCCTGTGTCAGTCACTCATTAATTGGGGCTGCTGCCTGCCACCCAGAAGGTGAGGGTGGAATTTGGGGAGTGAAGGCTTAATCTCCACAATGAAGCAGGTCTCAGTCACCAAAAGTGGACAACCGATAGCACAGCAGCACCAGCACAGCAGAGATCTGGGTAAGCGCTGTACCTTTTCAGTTTCTGTAGGCAGGTCTCTGTTAGTCTCCACACAAGTTATTCCAAACCTCCTTCTCTTACCTCTGACCCCATCATTTTCCTCACCATTCTAAGCAGAAAACCGTGTCTCCTGTTTTCTCAGAAAATACAGAAGTCCATTTTGAAGTCCTATGTTAGTTTCCCACTGCTCTTACGAAAATGTTTGAATTCCTTAAAGTGGTTTAAGAACCCAGAGTGATCTGACCTTTGGTTACATCTTTAGCTTTCACTTTAGTCACATCCAATACTTTAGCCATACTGAACCTGTCAAATGTCTTGAATGCATACATCTTCTGACCACCTGCCCTCTTCTACCAGGAATTTGTTTGATTTAAAATTTTATATATTGCCAACATTGTTTACATGTTGTAAACAATGTTCTTAAGATGTTCTTAACCATAAGTCACATAAACTTGAAATTAGTCAACAATGATAACCATGGATTTTCTATTCTGAAATCTTTATACTGGTTTACCTTTTGGTTTGCTGAATTATGAAATCTGGTAAAAAAAAAATTTTAAAGGGACCTGTGAGTTATATAGTTGCTTGCTTGAGAATGTCTATTGTTTGACAAAAAGATTTCCTACATGCTTGCAAAAATAATTTAGCAGGCTAAAATTTTGGGCTCAGGACTTCCCTGATGGTCCAGTGTTTAAGGATCTGCCTGCCAATGCAGGGGACAAGTTTGAGCTCTGCTCTGGGACAATGTCACACGCTGCAGGGCAACTAAGACTGTGTGCCCCAGCGACGGAGTCTGAGCTCCAGAGCCTGTGCTCTGCGACAAGAGAAGCCACTGTAATGTGAAGCCCTTACACCCACAGCAGGAGAGTAGCCCTGCTTGCTGCAACTAGAGAAAGCCCGTGCACGGCAAACAAAACCTCATGCAGCCAAAAAAATAAAAATAAAAATGTTTGGTTCAAACTTACTATACCTCAGAATTTAGTATTACATTATCTGTATTCTGTTATTGAGTGTTGATACCAAAAAGTATAAGATTTACCTGGCATTCATTCCTGATACAATAATCATAAATTAATTTTTTATATCTTATGTGCACATATGAAAATATGCTTCAGAAAATTACAGTAATTCACTAGGATTTACTTTGATAATGGTAATTTTATATCAGATTTTCTAAGATCCAGTGTTTTCACTTATAAATTCAAACTTAGTAATTTAGGGAAATTTTTCCATTTTATTTATTAAAACATCAATTATGCATAAGAGAGGTTACCTTGTCTCTCTCATGTGTATCATCTTCTGCATACAGTTTTCAATGTTTCTTTCATGTATTTTTTTCCTCAAATCTATCTTTGTTTCTTGATTTTAAAAAATCTTGTTTATGGTATTGTCATTGCTTTTAATATGGCATTTATATCTTTAAGCTGAGAGGTAAGAATTCTACCACTGAACTGCCAATGCCTTTATACCTTTAATACTTTTCCCCCTCATCTCTTTCTTTATCAAGCCTTGCCACTTTCCATTTCACATGTCTTTTGTCTTAGTCTTTTTAATTTTTTCTTTGAATTCTAGTATGTACTAAAAAATTCTTTTGGAAAATCACATGCTTCTGAAATGAAAAAAGTACTATAGATTTGACTTTTTTCTGATGATAACACTATTCTATTTTTCTATATTTATTTACAGTGATTTTCAGTGGGACACAGGGCAGGAGAGTAAACATATTTTTACTCTGTCATATTGTGTCAAGATGTTCTTGATACAATTTTTTTTTTTAATTTGCAAATTTCTACAAGGAAAGTGACCAATTTCAACTGGAATAAATAAGATATGAGACTCTCAAAGAGAATCAACAGACCTTGGATGAACATATAAAAATGAGCATTGTGAACTGAACAGAGGAGTCTAATCTAAGGATTTCACCATTTCCTCAAAAAAGGACCTGGACATAAATACCAGTGAGTCATTGATGTAAATAATTATGAGTTACCTCAAAGCAAAATGTATATATCATCAGCTAATCTTGTTGCTGTCTTCATAAAACACCAATTAAAGAATCCTTCTGGATTTTGTTACTGATAAAAAACTATGCCAGATGGGTCCTGCTGGTCCTCTGCAGTCAAGTTTTGATGCTCAAAGTGGGCAACCAGAAAAGGAGCCCTCATAAAATGTCGTTTTAACAAGGCTCATTATATACTCACATACAAACCAGGGAGGCTAAGTTGTTAATAGTTTTCCTAGGGTTTCGTTCTTGAAATGAAGCTTCAGCAATTTTATCTTATTTTAGGCATCCCAATTATGCTAATAAGCATGAAACAACCAGACTGTGACTATATACTTATCAGCAGAAGAGTTACAAAGCCCATCTCAATCGTGATTATTATACCTAACTTCAGGTCAAGTCAGTCAACTGTGACCTGTTTATAGGAAGCACAGTTGGCAGTCTCTCAGAAGAATCACTCATTTTGATTATTCTGTGTGGATGACAGTTCATCAGTTACAACAAATTTGACAAAATGATTCTGGAAAGACTGTGGCACTACCTATACACACACACACACACACACACAGGCATACATTCACAACACACACATATACATACATACACATACACTGTCTACATATTCAAATATGAAACAGCATTTTGGTACTAACAATGCTGATACATATTATCCAAAGAAACGCAGGCTAGGGAACCTGATTTTCTAATAAGCGTCAGGAAAATGAGCCACTCTGAGCAAGAATGTACCAAGTCTCAACTGATTAAACATTTCCAAATTCCATGGCTAACATTCCCATTGCTTAGGACTGCATTTAAATATGTTATAGGACATTCAGACTTACTTTCAAAAACAAAAAGGTGCCATTTCAAAAACTTATCTGTTCTAGATGAGAGAGAATCCTCAAAATGCGAGTATGTCATGTTAGCCCCATGCTTTGTATCTTAAGCACTAATTTAAGTATGTGTATATGTGTGTATATATTTATGTGTATGTTTGTGTGCACATATGAAAACACACAGAGACACTCACATACCTCTGTTAGCAAACTGCTGATAATATAAAATGCCAGGATTAAACATGTGAAAAGTTAGGAAAAGATAAGTAAAGACAAGCTTTATCAAACAGTCAGTGACTCACAAAGACATCGCACACTGATTCTGTAGAATAAAATCTTTCCCCATCCCACTTAACCAAGTGAATGGTTCAATAGGTAAAGATAATGGTCAAGGGCATCTGCTCTGGCTTACAGACACTCACTCAGCATTCTGATTACTGGAAAATAGGAGATACTGATGTTCTCTCTCAACACTTTTCCCAATCCTGTCACTTCGTTCTGCTACCCAGGTACTCCGTCCCCCCACTATCACTGGCGAGTTGCTTCCCTGCTTCATGGTCCTGACAGGCAGCTGTGGTGACATGGACAGTGTATTAGAAGAGAGGCTGTATGTCTAAACTTGGCAGAGCAATATTTCCCAAGCTTTAGTCATTAATACACCACTGTCAGAATCTTTGGCACATTGGTGTGCCATCAGCACTACTGTTTACTTAATATTTTTTTTTTAAATTGATGCACAATTAAGTTTACAAATGGAGAAGGAAATGGCAACCCACTCCAGTATTCTTGCCTGGAGAATACCATGGACAGAGGGGCTTGGCGGGCTATAGTCCATGGGGTTGCAAAGAGTTCAACACGACTTAACGACTATATAACAAAACAAAGCTTATAAAATATAAGAGGAAATGTGCCACTATTAGGAGAAAAAAAAGCATGTCTCAACATAAATGGGAAAAAAAAAAAACAGTGATTATAAATAAATTGTAGATAAAACAGCGGTACTTGATGTTTGCCTAGATCCTATCATCTTCAGGAAGTTCTGAGCAGGACCTCTCTCTATTAGTCACTGCTTGTTTGGGAGAGTTCAGTGTTAAGTATTGCTTTTGTGCATTATAACCATCTATTTTTGTCCTTTTCTGTTTGTTATATCCAAATATGTGTGACTTCAGAAATTCCCTGAGGAGCTTACTAGCTTAAATAAGATGCATCTCCAGGACTTCCCTAGTGGTCCAGCAGTTAAGAATCTACCTGCCAATACAGGGGACATGGGTTCCATCCTTGGTCTGGGAAGATCTCATATGCTCTGGAGCAATGAAGCCTGTTGCCACAACTACTGAGCCCATGTGGTGCAACTACTGTGCACGTGCACCCAGAGCCCATGTTCCACAACCAGAGAAGCCACCGCAACGAGAAGCCTGCGCACTGCGTACAGTAGCCTTCACTTGCCGCAACTAGGGAAAGTCCACACACAGCAATGAAGATCCAGTGCAGCCAGAAGTAAATAAGCAAAATTTTAGAAGAGAATAAGCATCTCTAATATTGCGTTCAAGCGAAGGGGTTCTAAAGGGTTTCAGACTTGAGATTTCGTAGAACCGGGTAATCAGAAGTGAATTGATTTTATTTAATCTAAAGCTGCATCTGCTTCACTTAAAATCTCTCATGGTGCCTTCCCCAATTTGGATAACATTGAATTAGAGGATTATGTCTATAGCAGCTGCCATACAAGTGAATCTTCATACCATTTTTGAATAATTATGAACATATCTGATTCTTTATCTGTTGGATCATGGAAAAACCAAGAGAATTCCAGAAAAAACATCTACTTCTGCTTTATTGACTATGCCAAAGCCTTTGACTGTGTAGATCACAACAAACTGTGGAAAATTCTGAAAGAGATGGGAATACCAGACCACCTGATCTGCCTCTTGAGAAATATGTATCCAGGTCAAGAAGCAACAGCTAGAACCGGACATGGAACAACAGACTGGTTCCAAATTGGGAAAGGAGTACGTCAAGGCTGTATATTGTCACCCTGCTTATTCATCATGCAAAATGCCGGGCTGGATGAAAAAGAAACTGGAATCAAGATTGCTGGGAGAAATATCAATAACCTCAAATACTCAGATAACACCATCCCTATGGTAGAAAGCAAAGAAGAACTAAAGAGCCTCTTGATGAAAGTGAAAGAGGAGAGTGAAAAATTTGGTTTAAAGCTCAACATTCAGAAAACTAAGATCATGGCATCTGGTCCCATCACTTCATGGAAAGAAGATGGGGAAACAGTGGAAACAGTGACAGACTTTATTTTGGGGGGCTTCAAAATCACTGTAGATAGTGACTGCAGCCATGAAATTAAAAGACGCTTGCTCCTTGGAAGAAAAGTTATGACCAACCTAGACGGCATATTAAAAAGCAAAGACATTACTTTGCTGACAAAGGCCCATCTGGTCAAAGCCATGGTTTTTCCAGGAGTCATGTATGGCTGATGAGAGTTGGACTATAAAGAAAGCTGAGTGCTGAAGAATTGATGCTTTTGAAGTATAATTTTGGAGAAGACTCTTGAGAGCCACTTGGACTGCAAGGAGATCCAACTGGTCAATTCTAAAGGAAATCAGTCCTGACTATTCATTGAAAGAACTGATGCTGAAGCTGAAACTTCAATACTTTGGCTACCTGATGTGAAGAACTGACTCATTGGAAAAGACCCTGATGCTGGGAAAGACTGAAGGTGGGAGGAGAAGGGACGACAGAGGATTAGATGGTTGCATGGCATTACCGACCCGATGGCCATGAGTTTGAGCAGGAGTTGGTGATGGACAGGGAAGCCTGGCATGCTGCAGTCCATCGGTCGTAAAGAGTCGGACATGACTAGCAACTGAACTGAATTGAACTGATATTCTGTATAGAAATCAATAGAAATTTTTCTTTTGAAAAATATGAGATTGCCTCTTAATTTCAACTTCCCCATAATTTTCTTCATAATATCTTCATAATATTTTATCATTTCTACCTCCTATGTTATCAAATTATAATAGTATGAGGACGAAATGTTCATGACCAATACAAAATACTGATGTATAACATTCATATGATTTAAACAATACTAAAATTCTTTTGGGACTCCACTGTTGGGAATTTATTAAAATGTAAGATACTTTAGGAAATATTATTTTAAATTATTCATAGTCTTTACATATCCTCAGGGCAGAATAAGGGGAAAAAAGAATGTCTCATTAGAAATATAAAAGATGGAAAGTTATTCATGTCTTGAAATTGCCCCATTTAGGGATAATTTAATCAACTCAAATAAATGTTCTATAATTTTGCATTTGTTAATAAGATGACTAAGTTGGATACAGCATGCAAAAAGCACATGCTTCATTATGATGAAAGTGCTTTTCAGACAGGATGCTGAGGCCTCTAGGAGTTTAAAAAGAAACATTCTTAGGGAGATTGTATCTGGGTGATTAAAACAGGTCTTTATTAACTTGAGGATGACAAGAACATTTCTCATTTTCTCCATTTACTTTTTTTTGGCACTTTTTGTACTTTTTTTGGCGCAGACAGCAAATAGAGTCTCAGAGTTGGAAGGAGAAGAATTTCCACAAGGCAGCAAAGTGATTAGCGATGCAGCTGGGGTTAGAACTAAGGTCACCCTAACTTTTCATGACTGTGTTTTCTACCAAAGGTGGTCATTTAGTCATTTACTAATTCATTCAACACCTGCTCTGGCACAAGTTCAGGTAATGGTGAGGTGACTAATGGTCTGGAGATTCATGCTCTTATCCTTGAATCATAATAAATATAATAGTAATATGATTTTCACATAATGATAGAGTACAACAAGAAAAAAATTATTCCAGTGGTGGGCAGTAGTACTGAAAAGGTGACATCAAGGTTATTTCTAGAAGTGTTTCTTTATGCACTGGGCACCTAATTTTTTTTTTTTTTAATTAATTTAGTTCCCATTGTTGACTTGGAGGAGTTCCAGTGTTAAATATTGATTTTGTGCAGAAAAAGCACCTATTTTTGTGGCCTTCTTGTTCTTTACACCTGAATGTGTGTGACTTCAGAAGCTTTATGAAAGGTTTCCTAGCATTTCTAATATTGTACTGGAATAAGAAGGTTTCTTATAATGTTTAGAATGGAAAGGAAAGATACAAAGGAAGCAAAGGAAGCTGTTTTATAATCTATAAAATTTAACAAACATTTATTGAGCATATTAAAGTGGTGTTGGCTTCCAGAGTTTACAGTTTCTTTTGGTAGGCACTGAAAATGGAACTAGTTACTCTGAAAGCATCCTGGGAGGATGATAGAAACAATATATGGAGTGGGATTAAGAGAACAGACTCTGGAGCCTACTTGGATCTGGATTTTTATCCTGACTTTGTCTCTTAAGTAGTTGAGGGATCTTGGGCATGTTCCTACTATAGGAAACAGCCTCAGTTTCCTAATCAGCAAAATGGGGATGATAACCTCTACCTGAGAGGTTTGTGAGAATTAAATGAACGACTATGTAAGAGCTCAAGATGGTCTGGCATAGTGTAAGCACTATTGTATGGGTGGGGCACTTTTGGCAATGCTGGTAAAAGTTGTTTTCCTGCATCAGGGATTTTGATATACTAATGCACATTATGAATTATCAAGAGGGTGATATGTTGCAGAATTTCTCCATATTGTTTGCCCTTTTGCTGAGAAGCATTGTTACAAGACTGACAAATGTTCCCTTAGAATATGTGTTTGGGAAATATAAGGCATTTACAAAGGTTTTGCATAATTAATGGAAAGTCACATCTGTCTCGGTATCGTGACCTAAGAGTTTTGCTTTATTTCCAAGATTCCAGGTCTGGTTGCATCTTTACAGTTACTGATGTAACAATATTTTTGTACTATGTTGAGAATGATGATGATAAAGACAAATAGTATTGTTTGGAACCTATCTGTGCCAGGCACTGTGCTAAGTGCAGAATATGTACTATTTTGTCTACTCTTTATATTAGCCCTGTGAGGTATTATTTGAAATGAAGAAACTAAGACTTAAAAAAGTGTAGTGATTTCCTCAAGCTTATAAACTAAATTGCAGAACCAGTCCTATCTGGTTCCAGTGCCCAGATCTGCAACCAGGAAGTGGTGCTTTCTTCCTGATTTTGATGATAACAACAGTGAATTGGATGCTAAGAGTGACATGCATTACAGAGCACTGAAAACTGTAGAGCACAAAGTGAAGACAGGATATCATTAACAATATTAAAGCTATGCCTATGATTTTTAATTCTGGGGTTGAAACAGTATACTACCACTGTGGTAGAGATCTTGAAAGCTTCTCAAAATGACTAGTGGAAAATATGAAACTCACAAAATTTCAAAATGTAAAACAAATAAATTGTTTAATTTTAATACAGAATATCTCATCTTTCATAGGAAAGTTTAATTGTAGGCAGAAAATATAAAGTAAGCATCTCTTTAAGAAATGTGGAGACAAACTTGGTAGAACACACGTACCAGGGTATCAGGTACCAGAGGAACATAAAAAAATTCTCTAGTACTTCGTAAATAACTCTAAAATCCATACGAAAATTACCAGATTAACCCCCAAATATATAATTTCAATGTCAAAATCCTAATGTGGAAAATTATATCACTATTTATTAGCCTATTAAAATTTTTGTAGAATACAAGGTCATTTCAACCTATTTCATGTTGATTGCTGAGTTTCTCCTGAAAAAACACATTTGTTTTTAGTATCAAAATTAAAGAAATAATTTTTGAAAACTATTTTTTTGCTTCTAATATATTAATGTCATCATGATCACCTCACTCAGAATGATAATAGCCCCTTCCCTCTATTTGTATTCTCTGAGGATTTACTTTCAGTTTTAGGGTAGTCTCACATTGTCAGAACTCTCCTTACTGCCACAACCAGACCTAAATCTGCCAGATCCCTCTGTATAATGAACATATGTGAACCTTTCCCCACAAGTATAGAGATAAGCTTCCAGGTACTGTGGTGACAGGTGTGATGCAAATACACAGATGGAGAAACTGAAAGACTTAATTAATGCCACAGACTCTCAGTAATGGTTGACTCTTTCACAGGGTTCTTTGTCTTCAGAGGTAAAAGGATGGAAAACGATTGCAGCGAATCTGTAGAAAGAAACTGATGTTTCCCCAGGCTCCTGGCTTCAGGTACCTGAGCCAAGAACCACAAAAGCTCTGATTCTGTTCATTTATTTCTTGCAATAACATCCTTGGCTAGTTCCTTTCCCTCCTGGTCTTTTCAGAGACCTTCGTTGGCCTCTCCTATTTTGCTCTGAATGTATCTCTGGTGAGAGAGCCAACTCATCCAAACGTCACTTCACTTCAAATGTCACTTATGTGTCTCCCAGCCAAGACTTCCCTCTGGACCCCCAATGGTATCCAATCTGATGGTGAACATATATCATGAGTCAGGCAAATTGCAGACATTACCTCACAGTATATACGCTACCTAAAGTCTCTGGGGATTAGTAAAATTATCTCCATTTTATATTTGAGAATAGGGAAATTTTCTTTAGCAGTTTCAGTTCAGTTCAGTCGCTCAGTAGTGTCCAACTCTTTGCGACCCCATGAATCGCAGCACACCAGGCCTCCCTGTCCATCACCAACTCCCGGAGTTCACTCAGACTTATGTCCATAGAGTCGGTGATGCCATCCAGCCATCCCATCCTCTGTCGTCCCCTTCTCCTCCTGCCCTCAATCCCTCCCAGCATCAGAATCTTTCTTTGCATGAGGTAGCCAAAGTATTGGATCAGTCCTTGCAATGAACACCCAGGACTGATCTCCTTTAGAATGGACTGGTTGGATCTCTTTGCAGTCCAAGGGACTCTCAAGCGTCTTCTCCGACTCCACAGTTTAAAAGCATCAATTCTTCAGTGCTCAGCTTTCTTCCTAGTCCAACTCTCACATCCATACACGACTACTGGAAAAACCACAGCCTTGACTAGACGAATCTTTGTTGGCAAAGTAATGTCTCTGCTTTTGAATATGCTGTCTAGGTTGGTCATAACTTTCCTTCCAAGGAGTAAGCATCTTTTAATTTCATGGCTGCAGTCACCATCTGCAGTGATTTTGGAGCCCCCCAAAATAAAGTCTGACACTGTTTCCACTGTTTCCCCATCTATTTCCCATGAAGTGATGGGACCAGATGCCATGATCTTCGTTTTCGGAATGTTGAGCTTTAAGCCAACTTTTTCACTCTCCTCTTTCACTTTCAAGAGGCTTTTTAGTTTCTCTTCACTTTCTGCAGTTTGGAAACTCACAAAAATGCAATTCTTTTAATATGACATTTGTTCAAGTATTTTGATAGTTGTTAGTATTCTGGCCATTGGCTATTCTAATAGGTTTGCAACACCATTTTGATAGAGTTTTCATACATTTCCTTGTTCTGCTCCTCTCTTTTACCATACTTTGACTGACATCATAACCACACTCTCAACATCCTGGATGAACAAATCCACGCTGGCAGTGTACCATGTGTGCCAAAGTGACCTGAGGACCATTCTCCACACATGGCCTGACCAACAGAGCATGGCGTGACTAGTCACATAAGCAGGGCACCCGGGCAGTTAACATACCTCAACAACATGCAGGGTATTTTTTGTTTTGTTTTGATATGTTTTTGGCATTTTTAACAAGCTCTTGATATATATTAATGTTATGATCCACAAAACTCTATCAAGAACATTTTTTCCCAGTTGAACCATTTATTAAGCAAGTCTCCCCCTTTCTCTACTTGTGAAACTCATGCATATATATGGAATTTAGAAAGATGGTAACAATAACCCTGTATACGAGACAGCAAAAGAGACACTGATGTATATAGAACAGTCTTTTGGACTCTGTGGGAGAGGGAGAGGGTGGGATGATTTGGGATAATGGCATTTAAATATGTATAATATCATATATGAAATGAGTCGCCAGTCCAGGTTCCATGCACGATACTGGATGCTTGGGGCTGGTGCACTGGGACGACCCAGAGGGATGGTATGGGGAGGGACAAGGGAGGAGGGTTCAGGATGGGGAACACATGTATACCTGTGGCAGATTCATTTTGATATATGGCAAAACCAATACAATATTGTAAAGTTAAATAAAATAAAATAAAATAAAAAAACAATAAAAATATTTTTTTTATTGAAGGATAATTGCTCTACAGCATTTTGTTTTCTGTCAAACCTCAACATGAATCAGACACAGCTATACATATATCCCCTCCCTACAACTCCCTCCCATCCCACCCCTCTAGATTTATACATAGCCCTTGTTTGAATCTCCTGAGCCGTACAGCAAATTCCCCGTGGCTATCTATTTTACATATGGTAATGTAAGTTTCCATGTTACTCTTTCCATATATCTCACCCTCTGCTCCCCTCTATCCCCATGTCCATAAGTCTATTCTCTATGTTTGTTCTCCATTGCTGCCCTGAAAATAAATTCTTCAGTACCATTTTTCTAGATTCCGTGTATATGAGTTAGAATACAATATTTATCTTTCTCTTTCTGACTTACTTCACTCTATATAATAGGTTCTAGGTTCATCCACCTCATCAGAACTGACCCAAATGTGTTCCGTTTTGTGGCTGATTAATATTCCATTGTATATATGTACCACAACTTCTTTATCCATTCATCTGTCAATGGACATCTAGGTTGCTTCCATGTTCTAACTACTGTAAATAGTGCTGCAATGAACAATGAGATACATGTGTCTTTTTCAATTTTGGTGTCCTCAGGGTATATGCCTAGGAGTTGGATCGCTGGGTCATATGGTGGTTTTATTCCTAGTGAAACTCGCTGTTTAAAACCTGATTTGAGTGCAACCAGAAACCTATGAGAATGGCCAAAAGCAAGAATACTGACAGCAGCAAATGCTGATGAGAATGTTAAGAAACAGAAACTCTCATTCACTGCCAGTGGAAATGCAAAATTGTACAGCCACCTTGGAAGACAATTTGGCAGTATCATACAAAGCTAAATATATCCTCACCATTCAATCCAGCCATCATACTCCTAGGTATTCATCCAAATGAGGTGAAAGCCAAAGTCCACACAACAGCCTGCAGATGAATGCTTAAAGTTTTATTCAAATTGCAAAACATTCAAAGTAAATTAGATATTCTTCAATGGGTGAATGGATAGACTGTGGTATATCCATAGAATGGAATGTTATTCAGAGATAAAAATAAATTAGCTATCCAGCCACTTAAAGGTATTGTTGTTGGTTAGTTGCTAAATTGTGTCTGACTCTCTGCAATCCCAAGGACTATAGCCTGCTAGAGGCATCCCTGTCCATGGGACTTCCCAAGCAAGGATTTTGGAGTGGGCTGTCATTCCCTTCTCCAGGGGATCTTCCTGTCCCAGGGATTGAGCCCATATGTCTTGCATTGGCAGGTAAATTTCTTTTTTTTACCATTGAGCCATCTGGGAAGCTTACAAAAAGACACAGAGGAACTTTAAACACATACCGAGAAGTCAAAGAAGTCAGTCTGTAAAGGCTATGTATCTTATAACTCCAATGGCATAACACACTGGGAAAGACAAAACTATACAGATAGTGAAAAGACCAGTGGTTTCTAGGGAGAAAGGATGACTAGGTGGAGCAAGGACATTATCAGGACAATGAAACTATTGTCTATGATATACTAATGGTGGATACATGACATCACACATTTGTCAAAACCCACAAGACTATACACCACAGACTGAACTCTAATGTAAACTAACAATTTTAGTTAATAATGATGTATCAATGTCAGTTCATCAATTGTAACAAATGTACCACACTAATATAAGAAGTTAATAAAAGGGGAAACTGTCAGTGAGGTAGATATATGAAGCTCTGCCTTTTCTGCTCAATTTTTCTTTAAACTTGAAGCTGTACCAAAAACAAAGTCTATTAATTAAAAACTAACTTTTTTAAAACCCTTAATTCAGAAACTTATAATTATTTCTTAAGATACTGCTTCTTACTATTTTCACACTAAGTAGTTAGGTAATATTGTTTCTGTCATTTTATAACTATTAGTAGTAATAACCCCCAGTTCTGAGCCACCTACAACTGCAATCAGTATAACCTGTTTCTTTCTTTCTTTCTTTTTAATGCCGCTGTGTAGTTTGTGGGATCTCAGTTCCCTGACCAGGGACTGAAGACAGTTCACGGCAGTTAAAGCCTGGGATTCTAACCACCTAGGCTGAGAAACTCCCCACCTTGTTTCCAATACTAGTGTAATATGACAACATAGATAGCAAAAGACCATTTCACTATAGAATATCAAGTCTCTTTAGGTACACGTCTTCAACCAGTTGAAATCTGCATATCTTTTAATCCCTATTCCCTATCTTACCCACAAAGATATCCTGAGATACTATGCTAGCACCTCAATGAAAATCAAAAGATATTATGCTGAGCACAGAATCTGGCATAAAGCGGCTAATTTATTAAATGGTGGTAGCTAATAGTATTTTTTGGTCATAATCTAGTAGCCCTTACCACAAAATAAATGTTAGATTGGCATTTCTTATTTTTAGTGATGTCATCTGGCTTCAAAGAATTATCTCATTTTTTGCTAAGTACTTAAACATTATCTAATAATTTATTTGTTTATTTCAAAGTTTGACAAGTCTACTGACTCATTTGTTCCTTTAAGAGATAGATACTCATAATTTACCCATTTTAATTACTTCCAGCATCTGGGTCTGGTTATTATTGTTGTTCAGTTGCTCAGTCATGTCCGACTCTCTGCGACCCCATGGACTGCATCGTGCCAGGCTTCCCTGTCCTTCATCATCTCCTAGAGCTTGCTTGAATTCATGTCCATTGAGTAGGTGATGCCATCCAACCATCTCATCCTCTGTCATCCCTGTCTCCTCCTGCCTTCAATGTTTACCAGCATCAGGGTCTTTTCAAATGAGTCAGCTCTTCACATTAGGTGGCCAAAGTATTGGAGCTTCAGTTTTAGCATCAGTCCTTCCAATGAGTATTCAGGACTGATTTCCTTTAGGACTGACTGGTTGGATCTCCTTGGATTCCAAGGGACTCTCAAGAGTCTTCTCCAACACCACAGTTCAAAAGCATCATTCTTCAGCACTCAGCCTTCTTTATGGTCCAACTCTTATATTGATACATGACTACTGGAAAGACTAGTCCACAAAATAATGTCTCTGTTTTTTAACATACTATCTAGGTTTGTCATAGCTTTTCTTCCAAGGAGCAAGCATCTCTTAATTTCAGAGTTGCAGTCATCTTCTGCAGTGATTTTTGGAGCCCAAGATAATAAAGTCTGTCACTGTTTCCATTGTTTCCCTATCTATTCACCATAAAGTGATGGGACCAGATGTCATGATCTTCATTTTTAAGCCAGATTTTTCACTCACCTTTTTCACCTTCATCAAGAGGCTCTTTAGTTCCTCTTCACTTTCTGCCATTATGGTGGTGCCATCTGCATATCTGAGGTTATTGTTATTTCTCTCAGCAATCTTGATTCCAGCTTCTACTTCATCCAGCCCAGCATTTCACATGATGTACTCTGCAAATGAGTTAAATAAGCAGGGTGACAACATACAGACTTCACGTACTCCTTCCCCAGTTTTGAACCAGTCCGTTGTTCCATGTCTGGTTCTAACTGTTCCTTCTTGACGTGCATACATATTTCTCAGGAGACAGGTAAAGTGGTCTGTTATTCCCATCTCTTTAAGAATTTTCCACAGTTTGTTGTGATCCAAACAGTCAAAGGCTTTGGCACAGTCAAATAAGCAGAAGTAGATGTTTTCCTGGAATTCTCTTGCTTTTTCTATGATCCAATGGAGGTTGGCAATTTGATTTCTGGTTCCTCTACCTTATCTAAATCCAGCTTGAACACCTGGAAGTTCTCAGTTCACTACTGTTGAAGCCTGGCTTGGAGGATTTTGAGCATTAACGTTGCCAGCATATGAAATGAGTGCAACTGTGCAGCAGTATAAACATTCTCTGGCATTGCCCTTCTTTGGGATTGGAATGAAAATTGACATTTCCAGTCCTGTGGCCCCTGCTGAGTTTTCCATATTTGCTGGCATACTGAGTGCAGCATTTTCACAGCATCATCTTTTAGGATTTGTTCCTAGTGATGCTTCCTAAGGCCCACTTGACTTTGCACTGTAAGATGTGTGGCTCTAGATGAGTGATCACACCAGCCTGGTTATCTGGGTCATTAATATCTTTTCTGTAAGTTCTTCTGTGTATTCTTGCCACCTCTTCTTAATACCTTCTGCTTCTGTTAGGTCCATACTGTTTCTGTCCTTTATCATTCCCATCTTTGCATGTTCCCTTGGTATCTCTAATTTTTTGGAGAGATCTCTAGTCTTTCCCATTCTATTGTTTGCCTTCATTTCTTTGCATCGTTCACTTAGGAAGACTTTCTTATCTTTCCTTGCTATTCTTTGGAACTCTGCATTCAGATGGGTATATCTTTTATTTTCCCCTTTGCTTCTCTTTTTTCAGCTATTTTTCCGGCCTCCTTGGACAACCATTTTGCTTTTTTTATTTATTTTTCTTGGGGATGGTTTTTGGTTATCGACTGCTGTAGCGTTAATGAACCTTTGTCCATAGTTCTTCAGGCACTCTGTCTATCAGACCTATTCCCTTGAATCTATTTGTCATTTCACTGTATAATTGTAAAGAATTTCATTTAGGTCACACCTGAATGGCCTAGTGGTTTTCCCTACTTTCTTCAATTTAAGTTTGAATTTTGCAATAAGGAGTCCATGATCTGAGGCACAATCAGCTCCCGGTCTTGTTTTTGCTAACTGGATAAAGCTTCTCCATCTTCAGCTGCAAAGAACATGATTAACCTGATTTTGGTATTGACCATCTGGTGATGTCCATGTGTAGAGTCATCACTTGTGTTGTTGGAAGAGGGTGTTTGCTATGACCAGTGTGATCTCTTGGCCAAACTCTTAACCTTTGCCATGCTTCATTTTGTACCCCAAGTCCAAACTTGCCTCTTACTCCAGGTATCTATTGACTTTCTACTTTTGCATCCCTGTCCCCTATGATGAAAAGTACATATTTTTTTGGTCTAGGTCTTGTAGGTCTTCATAGAACCATTTAACTTCAGCTTCTTTGGCATTAGTGGTTGGGGCACAGACATGGATTACTGTCATACTGAATGGTTTGCCTTGGAAGTGAATAGAGATCATACTATCATTTTGGGCTTCCCTGCTGGCTTAGATGGTAAAGAATCTGGGTCTAAGGCTTTGCACTATTTCAGACATCTTGGACCACTAGATATTTTTTTGACAGCTCTCAGGGCCATCTTTATAAACTTGAGACAAAAAGACTAACCTAGGTAAGTTGAATTTTAAGTTCTACATGATATACTTTTTTTCCTAGTCTTTCCCCTTTGAAAATAATTGCCCTTAAAGAAAAAGATTTAACAAATCAGGAGTCATAGTTTTGCTCTCTATTTTACATTTTAACATTGTAATAGTGATGAGTGTATTTCTTTACATGCTATAAAGAGGTATCTGGTTATTGTTACTGATTACATGACATTTTTGTCAGCTTAGCTTATGATGACCTTCAAGGCTTTTTACAAATTTGTGCTTGGGACATATTCCACTTTCTATCTTCTTTAAACATCATTTCCCTTCCAGATTAACTGAGGTACAATAGAGAATTAAAAATAATGTATGTATATAGTAGTAAAATAGTCACCACAATCAAATTAATTAACAAATTTCTCATCTCATAAAGTTATCATTCCCTTTCCTTTCTTTTTTTGATTGGGGAATGATAACACTTAAGATCTGTCCTCTTAGCAAATTTCAAATATACAATACAATATCATTAACTATAGTTATACTATGGTCCATTAGATATTCAGAACTTACTCATCACACATAACCAATATGTCATACCACTTTTACCAACACCTCTCCATTTCCCCTTTCCCGTAGCCCCTGGTAACCATCATTCTACTGTTCATCTCCTTTATACATCATTTTAAAGTGACAACCCTGATTCTATTACACATCCTTCCATTTTCAATAAACTGGAGGAAAATGGTATTTCTCAGGGCCTGTCACAGTCATCATTCATTTATTTATTTAAAAAATAATTATTGAGCACATATTCTAGGTCAAGAACTGTGCCAGACATTGCTAAAAGTGAGATTTCTAAGACTCAGTCCCTATTTTCAGCAGTTTCACTATATAAACAAACATTTATTAAACATATGCTTGGACAAAAAGATTTGTGAAAAGAATATAGTATAGTGCAGTGATAGCACCAGCAAAAAGATATATAGTCTAGAGAGTTCTCAGAGAGGAGGGTAAGAGAAACCCCATGAAGGTAGTGATGGAAATCAGCCAGAGAAATCTTCCAGAAATATGATATATTCAAACTGGGATTTAAAAACAAGGAGTTCACAGACAAGAAGAAAGAAAAGGGAATCTGGCAGGAGGTATGATGCAGACAAATGCTTAAAACATTCTGATGGCCATATTGCTTTCTGAAGAAACCTGCAGTATTTTGGAATAAAAGAGATGCTTTACCTTTTTCTACAGCAGATATCAACTAATGTAAGTATGAACATTTATGCAAGAGACATAAATTTAGAAATATTCCATAAATCAATTCAAAAGTTTTCTTGGAGATTAGATTTTACAATCATAAGATTATTGCCTTTAGAGAAGCTCCCAGAACCCAGTGTGAACTGCAATGGGCATTGTCTCTTTCCTCTCAGTTCACTGTGTCTGGGGACTTCTAGAAGAGCTGTTTTCAATCTGCTACCCATACTCCTGTTTAGATGTTAACAATCTGGTCAGTTAAGGACAGTAATGGCACTTTGTTGGCTCTCATGGCATCTATTTTGCTTAGGACACACTGTTTATGAATGCCCTTTGTATTCTGAAGAATATGTTTATATGCATGTGTTTTTAAATATGTTTTTGTGTATATATACATATATGTGTACCTATGCGTGTGTGTGAAAGTTGCTCAGTTATGTCCAACTCTTTGCGACCCCATGGACTATGCAGTCCATGGAATTCTCTAGGCCAGGATACTGGAATGGGTATCCTTTCCCTTCTCCAGGGGATCTTCCCAACCTAGGGATTGAACCCAGGTCTCCTGCATTGCAGACAGATTCTTTACCAGCTTAGCCACAAGGGAAGCACATATAACAAAGTATAAGATGGAAAATGAAAAAGGATATATACATGTTTTCCATCTTATACTTTGTTATATGAGAAACAATTTAATAACAATAGGGATAAAAACTAAATTTGTTCAGAATATATGTATTTATAGTTATATTTATATTTATATCTCTGTTGAGCAGTAATCTGTGTATTTATTTTACCAGTGATATGTTTGTTTTTTGTTTTGATAAGTAGAAAGGAAACTGCTGGTCAGTGATTCATTGCTTTTTCTGGTCTGTGTCCAGAGGGGTAAAAAATATCTAAAACTTCAAATATAAGAGGACTGTAGTTACAGCTCTGTCTTTAACTTAGAAGTTATTGATTGGTAATATATAGTCAGTTTGATAAAAGAGTATGCAAAGTATGTTTGCTTTTCTTAAATAATGAAATTATAATTGATCATTTTCATAAGTAAAAATAGAAACTATTTTTCCTTTTCCAACAACATATCACATTTAAAAAATGCATGCCGGATTAAATCCCTGACATATGACAAGGCAATTTTTGAACCTGATCAATATAAAAATTTCATTAGGAATTACATAATAACCTGCAGAGTGGGGAAAACCAGTTAGAGTCAGAAACCTTATCTTCTCATGATTACCTAGTTGTACTTTTCATAAACTTTGGTGAGCAGATACTTCTGAGCAAAAGGTAGTATTAACATGGTTATGGCTTATTTCCCTTTTTAGTCACACCTATGAGGGTTTTAAAAATGAAATCTTTAATTATAAATGCAGAGGCTGAATCTCTAAAATCTCTTAAGAGCAAAGGCATTTTCAGTTACTTAAAACGTACACATACTGGAAAAAATACTGATATGAGACATATTCCACTAATTTAATATTCCTCTATTTTCCTATTAAGTGAGCACTAAAGTGAGCAATAAAGATTAACTAAGTGTGCAATTAATACCATAAAACTTAATTGAATACTTTACTTTCATATATGTATTTTTCTTATTCATGTTTTTCAGTCATGCTGTATATTTAATTATTTTAAAGCTAATACTTCAAAGAATAAGCAAAGATTTCTAAGACAGTTCAGCATTTTCAAATTCTCTATGGCATTTGGGAATGACCTTTAGATTTTGAAAAGGTGAGTGTTTTACATTACCTTAAACTGATAGGATAAAAGTAGAAGTACATTTAAAACAAATCAGTGTTTAATAGCCACAGTCATCTAGGTAAGCACAGAAATAATGACTGCTGCAGATTTTGCAAACACTAAATCACTTTTCAGGGACAGACATCCAGTGGGTTGCTCCCCAGCGCATCCGATTTTGCTTAAAATCTCTAATGTTTTTAGAGAAACAAAACAAAATAGCCATTTGATAGTAAGCCCCGATACACATCTGGCACTGACTCTACCAATCATTTTAATGTGGCATCATGTGATCATTGGGCTTCCCAGGTGGCACTGGTGGTAAAGAAGCCTCCTGCCAATGCACGAGACATAAGAGACTTGCATTGGATCCCTGGGTCGGGAAGATCCCCTGAAGAAGGAAATTGCAACCCACTCCAGTATTCTTGCTTGGAGAATCCCATGGACAGAGGAACCCGGTGGGCTACAATCCATGTGGGTCACAAAGAGCCAGATATGACTGAAGCATCTTAGCACACATATACACATGTGATTATACTTAGTCTTTTGAATAAATTATTCGGGAATGCTGGGAAGCAGATCCTATAGTAGCCTGAGATTTGGTTGGCTAGTGAGGTTTACTGGCATACTATAGAAATAATTTGAGTGTGTGAGTCAGTGGAGTGAAATAACTCATAGGAGTCACTTGTATTCACTGTGAAATTTCCTTCTAATACCACACCTTCCTTCCTCAGTCTTGGCAATTAAGAAAATAATTCTGTACTTAAATCCATGTTTATTACAACCAAATGAAAACAAAGTACTGGTTCATAAACTCTGTAACTGCAAAGTGATGGTTAGTTGTTTTGAAAATTCTAACAAAGGGATTATGTTGTCAATGATACTGGTGCTCAAGATACTGCCATGTAAAGTACCAACACATGGCATGGAGAAAACACACACTCACACACACACACACACAGAGCTACCTACTATTCTATATATCTTGCTTTCTGGTCTCCATCCTTTTTAACAGTCTTTCTATTTACCTCTCCTCTTGCCATCCCCCATTCAATTTTCTTTCCTTTACTGTCTTCTCACTCATCTTTCTCTCCACTCATCGTCTTTCACACTATATGTCTGTCCATCATGTTCATCATTCCCACATTCAATACGAATGTTTACTCTGTGCTAGGTCAGTAAAGAAAAGTCAAAATGGAGCTGGTACTGCTGACAGCTCTCTACAATAGAGCTGGGAGGCCACAGAGGAAGTGTCAGCCTGGATGGAACCTGGTCTTTTGACCACTTATGATCCCAATGAAGGCAACCAGGACCTCTGTCAGCATCTGCCAGAAACTCAAAATATCAGACCCTTTACCCTAAAACAACTGACAATTCCTTGAGAACAAGTATTTTCTGACTTGCATCACAATTCTGATGTGAATCACAATTATGAATCACAATTCTCATCAGGCAACTTTCAACAACCTCATGCCTTTTTTTCTTTATAAGCCCCTGAGTCTTTTGTTTCACTGGATTACTCTTTCAGGCTTATCTGAATCTGTGTCTCAATTCTTAAAATCCCAAAGAAACTCTTTTCTTAGTTGCAAGCTCCTGCATTAATTTTTGGTTGACACATTAAAAATACAAAAAAAAAAAAAAGAAGAAGAAGTTAAATTCCAAGACACTTTTAAGGTATATGTGTGTGTTGGGTAATCTCTTCCTCTTGGCTGGAAGACTCAGATTTACTCACTTTTGTTCTGCATTCTCATATATTGTGTTTGTGTAACTTTAATTTCTGAATTAACCAGTTTGGAATACAAAAATTTTATGTTGATGGTGCAGCCTAAAACAGAATATTTCCTAATTTTGAATTTAGAGCTTTACAAAATCTCAGTGAAGCAAAAAGATATAAAAAAGAAACAGAAAAAATGATTATATATAAAATTGAATTATTAAATATTCAGGTGTAGTACCAACTTGATTTCAAATCACACATGACTCAAGTTTTTGTAGGAAAAAATCCTTCTGCCAGAAGCTTCACAGAATAGTCAAATTATTTTTCTTACAAGAATTACAGTGGAAAAAGAGCACTGACATCAAATAGAAGGACTGGGGCATAAAAATATAAACAATGGAAGATATATCATTACTTTAAGATGAACTTCAATTTCTCTTGATCTCAAGGAACCCTAGGAATTAGATTTTAAAATATAACATCAGAAATAATGATGAGGAAAAAAACTTAAGGCATTTTAATGTCAAAAATTTGTTGCCACATTTAGGAGAATTGCACTAGATATGTTAAAATTACTGTACATTTCATTAAATATGAAGAAATCATTTCTGATTTCAATATTATTTACAGGGAGCCAATTTTAGCAGAATACTTTCCAAAAATGTAATTAAAAACCTTGCCAATTTACTTATTAAATCAATGATGAACATTTTCCAAACACAATCAAAATCTTCCTTGAAGATTTGCATAAAATTGTAAAGCTGCTGCATGAAGGCTGCATTCAAAGTCACAGCACGTAAGCTAGAAGGAGCAAAAGGTCTCCTACCTTAACAAGTTAGCATGGTTCCTGAGGATGTAGTCTTTTGGTGTGCTGATGGCAGAATTTCAAATGCAACACAAAAGCAAACTCCACCATCATTCAGCACACAAAAATGATGCTGCGTTATAACTTTCTACAAGGTTCCTAAAATTGAGAGACAGGTGGATTTAAAATAGGAGATGGAGTCAATAAAGTACAGAATATTCACAGGACTATGACTAAATAGATGCTTATAAAAAATGTCACCAGAGGCCCATTTTGAACTTTGAATAAAAAGGATACTATCTGGTGTAATTTAAACAGAGGGCCTGGTGCCTATGGTCTTCTAGGAGTGGGTGGGGCTGTGTCCAAAGACATGTGTTGAGAAGGGCTACTGGCGGCCGTGGTGAGGATGTACACTGAATGTAGGAGTGAAAGCAACGAGGCATCTGCAGTATTATAGTGTCTGCTGAGGGTGCTAGTGACAGAAAAGACAAAAATGAGAGAAATATACAGAAGAGAGGAAGGTGATTCAAGAAAAGACTTCACAAAATAAAGATAAGCAATATTTAAAGAATGTTTTTGAAGTTCCTGGGCTAGGATGTTAGAAGAACTAATACGGATGGAGGGAGTTGCAAAAACCTTTTTCTTCACCATGCTCATCTGGCTTTGTTCTAACCAGAGATGTTCCCAAGGTCTCACACTTTAAACACAATGGCTTTCTCAGAGAAGTTTAAATATATGTTAATTGTATGGCCTTCCTAGAAAATTAAACATATGGAAGTGGAGGCTAGTATGAAAGATCCTGAGAGAGCAAAGAAGTAAGAATAGAATTCTGGGAAACTCTCCTTAGCCAATGGAGGTAGTTTGATATGCAGAAAGTGATGGGTTACCGGAACTAAAGTATTCAAGGAAGACTTTCTCAAGAAGCAAAGGAAAAAGATTGCCAAAGTATTTTCATCACCACTGTATTTCTTGCATATATAGCAAACTACCTGGAATCTAAAAAGAGTTAAATATATATTTGCTAGAGATGATAAGAAGAAAAAGAAGAAAAAAGGAAGGAAGGAAGAAATAAAGGAAGAGAGGTAGGCAGGCAGGCATCAAGGGGAACAAGCAGATGAAGAAGAGCTGACCTATTAAAATCTCATTAATACATAAAGTGTTTGCTGTGAAGGTTATAAGAGCCAATATGCAAAAAGTGTGTATTGCAGTGCCTGGTATACTGGAGGTGCTCAAGAAACCTTAAATGTCATCATCATCATCATCTTTGATGGTGATGTCATCATCACCATCATTATCAAGACTATCATTGTCCTTAGAGGACTTTTAGCAACAAAGATACTTCAGAAATTCTTTAGTTTGCCATGACCTACTAAGACACTTTGATAATCTTCTCCTCATGTTTCAACCCACTTCATTTAAGCTTGTAACTCCTGATACTTAAAGAATTCACTCCTGCTAAATTCACTAATAACTTCATTGTTGCAAAACCCAGTGGACAATTTTTTCATTCACATCTTACCTGACTTCACTGCAGGACTTACCATTAGCAATGATTTCTTACTTTTGGAAGCCTCTCTGGCTTTGGTAACAACACTCCTGCTTTTATTCCTCCAATATATTTGGCCATTACCAAGTCCCTTTACTGAGATTCTTATCCTGACCCAACACGTTGGGGGCTGGAATTCTCTAAGATTCAAGAATAAATAAAATTCAAAAGTGTTCTTCAGGCTTTCTTGCAGGCTCAGTGGTAAAGACTCCACCTACCAGTGCAGGAGACATGGGTTCAATCCCTGGGCCAAGAAGATCCCACAAGTGGTGCAACAACTGAGCCCCTGTGCCACAACTATTGAGCCTATACTTTAGAGCCCAGGAGCTGCAACTGCTGAAGCCTGCATGCCCTAGAGCCCATGCCCTGCAACAAGAGAAGCCACTGCAATGAGAAGCCCAGGCACTGCAACAGAGTAGCCCCACTCACTGCAACTAGAGAAAAGCCCTCAAAGCAACAAAACCCCAGCACATCCCAAAATAAAGTATTTTAAAAAGTGTTCTTAAACTTAATTCATTTTCAAGAGAATAGAGAAAATGAAATAACAGGCAATATTATTCTGAGGATAAATTCTAGGAAAAAATAATGTTCTGCGTATGTTAATGGCCCACAAGAATGCACAGCTTATTTCTCCATCCTGGGGAAAACATATTTTTCACAAAGTGAGGTGATAAGCATTTGACTTTTTCACAAGTGATACATCAAACAAATAACTTTCCTGGATTTTGTCAAGTCAATTAGGATGATACTTGAACTTTTCAAATGACCATACTATCCTCTGAAACTTTAAAAGCTACTAAAGGATGAGCTAGAGGCAAGTATGTGCATTTTATTCTGAGTTTTAATCCCATTACTATCGGCCCACAGGAATAATTTTATAAATTCTTTAATACTTCCATAATGCTTACTATAACTTTGCTTTACGATAAAAGCTTATTATGATTTCATATGAATCATAGTATTATTTCAGAATATTAACTGGACAAATTATCCAATATTAAAAAAATCTAAAATGACTATAGTTAACCTGGGGAAACATACAAGAAATCTGTCAAGTAAAGAAATCTGTTTTCAGTGCACCCAGTGTTAATCCAATGAGATTCAGTAAATCTAGGCTTCAAAATGCATACACATATGGTGGTAGTGAAGTAACCCAATTTGTAGTGACATGAGCAGGTGTCTGTAGGTAGGTCATTGAAAGTCATCATAAACTGGGACGGATTTACTAGCATATGAATCTTAATACGTAGTTACTTGTGTTAATATTACACAATAGAAGTAGGCAAGTATAGAATTTCTGTATAGATGGGAGACTTGTGCCACATTCCTGAGCTACAGTGCATGAGGTTCACCTTGCACAATATGGTTTATCAAACTGTTAACAGATGCATTTCATTATGAAAAATCCTTAGGCTGCTCTCTGGAGAAGTTGCTGTTTCAAACATTTAGAGATGTCCCATATGGCATGGATAAGGAGATAATCATAATAAGATGTAAACTATCACACACAAAAATTTCCTCTAAGTTATTTTGCCTGAACCTAGAAAATAATGAAGTTTCTTCCAGACTACCAAGGCCAGAGAAATAGTTTCTTTTCTGAAAGATCAATCAAGTAACTCTTTACAAAAAGAGCCCTAAATGCAAGGCATAACATGAAATAAAAATGTATTTCATCCCTTGGTTATAATTTCTCTGCTTAGCTTTCACAGTTAAAATGTCAGCCAGCTCCATTATCATCCAGTCAAATCTTCAAACCACACCATTTCCTCCTTCATAATCTCTCTCACTTCAGATTCTTATCTTGAGTGGCCTACTGCCATTATTTCTTTCCTCCAACTTTGTCTATGTGACTCAGACACAAAATTATATCCTAAATACAGTTTTAGATAGGTGAACTTCAAATTATTTAAGTGACTCACGCTATATACAGGATCAACTTATACGTATTTATCCCGACCGCTTTGATGACCTACTGCAACTTGGCTTTGATATCTCTTAACTTCCTCCCTACTACTCAAAGCGTCTGTCTAGGAAAATGGACTCGATTAATACCTCTAAGCTGTCATCCTATCTGAACTTCCCCTTTCCCATTTTCCCTTATCTTTCTGAAGAGCTCTAGCATCAAATCTTATAGAAATTGTTCCTGACCTGCTGTCTGATCAGCCCCTGCCCTGTGCTTCCCTTCCACTCTGAGCTTAACATGCATCAAACTAACTGTAATCACTGATTTTACTAATCAGTAACTATAATCACTTTCCTCCAGAAACAACTCGTTTTGTCTTCAATTCTGTTCCATTCAGTGTTGCACTGAAATTGCCTCCACTAAGGCCCAAATGTGAATACAAACTGTGAATTCAGCAGATGTTTTATATTCAGTCTTGGGTCAATTCAAAATTGCCCCAAAGAGGGAAGAAAGGGTGGGTGGGTGTGTGTGTGTGTGTGTGGGTGTGGGTGTGGGTGTGTGTGTGGTGTGCATAGGCTGAAGCGCCTATAATTTAAATGTTTACATTACATCAAGTATAAAAAGTATTACAAATAATTAAAACAGATAGTGACTATAAAAATGAGGAATTAGAAAAAGTTCTCTACCTGCCTTTTGTGCTTTAAAATAAAATGGTGCTGAAACTGGTGGGTGGTGAGGAAACCAGGTTAGGAAATAAACTGTGTGAAGGGCTAGATGGGAAAATAGCTAGTATTTACTGAGCACATACCATGTGCTGAGCATGGTTCTAAGTGTCTTAAAGGTATTGACTCATTGCACACACATAGTAACTCTACACTGTGGTTATGGTCATGGTAAAGGGTTGTGCTATCAAACTGCCAAAAGCACATGGCAGAGAGTGAGGACAGGAGCTGATATGTTGCCATTGCTTAGTGCATCTTGCCGAATGAAGGGGCTCCTATTTCTTCATATAAAGGTGGCTTTTGTGCTGTACTTAGTTGCTCAGTCATGTTCGACTCTCTGAGACCCCATGGACTGTAGCCGGCCAGGCTCCTCTGTCCATGGGGATTTTCCAGGCAAGAATACTGGAGTGGGTTACGATGGCACCCTCCAGGACATCTTCCCAACCCAGGGACTGAACCCAGGTCTCCCACATTGCAGGCAGATTCTTTACCATCTGAGCCACTACGGAAGTCCAAAAGTGCCTTTAGGTTGCAAAATTAAAAGGCATCTATCTTTTTCTGAACTCACACAGAGGCACAGAATAAGTCAGTGGCATCCTTAGAAAAGTGAAAGTCACTCATTTGTGGCCAACTCTTTGTGATGTAACCTCTATTATTATTCCCATTTTACAGGCAAAGAAATTGAGCCACAAACAAGGTCAGAAATCTGCCAAAGGTTACACAGCTAACAGGTGACAGTGATGAGATATAAATTCAGGCTCCTGGCTCCCAGGTCTGTACATGGAACCACTGTGATACCCTGCTTCCCTATTCCTTGTTTGAAGTGTTAATTCTCCACACTAATCAACAGCTGTTCAATTTTGCATTATTAACTCATTTCATCCTAACAATAACCCTTAAGGAATTGGGCCCTTAGCACACATAGAGATGCCTCAGCCTCCAGTCCTAAGAGATGGTCCTTTGTGAGCTGTGTCCTGGTGGAAACAGAGCCAAAGAGACACTTCACTGATCAGAACTAATTGGCTAATTGATATGCTTCAAACATCTTGCCAAGCAAACGAGAGTTTAATTAAAACAAAATATTATGTGTAACACTGAAAGTTAAACTGATGGGATCTGAGAAATGTAAGAACTGAAATGAACAAATATCTAGAAAGCTCCAAAAATATATTTATAGGATATTATTATTGGGGCTTCCCTGGTAGTTCAGATGGTAAAGCGTCTGCTTATAATGTGGGAGACCCAGGTTCCATCCCTAGGTCGGGAAGATCCCCTGGAGAAGGAAATGGCAACCCACTCCAGTACTCTTGCCTGGAAAATCCCATGGACTGAGGAGCCTGGTAGTCTACAGTCCATGGGGTTGCAAAGAGTCGGACACGACTGAGCGACTTCACTTTCACTTCATTATTGGCAGAGGGGTATACTAGGATAAGACACGGGAGAATTCAATTTTTTTCAAATGCCAATCCAGTTGTTTCAATATTACCTACTGAAAAACTATACTTTCATTTCTAGTTTGAAATAGTGCCCATACCATGCACTAAACTGCATTTTGTATTTGCAAATTCAACTCTCTAACTCTGCATGTATGAAATGACTGATACACTGGACTACTCACTGTAGTAAAAATTTTAATAACAGAACTCGGAAACAACCTAATGAGCAAATAAAGTATGCTAGAATCTTAGAATGAACACTTTTTCTTAAAACATTATCATTTATTTATTTATATATAAAGTGCTATTTTTCCAGCTTTGCTGAAGCAAAATCAACAAATAAAAATTGTATATGTTTAAGGTGTTCAATGTGATGATTTGGTATGTGTGTATGCTGAAAACACTGTTTTATTCAAAAACAAAATAAAAATTGAGAATACTGTATATAAATTGATATAGGATATTTTCTCTTGTTTGGGAATAAAACATATCTATAGACGAATATGGAAGACACCAATAAATTTGGTTATTTCTGGGGAAGGAAACTGGGTAACAAAGCAAGGGAAGTAGGGGTAAAAATTTTCACTGCTTATCCATTTTGGGTTATGTAATAAATGATCTGTTCAAACAATTAACCTAAAAATACAAAACAAAATGAAACAACAAAAATCTTGGTTGTTGACCTCTAAAGTTTCTACTTAGTGTGACTCTGGGCCAGTTATTAAGCCATCAGAGACTGTTATCTTATCTGTAAAATGGTGATTATAATCACTATATCAAATAGTTTTATGAAATTTAAATAAGATAATATATGGGAAGTTCCTACTACAGAACCTGAAGTTCTGTAGTAGATCTACAAATACTAGATCTAGGCAAATACTAGCTCTCTTCTCAGTCACTTCCCTTCCTCAAAGGACACAGTCTAGTGGTTATTAGTCCAGGCACATAATACAGTGTGTAAAATAGCTTAGATGTAGTAATGGTAGTGACTGTGAAAACTGAAGATGTTCACATTATTATATGTGTGTATATCACTGTGTAAATTATACATATGTATGCACATTATATATGTATATAAATTCTGCTCACTGTTCTTTTGTCATTCTTGCTTTTATTTAAGGATCTGCATTTTACAAAAGTTTGTCTCACACAAAATCAATTTTAAATCACTGAGAAACCATTTCACATATACTATACTAACATTAGATTTAAAATTATTATTTTTCTAATAGCCCACTTAAATAACTTTTTAAACTATTTAATATTATTGGTTCTGCTTTCTAACAGGAAAAAAAGTTCATGAAAATATGTAGTTATTGATTGCCTGACCACTATCGGGAGGTTAAAAGTGAAGGATGCCTCTAACATCTCTGGCTTTTGCTCTCTGTGACAGACTTGATGGAGAGAACACTGCTGCTTACAGCTAATACATCTGACTGATACAGGAATCAGGCAGAGGTGACACAGTGAAGCCACGTCAGAAGATGATAAAAGGAAAATCACACATGGGTGGGCAGAAGCTACAAGAGAATGATTATTCAGTACTCCTTCTTGACTAAAATAAGTTCCTGTTTTGAATAAGTCAAGCTTAAATTAACAAATTAACACTAACTCTCAATCCTCTGGGGAAACGGCAGATGCTCAGGGGACAAATGTACATATAGTTACTAATATATAATCTATTCGGAGAAGGCACTGGCACCCCACTCCAGTACTCTTGCCTGGAAAATCCCATGGACGGAGAAGCCTGGTGGGCTGCAGTCCATGGGGTTGCTAAGAGTCGGACACGACTACGCAACTTCACTTTCACTTTTCACTTTCATGCATTGGAGAAGGAAATGGTAACCCACTCTAGTGTACTTGCCTGGAGAATCCCAGGGATGGGGGAGCCTGGTGGGCTGCTGTCTCTGGGGTCGCACAGAGTCAGACACGACTAAAGCGACTTAGCATAGCATAGCATAGCATATAATCTATTTATTATCCGATACAAATATAATTACCTTCTGAAAATGAGACACATCATCCATTAATTTCTACATAAAACAAAATTTAAACTTGCACAAACTAAAGTAAGTGATCAATATTTGTGAAATAGCCTAGAACCAGAACCATTAGAGTCATGGACCATATGGATAAAACATTGCAAAACATTATTTTTCTTATTTACTCTGTGCAAACACTTTCCTAAACTCCAGACAGTAGAGTCTCAAAAATGCTATAAGGTCACTGGCCTTTGGCTTATTTGAGGTAATCTCTACTTCACATCTCATTTGTTTAGACAAGAAGAATCAACAAACTCTTTCTACTTAATGTGCTTGTTCTTGCCTAACTGAAACTGAAAAGCTACCTTAAGGCCATTCAGTTCAATTCAGTTCAGTTCAGTCACTCAGTCATGTCTGCTCTTTGCGACCCCATGAATCACAGCACGCCAGGCCCCGCTCTCCATCACCAACTCCCAGAGTTCACTCAAACTCATGTCCATCGAGTCGGTGATGCCATCCAGCCATCTCATCCTCTGTTGTCCCCTTTTCCTCCTGCCCCCAATCCCTCCCAGCATCAGAGTCTTTTCCAATGAAGTCAACTTTTCACATGAGGTGGCCAAAGTATTGGAGTTTCAGCTTTAGCATCATTCCTTCCAAAGAACACTCAGGGCTGATCTCCTTTAGAATGGACTGGTTGGATCTCCTTGCAGTCCAAGGGACTTTCAGGAGTCTTCTCCAACACCACAGTTCAAAAGCATCAATTCTTTGGTGCTCAGCCTTCTTCACAGTCCAACTTTCATACATGACCAATGGAAAAACCATAGCCTTGATTAGACGGATCTTTGTTGGCAAAGTAATGTCTCTGCTTTTGAATATACTGTCTAGGTTGGTCATAGCTTTTCTTCCAAGGAGTAAGCGTCTTTTAATTTCAAGGCTGCAGTCACCATCTGTAGTGATTTTGGAGCCCAGAAAAATAAAGTCTGACACTGTTTCTACTGTTTCCCTATCTATTTCCCATGAAGCGATGGGACCAGATGCCATGATCTTCGTTTTCTGAATGTTGAGCTTTAAGCCAACTTTTTCACTCTCCTCTTTCACTTTCATCGAGGCTTTTTAGTTCCTCTTCACTTTCTGCCATAAGGGTGGGCCATTAATGGGATGTTATTTCTTTTCTCTCTTTGGAATCAGCCATGGGAACTAAGACCTGATCATGCCACATGCAAAGACTCTCATACCTTCCTATAATTCAAAGATTTTAAGAAATGCTTGATTTTATTTCTTTCAATTACTTTTTAAAGATGTGCTTTTCCCCATACTAATATTAGTCTGCAGCTTATTAACTTGGTTCCTGTCTGGGGAAAATTGCTTTATAATGACTTTGCCTCTGGGATGGGGTTTTCAATGTTCCAATTTGAAGTCCTGAGGATACTAGATCTCAGTTCACCCATTCATTTTCCTTATTTACTCATCCACATCCATTCCTCTATGTGATTTTTCTGCCTGAAGTTTCCACCCAGTGTATACCACTGTGCTTTAAAACTAAGGCACAGTCAATGAGAGTTATGCAGAAAATACAGAATGCTCTGGATGCCTTCAGTCTTCCTCTTCTCTTCCTTAAGCCCCTTATGTAAGTCCGTCTCTACCATTTTGCACTGAAAAGTTCCAAACATTTGTTTGTCTCATTAACAGGACGTAAAACCACCTTATAAGCAATATTTTTTCAATCTCTACAGTCCAAACCTCTGGCTCTGTGCCTGGCATGATGCAGGTGGAGATATCATTCTTGACCCAAAGGGGACTAAATTTTAAGACAGATTATTATTATCTCATTAAAAAAAACAAAAAACAAAACTACATTTTCTACCATTTAATCATCTGTGGAATATGTCATTTACATCTACTGCATTCATTAAACAATAAAACTGTTTATTTAGCACTGCTTAACTTAAAAAATAAAATTAATAGGAAATTGGGAGAGAATTAACAATAAGAAATTGTCTAGACTGCATTAATATACATTAATGCATTGTTTTTCCTTTATTTAGTTGTGGGGATTATGGATGATTGACTATAGAAAAATAAATTAAAAATACACTTTTAATTTTCTTCTTAACGGAATAAACTTGATCAATATAATTAACCTTTGTTTTCATAATTCAATTTTGATGCAACATAATCAAGGCTCTAGATAATTTTTGAGCATGTGATGGTCAAAATCTATGAATCTTCTGCTTTAAGGATGTTACAAAATATACATGGACTTGGGAAGCAATTGGGGTCAGCCACTAAAGTGGAAGTCAGCCACTACTTCCATAGAACATACAGAAATTCAGAGAAATAATAATTTATTTATGTTTACAGGGACATATATTTAGATAGAATGAAAGTCCTGATCTATTGGCTGAATACAATGGATCTGTTGCTGCTGTTGCTGCTGCTAAGTCGTTTCAGTCATGTCCAACTCTGTGTGACCTCATAGATGGCAGCCCACCAGGCTCCCCCGTCCCTGGGATTCTCCAGGCAAGAACACTGGAGTGGGTTGCCATTTCCTTCTCCAATGCATGAAAGTGAAAACTGAAAGTAAAGCTGCTCAGTCGTGTCCAACTTGCAGCGACCCCAGGGACTGAAGCCCACCAGGCTCCTCTGTCCATGGGATTTTCCAGGCAAGAGTACTGGAGTGGGTTGCCATTGCCTTATGTTGGGTGGGGTTCAAATGACTGAGACTCACAGTTTTCTTTTCCATGGAATAAAATGCTTTACAATAAAGTCAGCTTTACTGTCAACCTCAGGATGCATAAACTAGCATAAGATCCAATTTAACATGTCTTTGAGGTAAGCCTTAAAATTTGACCAGAGGAAAAATGCAATATTGAAGGAAAAATGAACTGATTCACAGCAAAATTAAACCAAGTGATTCTTTGCAAAGGTTCTAACATTCATTAAATTATTCATTAAATAAACTCTTGTGCAATATAATAAGATTCTCTGTGTTCTGTGGCAGTAGTAAATATATATATCTTGTACTCAACTAAGAATGGAAAATTTATATTTTAGTCATCTCACACCCAAAGTGAACTATTGATTATATTATTGAATATATTGATTATATTATTGGATATATTATATTATAGACTATTGATTATATTACACCAGCAGTGAATTATTTTTTGAAAAGGTTAACTTTTTAATCAGCTTTATTTCATTAGGAAAATCACATTTAGGATGATACTATCTATTGCTCTTTCATAAAAGGAAGTATACTCATGCTATTTCAGTGCTACCAAAACAATTAAAATGGAGTGAGAAATTAGAAGAAAAGGCTGACATATATGGAGCTACATTTGCATAGATTTTATTTTCTAAGTCTTCTTTTATTTTCTAAGTTTATTAGAAGAATGAACTAATCACAAGCTTCCTTTTCAATAAAATGGGGATAATGATACACATCTCACTGAGCTATCATGGGGATTAAATGAGAAAATACATGTAATGCTGCTAAGTCGCTTCAGTCGTTTCCAACTCTGTGCGACCCCATAGATGGCAGCCCACCAGGCTCCCCCGTCCCTGGGATTCTCCAGGCAAGAACACAGAAGTAGGTTGCCATTTCCTTCTCCAGTGCATTAAAGTGAAAAGTGAAAGTGAAGTCGCTCAGTCATGTCTGACTCTTAACGACCCCATGGACTGCAGCCTACCAGGCTCCTCCATCCATGGGATTTTCAAGGCAAGAGTACTGGAGTGGGGTGCCATTGCCTTCTCTGTGTGAATACATTGCTGCTGCTACTGCTAGGCACACACTAATTACTCAATACCTGATACCTATTAATAAAAGTAACAACATAAACTGGATGAAACTGGAGCCGATTATACAGAGTGAAGTAACCCAGAAAGAAAAACACCAATACAGTATACTAATGCATATATATGGAATTAAGTAAGATGGTAACAATAACCCTGTATGTGAGACAGCAAAAGAGACACAGATGTATAGAACAGTCTTTTGGACTCTGTGGGAGAGGGAAAGGGTGGGATGATTTGGGAGAATGGCATTGAAACATGTATAATATCATATAAGAAATGAATCGCCAGTCTAGGTTTGATGCAGGATACAGGATGCTTGGGGCTGGTGCACTGGGATGACCCAGAGGGATGATACAGGGAGGGAGGAGGGAGGGGGGTTCAGGATTGGGAACATGTGTACACCCGTGGCAGATTCATGTTGATGTATGGCAAAACCAATACAATATTGTAAGGTAAAAAAAAATAAAAATAAAATAAATAATAAAAAATAAAATAAAATATAAATCAGCAAGCCAAAAAAAAAAGTAATGGTGATGTAGATAACTTGAGTGTATTGAAATAAATTCTCTGGGTTTTATTTATGATTAAACATATTTTTCTGGAAATTTCAAAGTATTTTCTTCCATATTGGAGTCTGAGGGAAGGCTGTTAGAAATAAAACTATGTATTTTGCTTAATAGTAATAAGAGGAATTACTTATAGAGTATTTATTAAATGTCAGGCACTGATATAAACACTTCAAATATATTAATCCATTCAATATTCACAGCAACCTGTGAGAAAGATTAATTTTTACTTCTATTTATAGATGCAGAAATGGAGGTACCCAGAGGTTTAGTCATTTGTCCAAGTTCATATGGGCAATAAAGGGGAGAATCAGGGTTTGCATCCAAGTAGTGTGACTCCGGAGAGATTCCACATTCTTGCTTGCTATCTAGGTTTCCTCTCTGGAGTCACATGGCTCAGCACTATCTGGACAGTATTAAATTATTACCATAATTAGGTTTGATGATGATCATCTCTTTATCCTTCCCAATACATGTTTCATCACCATTTTTTTGCTGCTATAATGAATTTGTTTTTGTGACAAAATTTAGTTCCCCAATCTGGATTAAAATATTAAAACTTCTAAATCACACTTAGTTAAAAATTGTTTCTTTGCTAGATTTGTCTATGAATTTACATACATATACCATACAAAGCATTAACACATCCTTTGAATAAAAGGTAATGACTTTAAAGACCAGACAAATATAGATAGCAGGGATTATGGAACCAAAGAGCAATAAATAATATTTAACAGATCTATCTACCTTATGGCAGTTTATGATTCAATAAATACCTTTTTTAAAAAGAAAACTTTTCTTTGAAGGACAAATTATTGCCCTTGAAGCAAGCTAAACATTTAATAAATTTAAGACAGCTTTACTATTCTTTAGGGAATACTATATTTCTAAGCATGGCAGGTACCATGTGTGCTGACAGATACAAGCAAATGGTAATCACAATACCATTCAACTTAATGGGATGTTATAAACCCAATGGAGTGTTGGGAGAGTACTCAAGCATTCTTCTAAGCATGAATTCCCAAGTTATGCAACGATGCTAATTAGCATCATCCTAAACATATGCTGTTGTTTTCAGTTCCTGTTCATGACTGCTGCTACAATGGTACTGATGCTTGGCATCTTTTAGGAGAAGACACATGAGCTTTATAAATCCCAGGGACTTTTGATGGTATTTACCCCTGGGTTCCACCCCATGCCTAGTGGCAGTGTTTTAGAGGGAAAGGTCACTAACTAAAGAGTCACAAGGGAAGGATTAATAGGTTTGCCAGTAGCTGGTTTGGGTAAATCACTGTAACTCTCTAAGCCTTGGTCTCTTAATAAGAATATTAATTTTCACTATTTTATGGCATGCTACTGGGAAATAATTTAACATCTGTGAAAATTCTTGAGAAAATAAATATGCTTTATAAACGACAAATATCCCGAAAAGCCGCTGAGGTACAAGATCACAGAGCCGTTTTATGTCTTTGGATTGCTACCAACTAGTCCCATTTCTTAGCTATTCCTCAAATAACCTGTAAGCTTCTTGATTGGGGTTAGAACTACATTTTTTTTTTTTTTTTTGCTTAAGGCTATCAATGTATCAATTTATTTATTTTTTGATAGCATACAAGTACCTGCTCCAATCTCTTCTGACTTCATAACGTTTCTGTCTTTTCTCTATGATCATCTATCTTTATACCTACATGTGACTTTACCTGCTTAAATTTTAGCTTTCAGGAAAACCTGCTTGTACTCTTCCATTTCAAATCTTCCTCAAGTCAAACCACACGTAAAATATGTTTCTTTTGCTTTTTCTCTGTCATGGCATACCTCTTCAGTCTTTCAAAACACTTAGCCCAAAAATTCCATCTTATAAAAGAAATCCTCCCTAATGACACAGATGCATTTCTAATGCCATATCATTTTACTCTATTCAATGATATAAAATACACACACACACACACACACAATACTTATTTCTTATGTAATCATACATGGAGATCTAAACACAATGCCCCTTTAACTTCCCTTACTTCAAATAGACTTGCTAAAAGAAAGCTCCAAGTCACAAGTCATTAGGTAAAAGAGCCCAGAAGTAGGAGGAAAGAAGAGAGGGAAAAAAAGATCGGAGAGGGATGTTAAATGAGCTATTCAATGAGATATATAACAAAAGGGAAGAAGCCATGTAACAGCTAAAATCTCTTTGAACTCAATGCTTTACTTTTTAAATCACCATCTGATCTCCTCTCATCACCAGGGAACAGTCTCTAGCATATATCAATGACACACTCGACATCACCAAGATAGCAACATCAATTTAACGTGTGTCAGTGCCTTAAAAGTTACAGAAGTCTTCTCAGATACTATCTCATACACTGGTATTACTATGAGAACAAGACCAAAAGGAATACTACCCTATTTGAGCAAAAGAACCAACTACCACATGTACCTATGCAAACTGGACTTTTTCCCAACAAATTTTGAAGAGGTATTCATTGATTTTAGGGTATTAGACATCTGGCTAGTTGTAAGTTATGAGTTGTAAGATGATACAAAAAGGAATCTGTATAATAGTACATGAGCAACAAGATCATCATTCAGTTAAATTCTCAAGAAAACTCACAAAGCTGAGTTTCAGACTGGTGGAAAAGGTAATTTCAAAATTATGCTGGAAAAGAGCTAACATGACATAGCGCCAGGCACTAGGAACTAATTAAATTACATATGAAGACTGACTGAGAATTGCCTAGCCCCTGTTATGAGAGTAAAAAAAACCAATACTTTAAAAAAGTTCAATAAGCCTCAACTAAGCTTTCCATTCCATAAGAATAGATTTCCTGCTCAAAATAAATCATGTTCTCAGTGGAATTTGAATGGCAAGTGGACAAGTAATGGCACCCCACTCCCAACTCTTGCCTGGAAAATCCCATGGATGGAGGAGCCTGGTAGGCTGCAGTCCATGGGGTCGCTAAGAGTCGGGCGCAACTGAGTGACTTCACTTTCACTTTTCACTTTCACGCATTGGAGAAGGAAATGGCAACCCACTCCAGTGTTCTTGCCTGGAGAATCCCAGGGACAGGGAAGCCTGCCTGGTGGGCTGCCATCTATGGGGTCGCACAGAGTCGGACACGACTGATGCGACTTAGCAGCAGCAGCAACCCATACAGATACTGATGAAGACATATAATCTTACATCTGTAGAATTTAATGGTAATTTTTCCATTTAAGGGGAAGAAACTAATGTAATAGATATTTTCTCAGAAAATACAATGTGCATGTGCGCAGTCACTCAGTTGTGTCTGATTCTTTGCAACCCCATAGATTATAGCCCGCCAGGCTCCTCTGGCAAGAATTCTTGCCAGATTCTCCAGGCAAGAATACTGAAGTGGGTTGCTATTTCCTTCTCCAGGGGATCTTCCCAATACAGGGATAAAACCCATGTCTCCTGGGTCTCCAAATTGGCAGGCAGATTATCACTGCACTACCTAGGAAGCCCTATAATGTGTATAAGATTTATTAAACTTAAAATGTATTAACAGAGACATAGGGAACTCAATTCAAAGGAGAATACCCTGATGTTCTTGTTTAAAATTCTCTTGAACTCCTGGAAACTGACATTTTTTGTAATATGATTCCAAGATGTTCATGGTACTTCAAGTTAAATGCTCATCTGACCCTTTCTTGGGTCATAATTTTATCAGAAGCTCCCTCAGGGTTTGGGGTTCAAATCCATGTTAAATCAATATACCAAGTTGGTACTTGGACCTTTTTGAACTTTAGTTTTAAGGAAGATTCAAGAATGCTTATTTGATTCTTATAGATTTTTTGTTTTTGGGTGCTTTAAAATAAATATTAGTGTATCAGAGTGAAATAGAGAAAATAATAACCTGTGGCCATGTACCTAAGAAAAATGAATCAAATGGAATGAGACAGAAATCATGAATAACCTTAAATACAAAGACAAAACCCCTGGATTTATGTTGAATATGAAAAACAAGGAGTTACAGAATAGTGGGAAAGCACATTATGTGAATAGTGGAAGGAGATATCAGATATTTGGAAACAGACATTTTTCAGAGAATAGATTTCATAAGTAAAGGAAATATTTTCTTATATGAAGCATTTTATGAAGGAAGTATAGAATAAAGATTAAAAGATTGCATGTAAGACTTACAGTTTAGTAATAGAAAGGATGAGTTTTATAAGTCTTTTAAAGAATAAAGTAAATAAATAAAAATAAAATAACAAATACAGACCTTATTGGAGTAGGAGTAGAGGCCAGAAGTATCTAGCATTACATAAGCAATAATAGAAACAGAACCTAATGGAGTATTCAAAAATGAATAGAACATTTGTGCGAATTGATCAAATTGCCAACATCCGCTGGATCATCGAAAAAGCAAGAGAGTTCCAGAAAAACATCTATTTCTGCTTTATTGACTATGCCAAAGCCTTTGACTGTGTGGATCACAATAAACTGTGGAAAATTCTTCAAGAGATGGGAATACCAGGCCACCTGACCCGCCTCTTGAGAAACCTATATGCAAGTCAGGAAGCAACAGTTAGAACTGGACATGGAACAACAGACTGGTTCCAAACCAGGAAAGGAGTATGTCAAGGCTGTATACTGTCACCCTGCTTATTTAACCCTAGCTACAATGGTGAGGCCCTTGCTGGCATCTTGGAGCCCAGAGAGACCAACATATTCCCCATCAGGAGTGATGGCCTGACACACTTGAGATGATGACATCAGTGGGTCCCAAGTAGGTGATCCATCCCCTGCCCTACACCTGCCTTTACCAGGTGGGCAGAGAACATACACAAGGGGTAACATTTTTTATCCCATAGATCCAGAATCCCACATCCCTACTAGTGACAACAAGCAACTCAGGGAGGACCCTTTCACAGCTTGCAGATGGCACAAGCAGGGATCAGTCAGGAACTCCCAAGTAAGAACCAAGCTGATTAAAATAGCACAGTGAGGGCTCTGAAAACCATACTGCATCTGAAACCACAGCCTACAAAATGGGTCAGTATATGCATACAAAATTTAAACAGGGACACTTACTACTAACATAAAATATTTTATTTTAAATGTCTATAAAGTCCATGTAAAATCAGTTCGGGATAAAGTGAAATAAAATTCATTATACCAATAACTAGGAATATCTCAAAATGGATAAGAAGAGATAATCAACTGATTCCAATATCAAGAGGAATCAATTTTTGGAATGATCTGTCAAAAATTTTATAGTCTCCATCATAAAATTGTTTCAACAAGAAATTGTGAATTCCCTTGAAACTAATGAAAAAAAAATCAGAACATAAATAGAAATGGTAAAAAATAACAAAATGTAAGTCACAGAATAGAAAAAAAAATTGGAAAAAAAATCTGGGACATTTTACTGGGACACTAGACATCTGATAGTCTAGTGGTTAAGACTCTGTGTTTCCAATGCAGGGAATGTGAGTTCGATTCATGGTCAGGGGACTAGGATCCCATGTGCCATGTAGCATGACAAAAAAATAAATAAATAAGGCATTCAAATCTCACTGAGTGGATTCAGTAGCAGAGTGAATTGAACAGAGGATAGAAGAGTGAAATTGAAGACTGAGGAGTAGAATTTATTCAATATGAACAAAAAACACGAAAAAGAAAAGAACAGTGCCACAGGGACTTGTAGGACAGTAACAAAAATACTGACATTTCTATCATCAAAGTTCCAGAAGTAAAAGATAAAAAGGGCAAAGAAATAAAACAATAAATAAAAATTTATGCCAAAGGATTTCCCAACTTGGCAAAATAGATAAACCTATAGATTCAAGAATTTGCATAAACCAATAAAAAAGAGAAATTCACACCAACACACAGCATAATGTTTGAAAATGAAAGGTAGAAAAAGTCTTAAATAAGAAAAGTGTCATACTATCTACAAGCCAACACAAATTCAAGTAACAGTGGATTTCTCATCTGAAACTGGAGGTCATAAAGAAGTGGCACACATTTCATACTCTGGATGAATGAAGGGTAATAAATACACTGTTTAGATGGAAACAAACAAAACCAAAAAACACCAACAACTTAGTTTGTCATTAGCAGACATGCCCTAAAGAATGGCTAACTGAAGTTCTCAAAGCAAACATACAAAAGAAAACAAAAAAACTGGTAACAGGAGAAAACTCAGAACTTTAGAAAAGTTCAATGGAATGGGACACCAGGAGGAACAGATGATAAATAATCATTCTCTTAGAGAAATTCTTAAATTGTAAGTAAGTAAGTAAGTGTTAGTCGCTCAGTCGTGCCCGACTCTTTGTGATCCCATGGACTGCAGCCCACCAGGCTCCTCTGTCCATGAGATTTTCCAGGCAAGTATACTGGAGTGGGTTACCATTTCCTTCTCTAGGGGATCTTCCCAACCCAGGGATTGAACCCAGGTCTCCTGCACTGCAGGCGGAATTTTTACTGACTGAGTTACAAGGGAAGCCCTCTTAAATTGTATTTGATAGCTAAAACAAACATTATAACAACACTTAATGGAGTATTTCAACATATGTTAGAGGAAATGATTACTTTTTTCACTTGCACTTTCAGAGGAAACGCTTAACTCAAATATATTTAAAAAGTGGAGAGGCTAAAGGAACATAATTAGAAGTAAAACTGCTATACTTAATTCTAGGTAGCAATATGTCAATATTATTAGATTATGATAAATTACACATTATTGTAACATTCAATCCAACCACTATGAAAAATATACAAGTAAATAAATATAGAATCTTCAAGTTCAAGTAACATATAGGAAGATTAAAAAAGAGAAACGTATCCAGGTATCCCAGAAGGACAAAAACAAGACCCAACTATATGTTGCCTAAAACAGACTCAATTCAACTTTAAGCACACATAAGTTCAAGGTGAATGGATGGAAAAAGAGATTCCAAACAAGGGAAAATCAAAAGACAGCAGGAGTGCTAACTTATATCAGATGAAATAGACTTTAAAAAAAGTTTAACAAGAGACAAAGAAGGTCATTATGTAATGATAAAGAGGTCAATTAATCAAGAGAATATAGCAACTGTATATAGACATAGATATGCATTTTATCCTGGAGAACCTAAATATTAAGCAAATACAGATCTGAAGGGGGAAATAGATGATACAGTAATGTTGGAGACTTTGATACCTCACTCTCAACAATGGATAGATCATCCAATAGAATATTAAAAAGAAAATATTGGATTTAAACTGTATCTTGGAATAAATGGACTTAGATATGTAGAATATTTCATCCAACAGCAGCAGAATACATTTTCTCAAGTGTACATGAAACATTTTCTACGATAGAAATAAAATGGTCTCTGTTTGCTAATGATATAATTTTATATAGAGAAAATCCTAAAAACTCCACACCAAAAAGTGCTTAGAAATAATTAATGAATTCAGTAAATTTGTAGAAAAGTAACAAATAATAATTGTTGCATTTCCATACAACAACAATCTGAAAAACAAAATAAAAAAAAAAAAAAAAACAATTCCACTTACAATAGCATCAAAAATAAGAAAAAAAATACTAGTAATAAATTTAAGGAAATAAAAGATCTGTACAACTGAAAGCTATAAGACATTGATGAAAGATTTCGAAGAGGCACATTTAATGTAAAAAAATCCCATGTTGATGAAATTGATAAATTATTATTGTTAAAATATTCTTGCTACCTAAAGCCATCTGTAGATTCAACGCAATCTCTAATAGCATACCAATGGAATTTTTCACAGAACAGAAAAAAAAGTTGTAAAATTTGCATGGAATCACAAAAGATCCCAAATAGCTAACCAATCCAAAGGAGGGAAAAACAAAGCTGGAGGCATCAACCTTCCTCCTGACTTCAAATCATATTGCAAAGCTAAAGCAGTTGAACAGTATGGGACTGGCATAAAAACAGGCACATTGACAAATGGAATAGAATTTAGAGCCCCCAAATAAACTTGCATTTAAAGTCAATTAGTACTTGATAAGGCAGTTAAGAGTACTGAGTGGGGAAAGGATAGTCTCTCCAACAAATTGTGTTGGGAAAACTAGATATTCATATTCAAAAAATGAAACTGGGTATTTATCTTATACCACTCACAAAAATTAACTCAAAAGAGCTTAAAGACTCAAATGTAAGATCTGAAATCATTAAAATCCTAGAAGAAAACATATGGAAAAAGCTCTTTGACATTGATCTTGGTAATATTTTTGGAAATCACACCAACAGAACAAGCAACAAACGCAAAGCTAAACAAGTGGGAAAACAGCAAACTAAGAAGAATCCACACAGGAAAAAGATCAACATGATGAAAAGGCAGAAAACATCTATTAAATGGCAGAAAAAATTTGCAAAACATTAATCTGAAAATGGATTAATATATAAAATATATTAACAACTTGCACATAAATAGCAAAAAATCAATCTACTTTAAGAATTGACAAAGGACCTGAATAGACATATATTGAAAGAAGACAAACAGGTACATGAAACTGTTCTCAACGCTGTTAATCATCAGGGAAATGCAAATCAGAACCACAAGGACCTATCGTCTCATACCTGTTACAATGGCTACTATCGAAAAGACAAAAGATGTTCAAAAGGAATCACTTTTATCCATAGTGGCTGTACTAGTTTGCATTCCCACCAACAGTGTAAGAGGGATGCTATGGGGAGGGAGGAGGGAGGGGGGTTCAGGATGGGGAACACGTGTATACCTGTTGCGGATTCATTTTGATGTTTGGCAAAACCAGTACAATATTGTAAAGTTTAAAAATAAATTAAAAAAAAAAAGGAATCACTTATGCACTATTGAGAGGAACGTAAATTGGTACAGCCACTATGGAAAACAGTATGGAGGTTCCTCAAAAAAATTAAAAACAGAACTTGTACATGACCCTGCACTCCCACTTCTGCACATATATCTGAAGGAAATTACATTATTACCTCAAAGAGATATTTGCACTCCCATGTTCACTGCAACTTTATTTACAATAGCCACGATATGGAAACAACTTAAGTATCCATTGAACACTGAATGGGTAAAGAAAACACGATATATATACTCAATGCTATATTATTCAGACATAAAAAAGAAGGAAATATTGCCATTTGCAACAACATGCATAGACCTTGAGGGTAGTATGCTACGGGAAATGTCAGAGAAAGACAAATACTATGTGACCATACTTATATGTGGAATTCTAAGAAGCTAAACACATAGAAACAGAGAGTAGGATGGTGGTTGCCAAGGGCTGGGGAGTAAGGGAAACCAGCTGATATTGGTCAAAAGGAGGAAACTTTCAGTTATAAGTTGAATCAGTTCTGATGATTTAATGTACAGCATAATGATTATAGTTAATAGTGCTGTACTATATACTTGAAAGTTGCAAAAATCTTTAATATTCTCACCATATAGATACAGAAAGGTAATCATGAGTTGATAGATATATTAGGTAAATTGTGTTTATCATTTTACAATATATATATGTATCAAATCATCTAGCAAGTGAGTACTCAGTTCTGCCTGACTCCTTGCAATCCATGGACCGTAGCCCACCACACTCCTCTGTCCATGGAATTTTCCAGGCAAGAAATACTGCAGTGAGTTATCATTTCCTTCTCCAGGGAAGTTTCCTGACCCAGGAATTGAACCTACACCTCTTGTATCTCCTGCATTGGCAGGTGAATTCTTTACTACTTGCGCCACCTAGGAAACCCGACTTAATGACTAAATGATGACAATCAAATAATCATATTTCATGCTTTAAATTGACACCATTTCATTTGTCAATTATATCACATAAAGTTGGAAAAGATTTATATGTTTTAAATTTCCTATTGTGGAGATTATTTTAGTTTTCATTTTACTGATATATAATTGAAGCTTTCTACAAATATAGGAATGACATCTTTAAATTTTGCAAAGACCTACTCTATTGACTATTACATACCCAATGTTTATAAAATACTATGTATGCTTGAGAAGTATATTTTCCATTGGTTAAAACTTTTAGATCAATAATCCTATTTCTGTTATTCATATATTTCTTCTTATTTTTGGTTGTTTAATATACAGAGTAGTAAGAGAGATGTGTTCAATCATACACTCTAATAGTGAATTTTTCAAATTCTTTTTTTTTTCAGATTTGTCATTTTTACCACTCTGTAACTAGAAGTTATACATACAAGCACACATAGAAGTTCAGAATTGTTATCTCTTCCCAATTAATTAAAGCTCCTTTCTCTTTCCTTCTCAATTTTTCCTTTTCCTTTTTTTAAAAAATAAGAAGAAACTAGGCAGCATCAATGTTCCCTAATATAAAGGTTTACTATAGAGCCACAAGAATCAAGTGTGTTACTGGCATGTAGACAGATACATAAACCAGAGGCACCTAATGACTTATTACAGAGTTGCTCTCTCAATCCAATGGAGAAAAGATAGCCTTTTAAACAAATGGTGCTGGAGTAGCTGGATATCCATAGGGGAAAAACTGAACCTGAACCTAAAATTTATGCCCTATACAAAAATTAAGTCAACACAGACCACAGGTTTAAATGTAAAACTATACAATTTAGGAAAAAGACATGAAAAAATGTTTGATATCTAGGGTTAGGTGAAGAATCCTTAGACTTATAAAAATCATGATTCATAAAAGGAAAATTTGATAAATTGGACCTCAATAAAGTTAAAAACATTTTCTCTGCAAAAGACAATGTTAAGAGGATAAAAAGACCAATACACACTGAGAGAGATAATGTTTGTACAAAACATATCTGATCAATTGTACAAAGCAAGTATCTTTACATAACCAGAATATGTAAAGAACTCTAAAAACTGAATTTAAAAAAACAGTCTAATTAAAAACTGGGCAAAAGACATGATCAGACATGCTGCTGAGAAGGATATATAAATGACAATCACATGAAAATATGTTCAATATTGTTAACCATTATGGAAATACAAATTGAAACCACAATGCAATATGATTATAGTCTATCAAAATGGCTAAAATAAAAAAAAAAAAAAAGTTGTAACACCAAACACCAGCAAGTATGCAGTAAAACTGGATCACTCCTTCACTGCTGGTGGGAATGAAATAAATGGGTACAGTCACTCTAAAAATAGTTTTGTAGTTTGTTCTAAAAGTAATGATACACTTTCTGTCATCTATGAGATGGTTGGATGGCATCATCGACTCAGTGCACATGAGTTTGAGCAAACTCCAGGAGATAATAATGAAGGACAGGGAAGCCTGGCATACTGCAGTTCATAGGGTTGCAAAGAGTCAGACATGACTGAGTGACTGAACAAAAATAACACTTTCTATAATATCCTAGTAACTGCAATCTAGAACATTCATCTCAGGGAAATGAAACCTATGTTCATACAAACACCTGTATATAAGTGTCTGTAGTAATTTTATTTGTGTTAGCTAAAAACTGGAAACAATTTAGATATCCTTCAATGAGTAATGCATGAACAAACAATAGTACATAAAAAGAAGCAAGCCATTGAGATACACATTTGAATGTATTTCTACATAATTAAATTGAATGGAAAAGCAATCTCAAAAGTTTATACACTGCATGATGCTACTTGTACAACATTTTTGAAATAACAAAGTAATCGAACAGAGAACAGATTAGTGGGGTAAGGACTGTGCAGTGGGAGGAGATGTGTATGACTGCAATGCTTGAGTCTCAAGGTAACAAATCTTTATTGTGGTTATGGTTATATGCAACTACACAGATGGTATAATTGTATAGAAAAATGCACAAAAGAGTACTTGTATAACTAGTGAAGAATGAATAAGTTCTGTACATTGTATCAATGTCAATTTCCTGATTTTGATATTGTATTATATAAGACATTAACATAGGGGAGACTTCATTAAGGGTGTTTGGGAATTCCTTGTACATTCCTTTGCTATTTCCTGTGGATTTATAATGCTTTCCCAAAACAGCTATATTTGAAAAAATCTGAAATAATTTTGCTGCTATGAACAATTTCAGTGATGTCAAAATTATTTTTAAATTTGTATGCATTAAAGAAAAGAAAGTGAAGTCTCAGTCATGTGCAACTCTTTGCGACCCCATGGACTGTGGCCGACCAGACTCCTCCAGCCATGAGATTTTCCAGGCAAGAGTACTGGAGTGGGTGGGTTGCCATTTCCTCCTCCAGGGGATCTTCCTAACTCAGGGATTGAACCCAGGTCTACCGCATGGCAGGCAGATGCTTTACAGTCTGAGCCACAAGGAGTAAGGAAAAGATATAACATATTCCTAAACATAAAAGTTGAGAACTAAAGGATGAGGTACTACTTGACAGTTACAGTAAATATGAATAGTAGAAGGGGAAAAATAAATAATTGGTACAGGAATTAAATTTCAAATATTTAACAATTTTAATTGTTGTGACACTAAGCACTTAGAATTGAATGGGACAAATTTGAACAGATGCCAGCCAGGAACAACCCAGAATTTTGTATCTGTGCACAACAATGGAATATCCATTGATTTACCCAATGATTTATTTTAATTTTATTATTTCCTCCAAAAAGATTCATATTCCTAAAATATTGTTTTTTCTTAGCAGCCTTGAGCTGAAATCAAGGAAACGGTGCTATATTATTGGATAAAGCATATCTCAAAGTGTTGCTATAGAAAATAATGACTAGCAATATAAACAATTAACAGTTGGTAGAATAAGAATTAATTGCTTCTATTAAGAAATTTTAAATTTCTTCTTTTTTTTAAACAAAGACACCCCAAAATATCAGTATAGACAGAAAATACTCAAATTAGTTTGTTCATAATACTTAAACATTAGGAGTTCAATATTTACACATAAATGTATCTTTTTAATTTTAAAGTTTTAGTACTTGAATAGTAAATAGCTTTAGAGACTATTTTTTATTAAGTCTTCCTAGTGAAAAAATTTCAAGATACTTTACAAATATAATCCTGGCAGTTTTATCAGATTAGAAAACCAAATATTTAAGGGATATATTAATTTGGTTATATTTAATCTAGGATCTCTAATCATCAAAAAAAAAATTCAGTGAGAAAGTTCAAAGTCCCTATTTAAGGAAAATGAGTTATGTTGTCAAGAGACAGAATTTGAACTATGAAAATAAAAATGTCCACATCTGTCTGTCATTTCTATAAAATTCACTTAAGAAATGGCCTGAAATTAGTGTTTTCAATTATTTTAGAAAGGCAACCTCCTTCTCTTGAAAAAATCCATCCATTTAATCACTATTATGAAACAAAGCTTATGCTATCTTTGCTTATGAGTATTTTGGACATACATATTTTGGACTTTTTTTTCTAAGCTAGAGTAAGTAATAGTTCAGGCTTTAGTTAAAATAAGCTGAAAAGCAGTTTTCATGTACGTAAAAGGTTAAGATTATGTAAGCATTTTCCCCCCTATGGTAACATGAGACAAATACATTCATAGATACAAAATACACACATGAAGGCATCCCATTCACATAGCTTTAATTCTCTTTGTGAAATTTACAGCCACTTTAACAGAATGGAGATGGTGGTGAGGGCAATGGCCTGTCTACTAAAACCAGGCTGAAATTAGCTAGCTGGATAATTTTAGCCTAGATGGGTTTGTTCTTTTCTACCTCTTCAGAGCACGCTAGAGTAATTAAAGGTTCTCAAGGTAGGCCAACTATTCTGAATTTCTTTGCCCTTGTTTTTCATGAGGCTGATTTGTTGGCTCAGAGCATACTTGAAAGAAAGTGAAGAAGCAGTTTAGAGCCTATGGCACAACAAACTCTGTGCTTCCTGTATGTGACACTAAATTTGAGTGATATAGATATCCCTTCCATTTTACAGGTCAGAAAACCTAGGCTCCTAGAGATTAAGTAGCTACCTAAAAGCCCACAGACTGAGATTTAGAATAGAGCTTTCCTTGAAAAATTCTACATAATGTCCTTTCCTGAATACAATACCATAGTCCTACTGAGTTTAGTCATTTCTCAACCTTAAGGGGAGTCACACTGGGATTGAATTACTTTTGATATTAACCCTAATACAGTGATTCACGGGGACTGTATCATCACTGGGATGTTTATGACTGGAAACATTTCAAACACCACAGTGCTAATTCTGAGGGCTGCGGACAATACGATAATGCTTTATATGTAGTTCAGGCAATCTTACATCTGAATTCTTTAACAGTTAATTGCTATCTGCATTTTGTTAAAGACTATATTGGCGTGCTAAACAGTACTCCCCCAAATACTAATATTAGAATCCAGTGGTAGGTGGTGAGTTTTTTCTGCCATGTAGACTTGTTGCTAAAATTCCAAAAATGCACAGAGCCATGACAAATACAAAGAACACAATTACTTCAGTATTTGCAACCATACTGTGAGAGAAGGAAATATGTTTAGTAGTTATGTTATTCTTCAAACAAAAAGCAAAATGATTAGTTTCAATAGAATAAGTGGTTGTTTAGTAAGTATTTGTATTGAGTCATCCATGATGGCTTTTCTCCCCTTAATACTAATAAGAAAACATTTGTTAGTGCTTCTCTAATTCAAGGATAATTTAAATCAGGGTCCCATCTCTGTTTAACTCAGCTTCCTCTTCATAGTTGACTGAAGAATTACTTTCAGGCATCTATATAAACAGAACTGAAGAAGCATATATTTACAGATGCAATCCATATCTACATACACATCCATCATATGTACATTTATAAAATATGCACACATATACAACATGGGATTCAATCTTGTGAGATTAAATATAAATTATAATGATAATAAAGAATTTATGGTATGCAACCCAGTAAGGTCTAAATTGTATAATCTAAAAATTATTGCAATAAAATTTCTGCTACTAGTAGGATGAAGTTAGCAGGTTATAACCCAAGAGAACACACAGAAAATCTAGATTAAATGTAAAAATAAGCAGTACAAGGGAATCAGAAAACTGCTGAAATAAAAGATCTAAAATGGTCTAAGAATCTGAAGAAGAAAGAACCCTGGAGAGGTAAGGAAAGATGTGTAGTTCATTTTTGTTGATTGGGCTGTGAGAAGAATCCAGCCTTCACCTGGGAAGAAGGCCATCATGGCGGGTGACAGAAATGGGCAGGCTGCTGCAGAATCTTGAGGGACTGACAGGCTCCAACAATGCCAGTCACCCCATGATGATATCTGTCAAGTTCAGAAGAGGAGATACCCCTCGTCCAAGGTAAGGAGCAGTGGCTGTGCTTTGCTGGAGTAGACGTGAAGAGATACCCCATGTCCAAGGTAAGAGAAACCCAAAAGATGGTAGGTGTTGTGAGAGGGCATCAGAGGGCAGACATACTGAAACCATAATCACAGAAAACTAGTCAATATGATCACATGGAACACAGCCTTGTCTAACTCAATGAAACTAAGCCATGCCCTGTGGGGCCACCCAAGACGGGCAGGTCAGGGTGGAGAGGTCTGACAGAATGTGGTCCACTGGAGAAGGAAATGGCAAACCACTTCAGTATTTTTGCCTTGAGAACCCCATGAACAGTATGAAAAGGTAAAATGATAGGATACTGAAAGAGGAACTCCCCGGGTCGGTAGGTGCCCAATATGCTACTGGAGATCAGTGGAGAAATAACTCCAGAAAGAATGAAGGGATGGAGCCAAAGCAAAAAGAATACCCAGCTGTGGATGTGACTGGTGATAGATGCAAGGTCCGATGCTGTAAAGAGCAATATTGCATAGGAATGTGGACTATTAGGTCCATGAATCAAGGCAAATTGGAGTGGTCAAACAGGAGATGGCAAGAGTGAACGTTGACATTCTAGGAATCAGCGAACTAAAATGGACTGCTGCTAAGTCGCTTCAGTCAGTCCCGACTCTGTGCGACCCCATAGGCGGCAGCCCGCCAGGCTCCCCCGTCCCTGGGATTCTCCAGGCAAGAACACTGGAGTGGGTTGCCATTTCCTTCTCCAATATAGGAAAGTGAAAAGTGAAAGTGAAGTTGCTCAGTTGTGCCTGACCCTCAGCGACCCCATGGACTGCAGCCTACCAGGCTCCTCCGCCCATGGGATTTTCCAGGCAAGAGAACTGGACTGGGGTGCCATTGCCTTCTCCAAAAATGGATTGGAATGGGTGAATTTAACTCAGATGACCATTATATCTACTACTGTGGGCAGGAATCCCTTAGAAGAAATGGATTGGCCATCATGGTCAACAAAAGAGTCCAAAATGCAGTACTTGGATGCAATCTCAAAAATGACAGAATGATCTCTGTTCATTTCCAAGGCAAACCATTCAATACCACAGTAATCCAAGTCTATGCCCCAACCAGTAACGTTGAAGAAGCTGAAGTTGAATGGTTCTATGAAGACCTACAAGACCTTTTAGAACTAACACCCAAAAAAGATGTCCTTTTCATTATAGGGGACTGGAATGCAAAAGTAAGAAGTAAAGAAACACCTGGGGTAACAGGCAGATTTGGCCTTGGAGTATGGAATGAAGCAGGGCAAAGACTGATAGAGTTTTGCCAAGAGAACACAATGGTCATAGCAAACACCCACTTTCAACAACACAAGAGAAGACTACACATGGACATCACCAGATGGTCAACACTGTAATCAGATTGATTATATTCTTTGCAGCCAAAGATGGAGAAGCTCTATACAGTCAGCAAAAACAAGACCGGGAGCTGACTGTGGCTCAGATCATGAACTCGTTATTGCCAAATTCAGACCTAAATTGAAGAAAGTAGGGAAAATTACTAGACCATTCAGGTATGACCTAAATCAAATTCCTTATGATTATACAGTGGAAGTGAGAAATAGATTTAAGGGACTAGATCTGAGAGTGACTGATGAACTATGGACTGAGGTTCATGACATTGTACAGGAGACAGGGATCAAGACCATCCCCATGGAAAAGAAATGCAAAAACGCAAAATGGCTGTCTGGGAAGGCCTTACAAATAGCTGTGAAAAGAAGAGAAGTAAAAAAAAAAAAAAAAAAAAAAAAAAAAGAAGAGAAGTGAAAAGCAAAGGAGAAAAGGAAAGACATAAGCATCTGAATGCAGAGTTCCAAAAATAGCAAGGAGAGATAAGAAAGCCTTCCTCAGCAATCAATGCAAAGACATAGAGGAAAACAATAGAATGGGAAAGACTAGAGATCTCTTCAAGAAAATTAGAGATATCAAGGGAACATTTCATGCAAAAATGGGCACAATAAAGGACAGAAATGGTAGGGACCTAACAGAAGCAGAAGATATTAAGAGGAGGTGGCAAGAATACACAGAAGAACTGTACAAAAAAGATCTTCACGACCCAGATAATCACGATGGTGTGATCACTCACCTAGAGCCAGACATCCTGGAATGTGAAGTCAAGTGGGCCTTAGAAAGCATCACTACGAACAAACTAGTGGAGGTGATGGAATTGCAGTTGAGCTATTTCAAATCCTGAAAGATGATGCTCTGAAAGTGCTACACTCAATATGCCAGCAAATTTGGAAAACTCAGCAGTGGCCACAGGACTGGAAAAGGTCAGTTTTCATTCCAATCCCAAAGAAAGGCAATGCCAAAGAATGCTCAAACTACTACACAATTGCACTCATCTTACATGCTAGCAAAGTAATGCTCAAAATTATTCAAGCCAGGCTTCAGCAATACGTGAACCGTGAACTTCCAGATGTTCAAGCTGGTTTTAGAAAAGGCAGAGGCACCAGAGATCAAATTGCCAACATCTGCTGGATCATCGAAAAAGCAAGAGATTCCAGAGAAACATCTATTTCTGGTTTATTGACTGTGCCAAAGCCTTTGACTGTGTGGATCACAATAAACTGTGGAACATTCTGAAAGAGATGCGAATACCAGACCACCTGATCTGCCTCTTGAGAAACCTGTATGCAGGTCAGGAAGCAACAGTTAGAACTGGACATGAAACAACAGACTGGTTCCAAATAGGAAAAGGAGTACGTCAAGGATATATATTGTCACCTTGCTTATTTAACTTATGTGCAGAGTACATCATGAGAAACGCTGGACTGGAAGAAGCATAAGCTGGAATCAAGATTGCCAGGAGAAATATCAATAACCTCAGATATACAGATGATACCACTTTTATGGCAGAAAGTGAAGAGGAACTAAAAAGACTCTTGATGAAAATGAAATAGGAGAGTGAAAAAGTTGGCTTCAAACTCAACATTCAGAAAACGAAGATCATGGCATCTGGTCCCATCACTTCATGGGAAACAGTAGAAACAGTGGCTGACTTTATTTTTTTGGCTTCCAAAATCACTGCAGATGGTGACTGCAGCCATGAAATTCAAAGACACTTACTCCTTGGAAGGAAAGTTATGACCAACCTAGATAGCATATTCAAAAGCAGAGACATTACTTTACCCACAAAGGTCCGTCTAGTCAAGGCTATGGTTTTTCTAGTGGTCATGTATGGATGTGAGAACTGGACTGTGAAGAAAGCTGAGCACCGAAGAATTGATGCTTTTGAAATGTGGTATTGGAGAAGACTCTTGAGAGTCCCTTGGACTGCAAGGAGATCCAACCAGTCCATTCTAAGGGATATCAGTCCTAGGTATTCTTTGGGAGGACTGATGCTAAAGCTGAAACTCCAGTACTCTGGCCACCTCATGCGAAGAGTTGACTCATTGGAAAAGACTCTGATGCTGGGAGGGATTGGGGGCAGGAGGAGAAGGGGACGGCAGAGGATGAGATGGCTGGATGGCATCACTGACTCGATGGACGTGAGTCTGAGTGAACTCAGGGAGTTGGTGATGGACAGGGAGGCCTGGCGTGCTGCGATTCATGGGATTGCAAAGAGTCGGACACGACTGAGCGAATTAACTGAATTGAACTGAAGTGGAAGTTTAAAATAAGCTGCTGCTGCTGCTGCTGCTAAGTTGCTTCAGTTGTGTCCGACTCTGTGCGACCCCATAGACGGCAGCCCACCAGGCTCCCCCGTCCCTGGGATTCTCCAGGCAAGAACACTGGAGTGGGTTGCCATTTCCTTCTCCAGTGCATGAAAGTAAAAGTGAAAGTGAAGTCGCTCAGTCGTGTCCCACTCTTAACGACCCCATGGACTACAGCCTACCAGGCTCCTCCATCCATGGGATTTTCCAGGCAAGAGTACTGGAGTGGGGTGTCATTGCTTTCTCCGTTAAAATAAGCTAAAACCCCTGAAAGGCACCACAGATTTTTTTGTGGTTTTGCAGTGTCAAGTAGAAAAAAAAATTAACTGTTGGTGTTCAAGAGCTATTCAGGGGCACGCTCCACATGGACCCACTAGACCACGTTTGATCCTCTGGACCAAGTCCAGCCTGCTCCTATATTTTTTATGGTCCAAGGGGTAAGTAAACTGTTTATACACTTCTAAATAATTGAGAAAAAAACAAAAGAAGAATAATATTTTAATTGGTAAAAATATATAAATCTCAAGTTTCTGTGTACCTGAGCTATGTTTATTGAAATAAATCCATGCTCTTTATTTATATATAGATTTTGGCCGCTTTTCTAAACAATGAGTAGCTGCAAAGAGACTGGGTAACCAAAGCCTAAAGTATTTATTACCTGACCCTCTATAGAAAATATTTGCTGACCTACAATTCTGGGTGGGCAAACACTGTGAGAAAAAAGCAAACTAGATGTAGACTGGGTCTCACCAAAGCTCAGTCCAACCTCACGTTGACCCAGTTCTGATCAGATTAAGGTAATTAGCCTCCATTCTATCTCCCTAGTAGAAGAAGGATAAATCTTTGCCAGTGAAACATATTATCATCTTAAGCCTCCACATTTTTTAAACATATATTACACATATTTCAGCAATTCAGAAAATTACTACCATTTTTTATGTGAATTGACTTGTGAAACATATAAAGAACCTTGTCTTAACTAGTAGACTCAACACCAATGCACTAACACTCAATATTTTAAACAATTTTAACCTAAATAATTTAAATAAAAGAAAAAGAAGTAAAACAGAAGCAATATTATGACAAAAAGGTATTTTTCTTGTTAATAAAACCTAAGCTATGTGTCTGGAACAACAGCATTTTACCTAGATATTAGTTTCTATTGTAAAATACTCCAATAATATATGAAATAAAGTCTGTGGACTACTTATTTTGAACAAAATGAAAAACAGTAATTAACCAGTTATAAAACCATTATGAGCTATAAGACTCTATTCTAGGACTCATTTCTTAATGGCCAATGGATTCAGAGATACTGGTATATTTTAGGCATATACCATCCTGAAAAGACAGACGAGTATAGATATAGGAGAAACTGATAACATTGAAATGTTATAGTTATTCAAAATGTTAAACTCACATCTCTCCCGGGATTTCAAGATTTGACTTTAATCGCCTTTTATAATGAAAAAGAACAACTCAGAGAATAACAAGAGAGCTGAGAAGTTCAACATGTTAAAGAACTGCAAAATCACTGAATTCATCTGTGGCATAAGTAAATTGTAACTCCTAGATATAGCAGATCAGGTCATTTTAATTTATAACCAATGATACTTTGCAACACATGTCTTATGGGTATCAATGAAATGTACCCTAATTGTGCTCAAAATCTCATGTCACAATATAATTGTAAAAAATTCACATACATACAGCTATACTTGTATACAGAAGGCATACAGATATAGCTATGAATATAAAATTAAAGTGATAAAAATTAGAGACTAATGCATTCAAATACGTATGTGTAAATTGTATACTGATTTTTTAATTTAACCCAGTTGTATAACCAACTTATGAATATTTACCATATAACTTAAGAATGAACACTAGCATCTTGATATTATCTGAGACAGAATTATGTCAAAATTAAAGGACTTTTAGAATTACAGACCGTAAAAAGTTGACTTTCTAAAAGCTTTTTAAAAAGTGTAAATATTCTTCATCACTTTCCTCACTTTTAAGAGCTCTTCAATGATGAGCTGTCTCTGAACAAGGCTCTAATAATTTGATCAGATAAAAACTATGAATGTGTTCAAATAATGAATCTTCAGGAGTATATGATATTTATCATTTTAGACAAATTGTAAGTACTCTTTCAACATTAAACTCAATAGTACAAAACTTATAAGTATCATCAGTAACAGATTTCATCTATATAATTTACTATACGAGAATAAGGTTTTCATTCATTTAATCATCAGGATTATTGTTAAAAACCCTTCACATAGATAAAAACAGTTGATTTTCAAGCAAGTTATGCCATTACATTGGGAAATGTAAAAAACTAAAGATAACCCAGCACATTCATGCAATTAATTGTATTTAAATGCTTGGTTGAAAGAAGGAATATTTACATATATCTTTAAATCATGGATTCATTCCTTAGTAACTATTAGAATGTTATGCCTCACAACACAAAAATAAAGTATTACTTATAGTTTCATAGTACTTTTCTCTATACACCATATTCAATTCCAATGAAAAGATCAGAGTACTCAGAGAGACATATTGCAAACAAAAACTCCCTAGTAGGTGGTGGAAAGTAAGGCCAGGAGTCAAACAGAACCCACAGAGATGACAGAGCTCTGATATCCAGCACAGTCACCTTACAGAGAAAAAGGAAAACCACATGGCACTGCTGAAATGCCGAGTTAATTCTCTCTCCTATCTGAGCACTAAATATTACAGCTTTAAAATTGTCTCAATCAGAATACAGTTTCTTTAGACAAGACTCTCTTTTAAGAAATAGACACATTATTGAAGTGCAACGGCAAAACACCATAAAAACTTAAATAACTTACCATTTTCTTTGCACTCTTCTGGAGGTTTAGCCTTTTTCGCAAGTCGTGGATCCAGCCATGATGTTGTCTTTGTGTTATGGCTGAAAAGAAAAGAGATCACTCTGAACAGACACATACTGAAAGGAATCACGTTTATTCCTTAAGAGGAAAAAAAAAAAACAGGGTTAGACCAACAAAATTGCAATCGATACACTTAATTTGCTTACTGGTTCTAAGTAGCCCTGAAGGAGGTGTAAGAGTAATTGTGCAAGGCAGCTGTAAATTTGGCAACCTCAGCTCCCTGTCCTCAAAGCAGCTATTTTTATTAAAATCAACTAGAATGTTGCCAAGTTAACCTCATTGAAAATGCAGAACTCATCCAGAGCAAAAGGAATTTATTACAAATACAGGATTCTCCAGTTGGAAGAGCACAGGCTGAAGGCTCTGATACTATTTCCTGAGTTTTGCAAAAGAATTATTTTCATCTTAAATCTGTCCTTTTCATAAACAGTTGTTTTGTTACTCTTTTAACTACAGAGTTGGCAGAGGGAGTACAAAAGTGATACAAATTATAGCATGTTCTTGGGATTCCTACATTTTCTCAAAAAGTGATTAATAGCAATTTCATTAACCCACATTTAGCTATCTTCCATCTAAATACTTTCAATCCAGCCAGGGGGTAAAAATGCTTGTATTCTAGCATTTCTGAATGGAATTTCTGGGAATTAATAATTTTTAATGATAATTTTGTTTTAAAAAAAATGATCTCTGGGAAGTCTTGCAAAAATCTAAAAAACAAAGGAGAGATGTTTTTAGAACAGTGTCTTTAAAAGAGGTTCTGGAATGACCTGCACTGGAATCATCTGGTGGATTTAATGCATCTTCTGGATCCTCATAGAACTACCAAATCAGAATCTTTGAGGTGAAGCTGTGAAATCTCCATCTTTGGCTAGCCCTCCAGGTGATTCTTATACAGTCTGTGTTTGAAAACTACATTATGAATGAACTACATTATGGTTATGAATAGCTCATAAGCATACAGTGGAGCTAAACTATTTGCTGTGAATAGCTGTCTCAAGTTATCTTATCTGTCAATGGACAAAATATCAAGGAAGTGACATCTGTGAGGACTAAAAAGAATGATCAAAGTCACAGATGTAGAAAAGTGAGGTTTGTATAGAAAAAAGTTAGAACGTAATATGAAAGGGAAAAGTGGAAAATAGGTTAGAAATATAAATTAAACCCATATAACAAGATCTTCGAACACAGATGTAAGGAAGTCAAAATTACAATTATGATGTCAATTCACACGTATTGTCTGTTTCTTCAATGAGATTTAAATATATTTTATCATATTACAGTGTTAGCTAAATAATCTGATGAATCAATCTGCACTTAAAGCACAGTTCAGAAAAGTTTCCCAGGTAGCATATTTAATAGCAAACTTCTAGAGATTAAATGCCTACTTAATGAAGGGAATTTCAAGGCAGGAAGGAGGAGAGAATGGGTTAAGGAGGGCAATGAGCAAATGATTCCAGAGTGTTAAAGCACTGTTCAAACAGTGTTTTCTGGATGATCATATGTTTGCCCAAGTGCAGAGCCATCTCCGGTCTGAGAACCTAGACATTAATATCCTTGGGTCATGAACTTTCTGCTCTTAAAAAAGATTCCCTTTTATTTCTGACTTACATGTGGGGTAAAGAGAAAACACTTTCCAATCATTTTCTTCATACTTAGGAACTCCTCAATAATTGATCTTTCTGAGCAGGACTCTAATAAATCTGATGAGATAAAGTCTACGAATTTGGTGAAATTATAAACTGGTGGGAGGGTATGCTAGCTTTTATTTTCTCCACATGTGACTTCTGTAAAGTAGTATCTCATTCTGGTCCTGATCTGTAGTCATATCAATATCATCTAGTCTTTTCCTCTCAGTTAAAGACTTGATGTCTATGGACAGAATGGGGGTTATGACTATCCTAATGTGAGGAGAGTGGCACTGGGTTCAGTGCTCATTGATCCCATTTGAAAAATAAAGTCACTGTAAAGATGCACTTTATAGATATGCCTCAGTTCAAAGTATATATATATATATGTGTGTGTGTGTGTGTGTGTGTGTGTGTGTGTGTTGTTCAGTTCAGTTGCTCAGTTGTGCCTGACTCTTTGCGACCCCATGAACCGCAGCACACCAGGCCTCCCTGTCCATCACCAACTCCCAGAGTCCACCCAAACCCATGTCCATTGAGTCGGTCATGCCATCCAACCATCTCATCCTCTGTTGTCCCCTTCTACTCCTGCCCTCAATCTTTCCCAGCATCAGGGTATTTTCCAATGAGTTAGCTCTTTGCATCAGGTGGCCAAAGTATTGGAGTTTCAGCTTCTACATCAGTCCTTCCAATGAACACCCAGGACTGATCTCCTTTAGGATGGATTGGTTGGATCTACCTGCAGTCCAAGGGATTCTCAAGAGTCTTCTCCAATACCACAGTTTAAAAGCATCAATTCTTTGGCACTCAGCTTTTTTTTATAGTCCAACTCTCACATCCATACATGACCACTGGAAAAACCATAGCCTTGACTAGATGGACCTTTGTTGGTAAAGTAATGTCTCTGCTTTTGAATATGCTATCTAAGTTGGTCATAACTTTCCTTCCAAGGAGTAAGCATCTTTTAAATTCATGGCTGCAGTCACTATCTGCAGTGATTTTGGAGCCCAGAAAAATAAAGTCAGCCATTGTTTCCACTGTTTCCCCATCTATTTGCCATGAAGGGATGGGACCAGATGCCATGATCTTCGTTTTTTGAATGTTGAGTTTTAAGCCAACTTTTTCACTCTCCTCTTTCACTTTTGTCAAGAGGCTTTTTAGTTCCTCTTCACTTTCTGCCATAAGGGTGGTGTCATCTGCATATCTCAGGTTATTGCTATTTCTCCTAGCAATCTTGATTCCAGCTTGTGCTTCTTCCAGCCCAGCGTTTCTTATGATGTACTCTGCACATAAGTTAAATAAGCAAGGTGACAATATATATCCTTGATGTACTCCTTTTCCTATTTGGAACCAGTCCATTGTTCCATGTCCAGTTCTAACTGTTGTTTCCTGACCTGCATACAGATTTCTCAAGAGGCAGGTCAGGTGGTCTGGTATTTCCATCTCTTAAAGAATTTTCCACAGTTTATTGTGATCCACACAATCAAAGGCTTTGGCATAGTCAATAAAGCAGAAATAGATGTTTTTCTGGAACTCTCTTGCTTTTTTGATTATCCAGCAGATGTTGGCAATTTGATCTCTGGTTCCTCTGCCTTTTCTAAAACCAGCTTGAACATATGGAAGTTCATGGTTCTTGTACTGCTGAAGCCTGGCTTGGAGAATTTTGAGCATTACTTTACTAGTGTGTGAGATGAGTGCAATTGTGCGGTAGTTTGAGCATTCTTTGGCATTGCCTTTCTTTGGGATTGGAATGAAAACTGACCTTTTCCAGTCCTGTGGCCACTGCTGAGTTTTCCAAATTTGTTGGCATATTGAGTGCAGCACTTTCAGAGCATCATCTTTCAGGATTTGAAATAGCTCAACTGGAATTCCATCACCTCCACTAGCTTTGTTCATAGTGATGCTTCCTAAAGCCCACTTGACTTCACATTCCAGGATGCCTGGCTCTAGGTGAGTGATCATACCGTCGTGATTATCTGGGTCGTGAAGATCTTTTTTGTACAGTTCTTCTGTGTATTCTTGCCACCTCCTCTTAATATCTTCTGCTTCTGTTAGGTCCCTACCATTTCTGTCCTTTATTGTGCCCATCTTTGCATGAAATATTCCCTTGGTAGATATGTGTTGATGTCTATGTTTTTATGTGCTACCAAAAAACTTGGGAGGTAAGCAAGGAAAATAAACTTCCCTTCTATTTACCCACACCTGCTTCTTCCAAATTCTTCCCCTATTTTGGAGCAAAGTCATTTCTAGGTCTCTAAGATGTATTCACAAGAGGACACACATCTTTAAATAAGTATGAAGGCGACATTACTAAGCCACTGCAGGCAGTCAAATTACTATTTCTATACCGCTCCAACATGGGTCTCTAATGCTGTCTAATTTAGTAGAGACTCATGAATTTCCTATTTTTCCTGAGTTTATATAAAGCATTTCATTACAGGATGATTTTTTCAGGTTGAACTAGCATTAACCGTGTGTCACTTTAATACATTTTGACAGATTGAGTCTCTTATAGTTAACAGCATTCTTAGCTGATCCTCTGAACTGATTCTGAAAGAAAGTGGGTTGTAGTTACCTCCAGTAATTGTCACAAACATCTCATGAATATACAGCATGGTATTTTCCATCAGTGGCTCTCACAAGCCTTGTAGTTTTCATGCTTCTTTAAGATGCCTTACAAAGGGGATATTTTTAATGCATTTGGGAGACAACAGACTAGGTGGCTTTTCCACTTTCTTAAATTATTTAATTTTTAAACCTCAACAATTCCACTTGAAAATAAGATTTGACATTGGGCAGGAGATTGTGTAAAAGGGGACCACTGAGGGATTTTTCACAATCTGCACACCATCCTTCCTCAAGAGTTAAGAATGTGATTTCCTGTCACTTTCATTACTGAAGATGCAGAGGCAGATGAAGATGCAGATGCAGATGCAGAACACCAAATTTCTGCTTTTCCCCAAATTGTGAGGAGCATGAATAACAAGAAGGTAAGATGCTAATTCTATATAACCCTGTATTTCAATACTAGTTTCTTCGACAGAGACACATACACATATATAGGCTGCCTTTGCAAAGAAACTTTTTCTAGTTGAGGACTGAAATACATATTTTCCAGGAACTTTGAATCACAGTAATATACTACTCTGTATATTTCTATGGAGAAGGCAATGGCACCCCACTCCAGTGCTCTTGCCTGGAAAATCCCATGGACAGAGGAGCCTGGTAGGCTGCAGTCCATGGGGTCGCGAAGAGTTGGACATGACTGAGCGACTTCACTTTCACTTTTCACTTTCCTGCATGTATTTCTATGTCTAAAGTTAATGTGATGATTATGAAGAGTAAGAGATCAAGTGGAGTCAGTAGCTATTCAAGTTCTATCACTGTCATATATTAAAACCTTAAGGAAAACCTTAAAAAATGGTATATCCAAAAGTCTTTGATGTTAAACCATCAGGAGGACTGGGGTAAACCAGAAGTGAAATTTCATTCAGCCCTGCAATTCTAGTTTAAATTCACATCAGAATGGCCTTGAAGACATGTGATAGGCTGACTTGTAATGAATTTGAAATTTCTGGATAATTTTTTAGTTTAACCTTTTCCAAATTGACAAAAGCAGCACAATAAATAATAACATCTTATCTGCCGAGGAAACAGTCTTCTCATACAGAAAATGCTTCCCTTTAACAGGAAAAGCTGCTGACATTATGCCATACCACTGCAAAGATATTCTTATTATCTTGTAACATTTCCTGATTGCCTATTTTGTCAGGGACTGTGCTAGAACTTCCATAGCATCACTTCATTTAATGCAAAAGAGTCTTTGCGGCTAGTATTTTTAACTCCATTTTACAGAAAAATGAAGGCTGAGAGAAGATGAGTGACTTGCCTAAGGATACACGCCTAGTGCATGAGAGTAGAAGAGCTGGCATTATACAGACATATCTGACTCCCAACGCCAAGTTTTTTTTTTCTTTAATGATCTGAAACCAGAGACATAATAAATCTAAAACTTTTCTTTTTATACAGAGATGCTTTATTTCACTCTCTTGGATAACAGTTAAAGATCTTTTTCCCAGTTTCATAGCCAATGGTTTACAAACTGAGACTTTTATCTCCTTTGTGAGAATAGTAATCACTGATTAAATTCCTTTGTGTTGAATGACTTGTACTTGGTATTATATTAAATTGTACATGCATAGAGATATTATCATTAAGAATATTTTCTCCTTATAAACTTGAATTCTCTATTCAAATCATTTAAAATCAAATTGAATATTTTTTCCAGAATAGTCTTACAATGGTGATATATATAATCTACAGGTGAATATTGAGTCATAGAGGTTATAAAGAATTAGGTTAATAAATAAGCTTTCAAATGAGCAGAGTATTTATTAGGAGTAAAACAAAATTTTCATACAGGTCATGCCCACTCTATCCTCTATTCTTTTTTTTTTTTCATTTACTCTATGTTTTTCCAGTTGGGCTCAAACCTGTTAATGGTTTCCTAGGTATATAAAAGGCTCTATGTTGACCCAATTCAAATCCAATTTTAAGACAACTCCTCTTTTCATTTTTCTCTTCCTTCTGTTTTCTTTTACTCTTTTCTTCCTACCTTTGTACTGACACTGAAATCAAAATAATATTTTCACTACTGCACAAATACTAGATGGCATTTCATCAACTGAAATTTGGTTAGTGGATAAGAAACTTTTATTATCAAATATATGCCTTTCCTTTGCTCTGTTTTCTTTAAAAAATAGTAACAGACTTAAAACAATGATAAACACATTGAATTTTGAAAGTTCTCCAGAAAAGCCAATTCTGAATCTTAGTTTTTATTAGATAAACTGCATTTTCATCTTGGGAAATACTACCCTGGGAGAATAAAAAGAGATTGAACTCAATAATATTTGACAGCATGAAACATAGTAACAAGGTAAACAAGGCCCAGATAAATATTTTAGAGTCCTCTGAGCATTTAAGATGCATGTGAATGTTAAAATTCTAGTAGTTGTCACATATGTTCAGAATCAGGAATAACACAGAGATTACTGGCTGTATTTTATGTATTTTTAAAAATTAACATTAGTTTTTAAAGGAATATAGATATTTACATTTCATATAATAGTAAAGTCCTCAGATTGATTATGTCACTTTCTGAAGTATTTTGTCTTCCCTCTTGATCATTATTTCAGAAGGAAGAACTGTTGAACAATGACTGGACACATCTAATTGATAATGAACAGTAGAAGCTTTTCTATTTAAGACTTTCATTGTACTGCTTAATCTTTTCTATTTATACATTGATAATCCACATAAAAATTGTCAATGACCTTTACAGTGGTTATCTGCTTCCTAAATAATATTCCTAAAATTTTGTTAAGCACATGAATTACGAGTTTGTCATCATATTGTCTTTCATATATTTAGAATACATTTTTAAAAGAGGTTTTATTATAAATTTATCCTGGATATTATGAGTGTTTGTTGCAAACTATTTTGTCTGGATGCTTATTTTCTGTCTGGAGACTGCACTAGAACCTTGTACAGAGAAAAAATATTCAATATATCTACTGCTATTGTAAAACAAATAACAGAGAGTAAGCAAAGACCAGATGTTGGTATATGCCAAGTCTAGACTGAGAAAACATTTAGACTTTACCAAAAAACCAACTTTTCTTTCCAGTAAATTTCTAAAATATTTCGTTTTCTTTCAATAAATGAAAGTACTAAATTTGTTGAAAATGGGAATTGGTGATTTACTTAAAACTTAAGGAAATATAGAAATAGCAACAACGGATGAAATAGATCACGTGTCTTATTTAGAATTTGGGAAAGCATGCATATCCAAGACATGTTCCATAGGTATGATTTTCAGTTTCAAAAGCTTGCTTTTAAAAATCTATTATTTAAGATGACATAGTGTTCACTGCTATTCGGGAAGATGTTAGTAAACAAATAGGTTCGTGTTACTGTTTTGTTTTTTGCCAAAGCAATAGCAGTCTCTTTTATGTCACTAACTAAACTGACTCCCAAACAAAGAACTAATTTAATGGGATTCCCAAGGCATGTCAATCCAGATTAACCCTGTGGCAGCAATTCTTTATGGAATGTTTAGCCTCTGGAACAGTAAATTCTGGCTGAGAAACTTATAAAACAAATACTATTTGTAATATAAAAGTCTGTTTTTTTCTTTTTTTTTTTTAGCCAGTGCCTGTTTACATATTGGAAGTAGCATGGGATAATGTCAATGGCTTTGCAGGGTCACAAAGCTGTAAGACCTCGGGAATGTTAATTTGTCCAAGGTGCCTCAGAATCTCATGTATAAAATGGGAGTACCTGAAATGCTTCAAAGGGTCGTCAAGAGTTGAACACGACTGAGTGACTATCATATAATATATGTAAAGAAGGCACCATGGCAAATTAGTTAACAGCAAGGACCCTGTAGCGACATTTTGCCCATGAAAATATGGAAGTATGAATGTTGTCAGTTTTGTTGACCACTGTAATCCCAGGGTTTAATAAAATAGTTCCTAGAACACAGGGTGTGCCCAATAAATATGTGTTGAATAAATGAAATCAAAGCATCCTAGTTTTGTCATTTCCTGGTTATATGACCAAGGCAAGGTGCTTACCTCTGTAAGTTTTAGGTTCCCAAAATGAGAAATAAATAAACACAATGTAAATGATTAACATATTAGTTTTACTGCTAAGTAAGCTGAACACAGACTGTAAAATGTAGGCACTAAATATGTGGTAATTATTATTACTAATTTGAATGTACAATTAATATACTATTTTAAAAGATAATATTAATGAAGAAGATATTATGAGTTAAGGAGACTATTGGTTTTAAACAATAGTATACACTTGAAAGTCTTAAAAATTGCTAAACATAAGACATTATAGGGATTTTGTTGCTCAGTGGTAAACAATCTGCCTGTTAACGCAGGAGATGTGGGTTCTATCCCTGGGTCAGGAAGATCCACTGGAGGAGGAAATGGCAACCCACTTGAGTATTCTTGCCTGGAAATTTCCATGGTCAGAGGAGCCTGGTGGGCTATAGTCCATGGGGCTGCAGTCAAACACGACTGAGTGAATGAGCACAAGACAGAAATGCTTTAAAGCCATGCTTGGAAGAGTACATTCTCTGCAATTTAAAATTCTGTTGTTTAAAAATACTTGTTCAGATACTCACCTTTTCCCATTAAATGTCACTGTAAGTGATAAAAGGAATCTGCTTTAATTATTCAACAAAAGATGGAGTCTTGAAGACTGTGGGAAATAATTGTCCCATTTGTTCAATATTGAGAACAATGATAAAAATTTCCCTCATCTTTTATCTGCAGCACTTATAAAGACCGAGACATATAAACTACTTGTCAATACTGAGTAAATAAATAATTATTTTAAAACATTGCATAGATGACAAAAATTAAATTACTCTTACCTTAACTCAAAGGTTTTATATATATATATTTATAAATATATATATATATATATATAAATACATATATAATAAGGAACTAAAGGGGAACTAAAGAACAAGAGGGGAACTAAAGAATGTCTTGATGAGGGTGAAGGAGGAGAGTGAAATAGCTGGCTTAAAACTAAATACTGAAAAAACTAAGATCGAGGCATCCTGTCCCATTACTTCCTAACAAATAGAGGCGGGAAAAGTGGAAGTAGTGACAGATTTCTTCTTCTTGGGCTCTAAAACCACATGGATGGTGGCTGCAGCCATGAAATCAGAAAATGTTTGCTTCTTGGCAGGAAAGCTATGACACACCTAGACAGTGTGTTGAAAAGCGGAGACATTACTTTGCTGATGAACATCAGTATAATAAAGGCTATGGTCTTCCCAGTGGTCACGTATAGTTGTGAGAAAGTGAAAGTCATTCAATCGTGTACAACTCTTTGCGACCCCATGGACTACACAGTCCATGGAATTCTCCAGCCAGGATAGAGGAGTGGGTAGCCATTCCCTTCTTCAGGGGATCTTCCCAACATAGAGATCAAACTTAGGTCTCCTGCATTGCAGGATTCTTTACCAGATGAGCCACAGGCGAAGGCCAAGAATACTGGAATGGGTAGCCTATCCCTTCTCCAGCAGATCTTTCTGACCCAGGAAACAAACCAGAGTCTTCTGCACTGTAGGAGGATTCTTTACCAACTGACAGTGAGAGCTGGACCATAAAGAATGCAGACTATCAAAGAACTGATGCCTTTGAACTGTGGTACTGGAGAAGACTCCAGAGACTCCCTTGGACAGCAAGGAGATCAATCCAGTCAATCTTAAGAGAAATCAACCCTGAATATCCACTGGAAGGACTGAAGCTGAAGCTCAAACTCCAGTATTTTGGTCATCTGATGAGAATAGCTGACTCATTGAAAAAGTCCCTGATGCTGGGAAAGATTGAGGGCAGAAGGAGAAGAGGGCATCAGAGGATGAGATGGCTGGATGGCATCACTGATGCAATGGACATGAACTTGGACAAACTTCAGGAGATGGTGAAGGACAGAGAGGCCTGGTGTGCTACAGCACAAGGGGTTGCAAGGAGTTGGAAATGACTGGGTGACAGAACAACAACAATATTTTAATACATACTTAAATGAACACTTCATTTAAGCATAGGTAGAATTCTATTCTACTCAGAAATGAAACTGACCTTTTCCAGTCTTGTGGCCACTACTAAGTTTTCCAAATCTGTTGACATATTGAGTGCAGCACTTTAACAGCATCATTTTTAAGGATTTTAACAGCTCCACTGGAATCCCATCACCTCCACTAGCTTCAGGACCATAAATAGCATTAAATAGCTTTAGGACCATAAAGAAGGCTGAGGGCCAAAGAATTAATGCTTTTAAACTGTGGTGTTAGAGAAGATTCTTGAGAGTCCCCTGGACAACAAGGAGGTCCAACCAGTCAATCCTGAAGGAAATCAACCTTGAATATTCATTGGAAGGACCAATGATGAAACTGAAGTCCCAATACTTTGGCCACTTGATGCAAAGAGCCAATTCATTGGAAAATACTCTGATGCTGGGAAAGACTGAAGGAAGGAGGAGGGGACAACAGAGGATGAGATGGTTGGATGGCATCACCAATTCAATGGACATGAATTTGAGCAAACTTACATGCTAGCAAAGTAAAGCTCAAAATTCTACAAGCCAAGCTTCAACAGTATGTGAACCATGAGCTTTCAGATGTTCAAGCTAGATTTAGAAGAGGCAGAGGAATCACAGATCAAATTGACAACATCTGTTGGATCATTGAAAAAGCAAGAGAGTTCCAGAAAAACATCTATTTCTGCTTTATTGACTCCGCCAAAGCCTTTGACTGTGTGGATCACAACAAACTGTGGAAAGTTCTTAAAGAGATGGGTATACCAGACCACCTGACCTGTCTCTTGAAAAGTCTGTATGCAGGTCAGGAAGCAAAGTTGGAACTGGACATGAAACAACAAACTGGTTCCAAATCAAGAAAGGAATACATCAAGGATGTATATTGTCACCCTGCTTATTTAACTTATATGCAGAGTACATCTGGAGAAGACAATGGCACCCTACTCTGGTACTCTTGCCTGGAAAATCCCATGGACAGAAGAGCCTGGTAGGCTGCAGTCCATGGGGTTGTTAAGAGTCAGACACGACTGGGCAACCTCACTTTCACTTTTCACTTTCATGCATTGGAGAAGGAAATGGCAACGCACTCCACTGTTCTTGCCCAGAGAATCCCAGGGATGGGGGATCCTGGTGGGCTGCCGTCTATGGGGTCTCACAGAGTTGGACACGACTGAAACGACTTAGCAGCAGCAGCAGCAGCAGCAGCAGAAGAGTACATCATATGAAATGCTGGGCTGGATGAAGCAGAAGCTAGAATCAAGATTGCAGGAGAAATATCAATAACCTCCGACATGCAGATGATACCACCCTTATGGCAGAAAGTGAAGAAGTAAAGAGCCTCTTGATGAAAGTGAAAGAGGAGAGTGAAAAAGTTGGCTTAAAGCTCAACATTCAGAAAACTAAGATCATGGCATCCAGTCCCATCACTTCATGGCAAACAGATGAGGAAACAGTGGCTGACTTTATTTTTGGGGGCTCCGAAGTCACTGCAGATGGTGATTGCAGCCACAAAATTAAAAGACACTTATTCCTTAGAAGGAAAGTTATGACCAACCTAGACAGCATATTAAAAAGCAGAGACATTACTTTGTCAACAAAAGTCCTTCTAGTCAAGGCTATGGTTTTTCCAGTGGTCATGTGTGGATGTGAGAGTTGGACTATAAAGAAAGCTGAGTACTGAAGATTTGATGCTTTTGAACTGTGGTGTTGGAGAAGAATCTTGAGAGTCCCTTAGACTGCAAGGAGATCCAATCAGTCCACCTAAAGGAAATGAGTCCTGAGTATTCATTGGAAGGACTGATGCTGAAGCTGAAACTCCAGTACTTTGGCCACCTGATGTGAAGAAGTGACGCATTGGAAAAGACCCTGATGCTCGGAAAGATTGAAGGCGGGAGGCGAAGTGGATGACAGAAGATGGATGAGATGGTTGGATGGCATCACCGACTGGATGGACATGAGTTTGAGTAAGCTCTGGGAGTTGGTGATGGACAGGGAAGCCTGGCTTGCTGCTGTCCATGGGGTTGCAAAGAGTCAGACACGACTGAGCGACTGAACTGAACTGAACCTGGAGATGGTGAAAGACTGGGAAGAAAGAAAGATAGGGAAGCCTAGCATGCTGCAGTCAATGAGATCTGCAGTGACCAAACAACAACTCAAAAATGAATATAGAAATATATTTAAATTTTATACACAGAACCATAGGGTCCTTTTCCTCTGTTTCACTTACTTATGTTTGATTACAGTATTTGTTTCATTGGAGACAAAGTTCAGTAAAGTGCAATGGCATCACTAACTCAATGGGCATGAGTCATAGTGAAGGACAAGGAAGTCTGGTGTGCTGCAGTCCATAGTGTCACAAAGGGTTGGACACAACTTAGTGACTGAACAACAAAAACAATGAGTACATGTTAATCTACCAGGGACTCCCATTACTCTAAGCAGCTCTCACAATATTTTTACCAGAAGTGTTTCCAGTGGTGTCATCTCTCTTCTGAGAGAGCTGTAATCTGTCTAATTTTCCACCTCTTCTACATTTCCTTCTGTTTTACCTTTCTCTTAAATTACTCTACTTTTCTTTTTCTTTCTTTACTCTGACTTTGCTTCAGAACTGCAAACTTTTACATTACAAATAGTATTATAAGTTTCTTGGCGAGAAACTCTGGGACACATCATGGCTCAGTCCCTAAGCAAGTCCTAATGGCCCATCACGGTCCCTGTGCTGTTGCTTCTCCTGCCCTACCAGCCTGTTTCCACAGGGCTTTTACAGCACGGACTACATCCAGGTAAGGATTCTCTGCAGTATCATCAGCAGAGATAACCTGTGGGTTGAAGTGCTGAGTTTGTCAAATGTAGTTAGGAAGGAGCATTCCAGAGGATAGAGTGAAAGTGGTCTGGAGGAAGTTACTGAGAAGGAAGTACAGCAGAGCTAAATGTAGGCCACAGAGAAAGGAACAGGCAGCACAGATTGCCACGGTGTGAAAATGAGGTACCAGATGAAAAAGACACTGCCTGACCCCTCCCTGCTCTGCGATACCGGAGCTTATATCACTGAGTCTTATGAGTCAAACTAAGGTTTTTGAAGGAAGAAAAGGCAGATTTCAAGCTGGTCCAGGATGAAGGGTGGGCCAGGGGATACCTCCATTCTGTGAATGACCTATTTAAGCAGGCATCTGCCCCTGCCTCCAATTTTAATCACTTTCCCATCACACTCTTCTCACTTCAGCCTTTACTCCAGGCTTCTTCCCTCTCCTTGACCTCTGGATGAATCTCCCTTAGCATTAACATTCATGTTGCAAATGAAATTGTCTCCTCTTTTTTGTTTTAATTTTTCAGCTCACCCCATCTCTGCTCCTAATACTATTCATTCATCCTTCCCTGCAGTAGGGGAAGAAGATAAACAAACAAAAAGCTCTGCTTGTTTTTCAAAAGCACTAATGATCAAGCAAAATGAGAATGGAGCCATCATTTCACACGGTTTTCACCAACTGACATCTCTATAGTAGGTCTGGGCATCTTCTCCCTACTCCTAACACATAAAGTATCTGGTTTTTGTAATGGTGATTCTTATACCTGGAATGTACTATTTACCTAGTACCAACTTTTCAAGTCTACATTATTTTACCTTTCCTATAATGCTTTCTTTTATTACTTAAGTCTACGTTAAGTGTATCTTCACTGAAATTGTATCACAAAATTCAGAAATGAGTGGTTGACTAATTGTTTTAACTATCCCTCTTATTCTTTCTTCCCCAGTGTGACAATAAATTTAAGACCAGGGACAAACTCTAATGAGTCTTTTGATTCTGATACTGGATGACTGACTAGCATATTAACAATCATTTTGGTCCTTTCTCCCACATCTTGATAGAGCCTCATCATTTCCTATAAACCACAAATACAGCTTCTGTCTTATGGAATCTCTTTTCTCCACGATCCCCAAATCTGACGCAGTTAAAAGGGGAAAGTTTATTTTATAATCACAAAAAAAGGAGGTTTTTATAATTGCATTATTGAAAGCACGGTAAGGAAACAGTTCTTTCATCAACTTGCAATGCTGTTTTTCTTTTATTATTTCCACATAGTCTTACTCTGCCTATATTATGCAATAAAAACGTGTGGGTAGTCAGTCCCCCTGTTCTAAACAACTGTTCTGAACACCAATGTGAGACCTCATATCTAGGTTTATACTTTGATTTCTGGCCTGAAATGGTGCTATGCTAAGCTTATTGATAACAAAATTATGTTTTTGATATAAATACACTCAAACATTTAAAAAATTCTGTATGACCTTCTCTTTTCCAATTAATTGATAAAAGGATGCCTGTGGGTCATTGATTATAGCCATAAGAAATATGCAAGAGAGTTTTATTCTTTTTTTGTAACTTATAAGATTTGTCAAAAGGTGAATGGTAGCAATGTATTTTATGCATTTCTCATCCATGGTGGAGTCAAGCAGAGCACCAAGTAATTACCTGATTATGTATTCCCTAGGCCACATGTTATAAAGTTTTCAAGTGAAAATTAAATATTGGCATGTGGTAACATTTCAATTTCACAACTGAGTTCTGCCTATGGAGATCTAAGTCACAAATCACTCCAGGTTTGGAAAGAAAATCTAGTTTTAATATTTTTCTTGAGTAATCAAGAGTTCACATATTTTTATCTACTATCTGAACTGAAAACTTCAGATTCTGTTAATGTTTCCCTCTGAGTCTTCTACAGCTTTGCGGGAATAAGGATTGTTGTTCATTTACTATATATTTAGTTTTTTACCTTTCTAATGGACATTTTGATTGTCTCATGCACATCAACAATTTAATATTTAGCCATGATCCTCAACTCAGGGGGTTAAAAAAGTTGTTCTACTCCAAAAAGAAAAAGAAAAGGAAAGCTAGACCATGCTGTTAATAAAATATATAAAAACTGAGTTTGGGGAAACAACATCCCCAGTGAAAGGAAAGATTAGACCGAGTATGCATCACTAGTTAGTTCAGAATTAGCCCTTCATTTTCCGTGGTAAATCATAAAAAGGTAAGCAATAAATAGAATGGGATATAATAAAAATAAATATGGCAAACTATACCAAACACATGATTTTATTGACAGCTGACCTTAGGGTCAAATGCTTAAAATATTGTCATTTGTGATTAGCAAGTATTTGGCTCTCAATAGTTGGCATTCGATCAAACCATTGGACATGATGGTGGAGGTTTCTAGCAATTTCATTTAAAAGATGGGGATTATCTCATTTGAGCTACACAGATGTCTTGGAAGGGTAGAGTAAGCATTTCCTCCCTATTTCCAATTCAAAAGTAACATCACATGGATATTTGCCTCCTCAGTCATGACTGCAACAAATTTTACAGTGGCACTATTTAATTCATTATTTGGTTTATAGCTGTAATCTAGAATCTTTAGCTGTATCAAGGTGCCATCCCATTATTCTCTCACAAAGAAGGTAATATTATGATCAATAAAATTCAAATTACTCTGACCCACCTCTCCATCTGTTACATCATATATATACTGCTATGATCTTTGTGAAATATTCAGAGAAATGTGTGAGACTCACTCAATGAAGTAGACTTCACCCTTCTCTGTATAAGCCATTTCCCAGTTGTCAGGCAATGGGTCTGAGTCCTCATTCTCCTCAGGTTTAGTTGGTTTCGCGTCATCCATCTGCTCCTTCACCTCCTCGGGCTGACTGTACACTGGTGCAGGATAAGGCTGGGAGGGTGTCTCCCCTGAGGCACCTGCACTCTTGTCTTCAGGTTCACTGGATTCTACAAGAGAACAAGGGTACATGGTTAGTCACTCCAGCCACTGTAACTTCTGAGTGAGTATGGACTATGCTCACTGGGGAATGAGCTCTCTGAAAGCTAACAGAAAAAGCATAATTGTAACCACCTCTGAAAATTATCAGCAGGCCTATCTGAGTTCCTCTTTCATTCACCATTCTAGTCTATTCTTCAACTAATTAAACCTGATGACTAAATTGGAGGACCATGTCATTATATAGGTGTGGTAGACAGAGCAATGAATCCCTAGGGATGCCTGTACCCTACGGCCTGGAACATGTGATTGTTACCTTATATGGCAAAAGAAGATTTGCAGGATCAATTAAATTAAGGGCCTTGAGATTGGGAGATCATCTTCAATTATTCAGGTGGGCTTGCTGTAATGACAGGGTCTTTACAAGTACACAAAGAAAGCAGAAGAGGACTATAAGAGGGAGATATGACTATTGAAGAGAAGCGTTGGCCAAAGAAATGCATTGCTGCTGATTTGAAGACAGAAGGGGATCCAACACCAGCAAGAAGTGTGGGTGACCTTTAGAAGCTGGCAAGCAAAATCATGGATTTTCTTCTAGAGTCTCTAGAAAATAACACAGTCTTTTAGAAATCTTGATTTAGCCCCGTGAGACCCATTTCAGACTTCTAACCTACAGAGCAGTATGATAAAAAAATACACACTGCTTTAGGCCACTGTTGTTGTTCAGTCACCAAGTCATGTTGATTCTTTGCGACCCCATGGACTGTCTTCCCTGTCTTCCACCACCTCCCAGAGTTTGCTTGAAATCATGTCCATTGAGTTGGTGATGCTATCTAACCATCTCATCCTCTGCTGCTCCCTTCTCCTTTTGCCTTCAATCTTAAGCCACTAGATGTGTGGTAAATTGTTATGGCTGCGATAGAAAACTAATCCAACAGAGCAAAAACTAAAAGAAATGTACATTTTAAGAGAAACAATAAAATGCTTGGAAGACCCAAGGATATCAGATGTTGAGACCCAAGGATATCAACTTGCAAACGATATGAGATCCAGAATGATGAACAGGAACACATGGAGAAAAAATAAAAATTCAATAAAAATAGACTAAAATTTACCTAAGATGAAGAGACATAGGAGTCTGCCAATTAAAATGGTTCACTGTATCTGAGGCCAAATTAATGAAGCATACATTTCACCTAAACACATCTAGGTGAGATTTCCAAACTCCAATGTTAAAAAGCAACTTGACCAGCTTCCATACTGAAGAAACTTACCCCAAAAAAGAGGAATAGAAGATCATCAGAACTTTCACTTGTAATACTCAAAGCTCAAAGATAGTAAGATAATATCTGTAGTAACTTGAGGAGAAGAAAAGTATAGCAGGCCAAGAACTTTACCAAAATATTATTCATCTATACAAAAGAAAGTCACTCTTAAACATGCAGAGGTTCTGAATGCATATCACCCATGTATCCAACCCAAGTATTTCTCAGATGCTACCAGAAGACAGCATCTGATATATCATGATGATTAAATCAGAGTATAGATCTCCAAGTAGGGAGAGATAAGGAGAAGACTTTTTTTTTTAATTTAGAAAAAATAAACCCTGCATAATATAGTTAAAAGAAGGATGATCATATTTCAGGAAACTTATAGTATTTGTTAAAGACAGATTCTTAAAAAAGAAGAAAATATTATATTGAAAATTCATTATTAGCATGTGTTTTAAATCTTACCTTCGGAAAGCTCAGGTTCAGAGAAATTTCCTGCAAGTTAAGAAGGCAGTTGAAAGAGAAGTCCAAAGGGGAAATGTTTAGATTTCAGATCTTCCTTAGTTCATTCAGGGATTCAGCACCACTATATTTAGGTTTCAGACTGGGGTGTGGTAGTGTACAAAGAGGGAAACCACAGAAAAGATCAAGGGAGCCAAAAGCAGAGGTGGTCTGTGGAATACTTTAGTTTGGCACTTTGGGAGGACTGTTTCCTGCAGATTTGTTCCAAATTTCCATCAGGGTGTCAGAAATAAGTGGATGAATACATTTGGCAAGTACTACTCTGAAGACTTCCTTTTGACATGGGCATAATGCAGAAGTCCAAGTATGTTCTGGTGGAGACTTGGAAAGTAGCTGAGAACAGAGAACCAATCCACCTGCAGTGAGGATCATATGACTTCTTCACAGCAGAAGGTGTAGTGGGAATGGCTTAACCCAGAAACTGGAAGGAGATACTACTGACATACAATGCCAATCTGATGATAAGGCAGCCCTCTTGGAAACAGGAAATTCCACAACTGTTTGGGAACCTAATTTATAACTATTAACATTAAAAAATATACAAATACATATATGGTCTGCCTCAGTAACCCATTTGAGAAATATCTTCTAGAAATAAAGGTGGAAATAATGCTTACTCTATCCGTATATTTGTCTGTAGCAGCAAAGACCTGGAAATGATTTGGACGCCTATCAATGAGAAAATTGTTAAATAAATTGTGGTTATCAATACCATGGAAAATTATGTAGTGTAAAGACCTACAACCTGGAAAATATGCCAATCATTATTGTTTAAAGAATAATCTAAGTTGAAGAATAATGCATGTACACTATTAATTCTATTTTTTTAAATAAGCAAACACCAAGTTAGATACATGTATAATTATGCTTATAATCATAAGACGATGGAAAGATGTACAATAGATTTTTCAACTTTGAGTAACCCCAAAGCAGTAAAATTGGATGGAAGTGGGAGATTTTTTTTACATACCTCTGCATTAGTTGGCTACTGTTTTTATAACTTTAAAATTAATAAAAGCAATATAAGAAGAGTAAACTAAAGTAGAATGTACTTATCGTCTTAATCAACAGCTTGGATCAATTTTTTCTGTGTGTGTGTCAATCTCAGAGAGCAATACGAAGTATCTTTAGGAATTAGAAAGGATACGAACATTTTACAAGTTTTTGATGTTTCTTCTTCGTAAAAGAGGATTTTATGAAAATAATATATTCCTTAGTGATGTAGTCATCCACCTGATTCTCCATACAGATTTGACCTTTGTAAATTGTTCAGGAAAGAAACAGCAAGAGAAGGCACTCTTCTCTTTAGGTTCTTCGTTATACCTTATTACAACATGTAATTATCAATATAAGAAGCATACTGTTCTCAGGTATTTCCAAATGTCATGATACATTTGAAAAGTGAAAATGCAAGGTCATGATCTGAACATATTCATTTATTCAGTGTTCACTTAATATTTATTAAACACTCGGTTGGCGTCAGGCACCAAGGACAGAAAAGCAAACAAGAAAGGCATGATCCCTGCTCTCATGGAACTTGAAATATGTCAAGATGTGTAGTCTTTAAGCAATTTTAGGTGTGATGAATGTTACCAAAGGGAAAGATGAGACCTCATGTATATGCATTTATCTAACCTTACATAAAGAATCAAGGAAAGCCCCTTTTCCAGTGTGCTAACAAATCTGAGACTAGAAAATGGAGTCAAGAGACTTCTTTCAGAGGAAGGTAAAGGAGAAAGAAACAGACAAGCAAGGAATGGATTAGCGTTAGAAAGCACGCTCAGAGTTTGGAACTGTACCCGGAGAGTAATGAGAAGGTACTGATGTGTCTTAATCAAGGGGATGACAAAAGTAGATTTTCATTCTCTAGATCCTCCTAGCTATTCTGGGGGTTTGAAAGTATTAACAGTAGATATTCACAGACCAGTGGGGAGTTATTTTTTGTGATTGAGACAAGAGATGATAGTGTCAATGGCATGGCTCTTCTATGAACTGAAAAATGAAATTAGAATATAAATTTGATATGATTAAACAAATGGACAGATAAGGGCAAATAAGAAGTCACGGTAAACCCAAAGGGGGAAAGCAATTCACTGGGCTAAGCACCATGAGAGGAGCAGCAAGACTCTGTCAGGAGTGGGGAAACTAGTGGGTATAATTTTAGGCACAAGAGATGGAGGTTCATGTCAAACTCACAATGGAGATGTCAAGTCAGAGAGTTCTTAGGGAATCCATCAAATTTAAAAGACAACAGCATATGGCTAGACTGTGGGCCTCCCTTGTGGCTCAGCTGGTAAAGAATCTGCCTGAAATGCAGGGGACGTGGGTTTGATCCCTGGGTTGGGAAGATCCCCTGGAGAAGGGAAAGGCTACACACTTGAGTATTCTGGCTTGGAGAATTCTATGGACTGTATAGTCCATGGGGCTGCAAACAGTCGGACATGCCTGAGCGACTTTCATTTTCACTTTCATGGCTAAATTGTATTATAATTTAAACCACAGGGGTGAATGAAATTGCCAGAGAGACAGTTCAGCAAGTGGAAACAAGAATACCTCGGATAGCTGGCTGAGGAACTCCAACATTTAACAGTGAGTGAGAGAATGATCAGGAGAGAACAGCCAGGGAAGTAACAGAAAAACCAGTTGATCTTCATGCCACACAAGCCAAGCAAAGGACAGTGAGAAGTAAACACTTATCTGTGGCCAAAACCTCTAAGCAGGCCAACAGAAAGATAAGGATGTAAAATCTAGTGAAATTAATGATATAGAGGTCACTGGTGATATTAGGTACCAGATATGGGAGTAGTTATAGAGAAGTGGTAGGTGGGAAAGCCAAGTTGGAATGAATTAAATGAGCAAATAAAAAGAAAATACAGAATATCCTGACAGATAAAGTCAAAGATTAGCTATGAACAACTATTCTTTTTTTCTCATCTTGATAACTATATTTTCCAGAGAAATGTGAGACATCTCCTGAGAAAGGGGACTTCTCTGTAGCTCAAATGGTAAATAATCTTCCTGCAATGCAGGAGACCAGAGTCTGATTCCTGTGTTGGGAAGATCCTCTGAAGAAGGGAATGGCAATCCACTCCACTATTCTTGCCTGGCGAATTCCATGGACAGAGAAGCCTGGAGGGCTACAGTTCGTGGGGTGGCAAAGAGTCACACACGACTGAGTAACTAACACACATACAGAGTAAAGCACTGGTGGTTCAGGTCACAGTTGCACTTAATCCCAGAAGGTCTTCAGTTCCCAGGAGGTCCCCCTTTTCACTCTGAAAAATGGAGATGTCAGTAATTATATTTATTAATGTACGAGAGATCACTGAGCCAAGTTCTCCCAGTTTAACTCATTTATCCATTCATTCCTTTATTTTTATCTAATCAATCAATTGTTACATTAGCAAACATGAATTTAATATCTACAATGTGCAAGATATTTAATGAGTTTAATGGGGGAGAGAAAAAAGCTATTTTTATCAGGTTATTAAGAATTGGTTTGAGAGGCAAGTAATAAGCAGCACTTGCTTTCTTTATCTGAACAAAATAAGAGAAAAAATGAATAAAGCAAAAGGAGAATCACAACATTTCCAACATTTACTGCTCATAAAGGCTAATCTAGGGATACAGTTTATGGTGAGAGTCAAGGGCTTCTGGTGAAATGTAGAATCAAGCCAGTATGCCCAAGACAGTACTGAATTAGGGCAGGTTTCCCACACAGACATAGAACCTGTTTCTAGAAGAGCCATGCGGAATATTCAGAGGGATTTAAAAAAAAAAAGGAATTGGGCAAAGCAGGCCCAGAATTATCCTTCAAAGATGTACCACTCAGAGAAGTCAGTCTACCTCTTTTGGGCGGGGTAAGTCAAGCAACTGGTGGAATGCAAATTAAGTACCCTCTGACATGCAAGACAACATGAGGGGTGGAAAGGACATGTTTCCTCACAATGGATAATGATATAGGTACTGTCACAGTGATTTACTGAGGGATACTCAACAGGGTACTGCCACAGAGATTTAGGGAGGGGTATTCAATGGCACAAAAGAGCTGCACACAATATTAGGGAGGTGATAGGACACATGGAAACAAGAGTACCCGCGGCAGCTGTCGGAGAATCTCCGTTATTTAACAGTCAGCAAAGAAACCGACATCCTATTTCCTACCTTGTGTACCAGGAAAATTGCATTAATTCATTAATTAAGCATCTATTGAGACCTTGCTAACTGCTAAGAACTAGGCTAGGCAGTGGGCAGTTAAGGAGACTGTGGTTCAAACTGTATTAGTTTCCTAGTCCTGTGATAACAACATAGAACAAAACTGTATGACTTAATACAAATTTATTTTTACAGAAACCCTAGAACAAGTGTTCACCAGCAGGGCTATGCTCCCTCTGAAGGTGCTACAGGAGGGTCTGTTCCAGGCTTCTCTGCTGGCTTCTGATTATCTCCTGGTTTGTAGCAACATTAACTCCAATCTTCATATGGTACGCTACCTGGATACTTGTCTAATTTCCCTTTTTGAAGGACACTAGTCATCCTCAGTCAGGGACCCACCCTACTGATCTACTATTTTATTAGTAGAACTGATTACTACTACTACTTAGTTAAGATAGCCTCATCCTATTTCCAAATAGGAAATAAGTTCATTTTCTGAGATTTTGGTGGTTTGGATTTCAACATATGAATGTTGGCGAGGGCGGGGGGTGGTGGGGGGACACAATTCAATTCATTAAACAGTATATAGACACGTTTACCTCACAATCCACTGAACCAATATTCTCCAGGCAAGAACACTGGAGTGGGTTGCCATTTCCTTCTCCAATGCATGAAAGTGAAAAATGAAAGTGAAATCCCTTAGTCGTGTCCAACTCTTAGCGACCCCATGGACTGCAGCCTAGCAGGCTCCTCCGCCCATGGGATTTTCCAGGCAAGAGTACTGGAGTAGGGTTGCCATTGCCTTCTCCATGTATATTTTATGGGTCTTAACAACTGTGTAATGATACATAGCCACCACTGAAATATACAGGGTGGTTTGACCGCTCTAAAAATCCTCTGTGCTTGGCTTTCATCCATCTTGCCCCTCTAACTCTTGGAAACCATTGGTGTTTTCACTGTCTCCATAGTTTAACCTTTTCCAGAATATTATATAGTATATAGGACTTCCCTGGTGGCTCAGACGGTAAAGCATCTGCCTACAATGTGGCAGACCTGGGTTTGATCCCTGGGTCAGGAAGATCCTCTGGAGAAGGAAATGGCAACCCACTCCAGTACTCTTGCCTGGAAAATCCCATGGACAGAGGAGCATGGTAGGCTACATACAGTCCATGGGGTCGCAATCAGTCGGACACATAAATGTTTCAGATTGGCTTCTTTTATTTAGTAAAACACATTTAAGTTTGCTTGATGTCTTTTAATAGTTTTATAGTTCATTTATTTTCAGCACTAAATAATATTTCATTGTCTGGATATATCACCATAATAAACTTTTAGTAATTAGGGATGGGAAAGAACAGATTTTACCAAGATGTATGTGTAGCCATTCTTGCTAACATTCTTCCCCTCTCATGAAGTTTAGCTTAAAATTATATGCGTGCAAATATGCCTTAACACAGATCTCATATGTGTCAAATCTATGACTTGAGAAACCTTAGACTATTTAAATTCTGACTAAGGAGAAAGAGGCAAATAACCCCATGCATGTTTTTCTTTCATAGTGGTTTGAAAGTATTTTTTGATTAGGAAGTGGTCATATAGAACTGACCTTTTAAACCTCCATGACACGTTTCTTAGCATGGTTTTATTGTTAAATCCAAACATTAATTTTTTGGATATGTAAATGAATTTCCCCCAAGACGCTTGCTGCTCAAGTGAACACACTTTATCAAACACTGGCAGTTTTGAGCATTTCATTTTGAGTTTCTAGGTCCATTAGATGCCTTGCAAACCAGAGGAGGGGGTTATTTTTGCCCTAACAATAAAACAAAAATCATTTCAATAAAGAATGAATATCTATTTTTAGAGAATGACAATAATTTTAAAAAATTTCCCTTTGACTAGGACTGTTGTATTTCCTAGAAATTCTGTGGAAACTTTGAGATAGCATAGGTGTTGATAATATACAGTCTTAAAAGCAATGACCTATAAAAAACAAGATTTGTGTATAATTTTATTTCTGTGAAGAATTAAATATAATTTCTTTGGATTCAGCAAATAATTTCCTTCTTCCCATAAGATATTCAGAAGAGCTCAAAGATCTGTACACAGTATAGGGACTAAAAAACATTTAATGGGAAGAGAGTTAAATGAATGCATTTTTGCACTCAGTACAGTTCACATAAATTCTACAGTTCTGGTCCAGTCAAAGGTTTTGATATTACATATGTATAGTAGTCATTCCATTTACTTACATGTTTATTGCTCTAGCAGTATCTAACACATTGCCTTTAGGATGCAAGGCTAACAATAAATCAGAATACCATGGCTTTGAATGTCCCTACTGAGTTTTATTAAAGGATAATCAGAAACCAAGATAAAACATTTCAAGAAGATTGCCTATTTTATACCTTATCCATATTTTCATTTGACATGGTCTGTGCATATAGTTAATGTTAAGCTTTCTGTAATTGCCTTCCTTTGAAATAAGGGAACATAATATTTCAAAGCCAGATAGGAAATTGTTGATTTTATTTCTTTGAATAGTCATAAAATGTGAATTTTTAAAACTTGCTATATCCTGTGAGAGAGCTCTATGATTTATATTTTTAATGGCTCTGTGACAAATTTTAATAAATCTAATAACTTCTTTCTTCTGTCTTTATGTTATTTTTGGGAAATAAGCATAGTTAAAGGACATTTAATGGGAAAAAATGGTTGAGGAACATGTTTGTAGCTTATAAGGAAAGAGAATAGGAATAATTTGAGATTATTTTTTTCTTTTTGTTTAACTGTTCTCAGATAGCAATAAACACTCCACAAGGAGCAGTAGAATATAATTGCTAAGTCTGGTGTCTTAGCAATTGGGTTTTGAATCTGTCCTTCAGATTGTGTTTGAATCTGTACTTCTCGGTGTGCTGTTGGGCAAGTCATTTAACTCACTCTGTGCCTGCCTCAATTTCCTTAAGTGGAGTAACATTACATTACATAAGGATTAGATAAGACATGTATATATATTGTGTAGAACAGTAAACTACTGGAACATAGTAGGTGCTCAGTAAATGTTATATATTTTTATATGTGAGTTATACTACATAGTGGAGAAGGCAATGGCAACCCCACTCCAGTACTCTTGCCTGGAAAATCCCATGGACGGAGGAGCCTGGTAGGCTGCAGTCCATGGCATCGCTAAGAGTCAGACAGGACTGAGCGACTTCATTTTCACTTTTCACTTTCATGCGTTGGAGGAGTAAATGGCAACCCACTCCAGTGTTCTTGCCTGGAGATTCCCAGGGATGGCGGGGCCTGGTGGGCTGCCATCTATGGGGTCGCACAGAGTCGGACACGACTGAATCGACTTAGCAGTGTACTACATAGAACACTAGATAAACTGTAGAGTTCAATCAGTCAAGCAACTTAAATGGTTTCTCCCCATAGAAACAAGAAGTATGGTCAATTTCATATGATTTTTAAGACAGGTGTTTCAAAAAACAATGCAATTTCTTAACAAAGAAAGATGCACATAAAGCTAAATCTTCTTTAAAAGGTGTGTGCACAAATTGAGCTTTTCTTCCTCAGTCGAAACTTTCTGTGGTGTTAACTCATTTAAAGGAGGGAAAATAATCTTCAGAAATCACACATTTTTTCCAAGTTCTGTATGTTTTCCTGCAGAGTTCTACATTTGATTTTGCTAGGTGCCAGGGACTGCTACTGAGCTATGAACTTGGCTTTCGTACCTTTGAGGGTACTGATTAAAATCATAATCAGAGACACAGCTCTTCTATTTTTTATTAGTCCAAGGCTTTCTCCTAATGTAGACTCAGGGTAAGCTTGGTTTTCAAATCTAATAGACAGCTCCAGATTCTTGTTCACTTTGGTAACACTATGGTAGTGACCATAGTGGTGAAAGTGGTGGGGCTTGAAGATTTTCCTTGCTGCTGCTGCTGCTAAGTCACCTCAGTCGTGTCCGACTCTGTGTGACCCCAGAGAGGGCAGCCCACTAGGCTCCTCTGTCCCTGGGATTCTCCAGGCAAGAACACTGGAGTGGGTTGCCATTTCCTTCTCCAATGCATGAAAGTGAAAAGTGAGAGTGAAGTCGCTCAGTCATGCCCAACTATAGCGACCCCATGGACTACAGCCCACCAGGCTCCTCCATCCATGGGATTTTCTAGGCAAAGGTACTGGAGTGGGGTGCCATTGCCTTCTCCGGAAGATTTTCCTTAGTTTCCTGCAAACTTGGCAGTCTCATCAAAAAGTATGTTTGTTAGGTTGATATAAAGACTTATTGTATTGTCATAGGGGTAGGATGGAGTGGAGGCTGTCATAACATGCTTGCTTTACTGCTAGAAGCTGAAGTTTTTGGAATTTGAAATATAGGCTCTTGTAAATAAATGAATATATTAGGGTTGACTCTTGGACAGGAGAAAAATATCATTGTAATTGATTTTTCATATGGCCATCCTATAGATTATTTTCTATTGTGAAAATGGAGGACATTCTGCCTTCAGAAAGGAAGCTGTCACGCAGTGGCCACCTGCATTCTATGCAGCCAGTTGACTGAAATAAGTCAATGTCCTAGCTCATTGCTCAAACACCACTCTTACCAATTTTCCTTGCTTTTCCTAATCTTCTCAAATGAGAAGAGGAATTATAATATGGGTGCCAAAATATTTGCACATTGAATGGTTAGTGAATACTAACTCATCATTTAGAAAAAAAATAATAATTACTTTTTTGATGTAGTAAAACATGCACTGGGACCAAATCCAAATGTACAGAGAAGAAAAACAGTGCAAAGCTGTTTCTCTCCTGTTTCTACCCCCAGTGCTCCAGCAATCCCGTAAGCAAAGGTGGTTATATTTTCTGCTCTTTCTGAGGTGTTTCTATGCACACTGATTACTGACTTGTAGTTGGTATTTTTCTGATTCCTTAGTTCTCCTAAAGTGTCTCTAAGTTCTAAAAACAAAGCACTATAATTTCTTTTTATGTATGGTATGAGAATGAGGAAGGGTGGCCCTTAAACACTGTGGCAATGTTAAAAGTGTATTTTTTTCCTGATATTTTAACTAATATTTAATTTTAATATTTGAGAATATGAAAGAAAGACAAGCCTAGAATAAAATAGAATTAGGGAAAGTTAGGGTATGAGTAACTATGCTGCTGATTTTTGAGATGATATATCAACTGAGGGAGCAGGAATGCCAAATCCTGTAAAGGGATTACTTTGTACCTGTAATGTAACCAAATTGGATCTCATCTACTTAGGAGGCCGGTCAGGGAAATATGAATTAATAAGAAAGCATATTCAATATCTCAAAATTATTTTTCATTTATATCTATAATCCAAAATTAGTTACACATTCTTTGGAATACTAAAAGAACAATATGAAGAATTATGAAAATAGAAAAATGCAAGGTGTATGAGTGGAAGATGACAGGAAAAATTTGGGTATATAAAAAGCTAAATTGGGAAGAATTACTGAAAAGATTAGTAAAGGGAATTACTTTTCATTGACAAGGAAGAAGTGCTGCCTTAATTAGTATATATTCTTTTTTTTAATTTTTAGCATTTTAATAAAAGCAGACTGGAATAATGGCAATAAAACGAATCTTTACATCTTTGAAACTATATGTGCTATATGATTTTCATAATGCAATGAATTCTGAAGATATTTATCATATAGAAACAAGCACCTCAAATCTTCAACCAACTTTGGGCTGAGAGAAGTTGACACAAGTATTGAAAATATTCAAAGACCAAAACAAGATATGTACATGTATGTACAATAATTTTCAGATCTTTCAAAATTCTGACAAAAATCAGCAAATTAGTACTACATGAAACATCACCTTCTGAAGTTTAAGGAACATTAAAGGGGCTGAAAGAAAAGGCAGAAGACTTTATTCGACCTTGATCTTGATAATTCAGGTGTCATTCTTTGGGGCCAAATTGGAGTCAAGGTATTTTTTCATGAGAACAAGAAGTCAACTAGAAAATAAAAGATAAAGGTGCTGTCCCTTTATCCCCGAGTGCTCAGAAAGACCTTATCCAGAGACCTTACCTCTTTAAAGACCAGCCTTCAGTCAGAAATAACTAGAGCAACTTCTGTCTGACAAAAAGTAGCTAAGATTTCACACTGAATTGATAATCATATCCACGAGGAGAAATATGAGATAAGAAAATAGACTACAGCTGCTGCTGCTGCTAAGTCACTTCAGTCGTGTCCAACTCTGTGGGACCTCATAGACGGCAGGGTGAATATCAAACCTAGAGAGAATGGATGACCATGACTAGAAATAAGCTTCAGATCAGATCAGTTGCTCAGTCATGTCCGACTCTTTGCGACCCCATGAATTGCAGCACGCCAGGCCTCCCTGTCCATCACCAGCTCCTGGAGTTCACTCAGACTCACGTCCATTGAGTCAGTGATGCCATCCAGCCATCTCATCCTCTGTTGTCCCCTTCTCCTCTTGCCCCCAATCCCTCCCAGCATCAGAGTCTTTTCCAATGAGTCAACTCTTCGCATGAGGTGGCCAAAGTATTGGAGTTTCAGCTTTAGCATCATTCCTTCCAAAGAAATCCCAGGGCTGATCTCCTTCAGAATGGACTGGTTGGATCTCCTTGCAGTCCAAGGGACTCTCAAGAGTCTTCTCCAATACCACAGTTAGACTCTAACAATGCTTGGAGAACCTGAAGACACAAACGTTTCAACTAGGCTGCAGGCTTTCTGTGTCTGCTTTATAAACCCCAGTGTGACCATGGTTGTTCCTGCTGTGCATTCCTCCTTAATGTATCAAATCTCTCTCTCATATACATCACATAAACACTCAGAGAAGCAGAAAAAAACTCTACAAAAGGTTGAGTGCAAAGATTCCAAAATTGCTTAATCATTCTTTGGTCATGAAGATGTTCAAATAGTACTTCCCTTTCAATTTAATCACAAAGTGAGTCTGCCTTGATTTAAAATGACATCCCTGAAATTAATCATGATTTCATGTTTGTTTACAGTGGTATAGTTACAGTTACTACTAAAGTTCATAGCTACAGACTCTAAAGAGATTATCTTGTTACTTTATAATCATATGTAGATACTCGGAGCATTTTACAATTAGGGCAGCTTTCACGTTCAAATAATCATTTAAGAAAAGATTTATTAATAAATGGAATATCTAATTTTTGAAAATTAACTATTTAAAACAGCTCCAGAAATCTGCCCCTCCAGTGGGGAGATAAACCAGTACTATCTTGGGAACAAAATAATACAATTAAACCTCCCCTGCAAAAAAAAAAAGAGAGAGATAAAGATCTGAGTGGATACACACATCACAGTCTCTGTGAACCCACACAAAAATAAGCAGGGGATAGGCGTTGGGGTGGTTTCAGAGTGCACCATTATTCACAGGAAAACAGCGAGATTCACCACGGAGGACATAATTCTTTTGACAGTGACAGGACCTCATTCACAGAACCAGGACTGATGGTGCATGCACAGTCAGCGTGCCAAGCAGCACAGGACCTGGATGCGGGTCCCTAATGGTGAACTGAGATCATTGCTGAGGACACTCAGTGATCACATAAGGGACACTCTGTTTGCTCTCTGGGAGACGCAGTTCATTTGCACTAATTGCAGGCTTGGGGGCCTGGAGAAGGCAGCTCTGTGTACACACACTGTATTCCCTTTGTTGGTGAAGGTAGCTCTCACGGGTCCTGTTCCTCCTGGCATTGTAAATGTGTGTGTATTAACAGAGAGACTTAGCTGCCTTTAAAATATATGTGCATTTCTAATTCTTTGCACTAGGCTTACTAATCACTGGTGAGGGGAAGCTACAATATAATAGTGAATTACTCTCCGGAAAAGTTGAGCAGATAATTCATGAAATAAAAGAAATCCAGGAAAGCCTAACCCAATTAGGCCTAACCCAAGCCAAACCCTACTGTTTACAGGACTTGTTTTTCTTCAGAAAAGTTTCACTGAAAAAAAAAAGTTCTATCTACTGATCTATTAAGCACCTATCTATCTGGGTCATTTTCACAGGTACAAAGATTGACTAATTCTCATCTCTAAGAATGCATCTTTTAAAATATACTACTTTCTTTTGTTCAAACAACTTTTGAAGAAATGTAAGATCATGAATCCTCATATCTTTCAAACTTAGAAACTGCATATTGAAGACACTGAACAGTGGAAAATGAGCATAAAATAAATATAATCACGTTGATATAGTGAAGCTTTGACATTCTCAAGAGGTTTGGTTGACTGGAAAAATAAATATTTACCAAGAATTTGAAATAACTAATGATATATACTAATCACTAACACAGGCAAACAAAAAAGTAGACATAATCCTTGTGCTGGTAACATTTACAATTTATGAGGGAATGACAGACATGCACATTATGAAAAGTTACCTACAAGGTCCAGGCTAACCAGTATCTCCTAAATGAATGAGAAGTGTAAGCTGGACTTCAATAATTCAGAAATGGACAGTCTCAGGTTTTCATTATGAGAGTCAACAAATGATTACCAGAGAATATAAACATTTGATTGAATTGTGAATAGAATAGTAAGTTGGAATGTGGGAAAGGCTTGTCAGATAGGTGAAGGTGTTTTCTGAGTATGAGATGCACATGAGAGAAGACAGTGGGGGGAACCAAAGATAACAGGTGTTGCAGTCAAGTGTGGGAGGACCTAGGCAGTTGTCCAAAGAGTTTGAAGTACTAGAAACAGAAGCTCATCCAAGTTTTGAGAAGGATATGTAACCAAATGGTGGTTCAAAATCTTTTAATTGATCGAAGAGTAACAGGGAAATTGACAGGAATGGAGACTATAGGAAAGGAGGTCAGTTAGGTGACATGCTAAGTGCACGCTAAGTCCCTTCAGTTGCGTCAGACTCTTTGCGACACCATGGACTAGGCTCCTCTGTATATGAAATTCTCCAGGCGAAAAGACTGGAGTGAGTTGCCATTTCTTCTCCAGGGGATCTTCCCAACCCAGAGACTGAATTCATGTCTCTTATATCTCCTGAACTGGCAGGCGGGTTCTTTACCACTAGTGCCACCTGGGAAGCCCAAGTTAGGCGACTGTGTTCCGCAAACGAGGGGATAAGGCACTGATCTAAGGAAGGCTAAGGAAGGCACAGATAAAAGCTAAAGGCCCAGTGATCTTATTATTATTTTTTTAATCTAATAATGCATATCCAGCAGGCAGGAGAAAAGTAACAGACTGAACTATCTGGGTGAGAGGCAGATTTAGAGAAAACCGTTAAGATGCTTTGTGAGTTGGCTTGCTTGTTTGTTTTTTAGGAGGAGTTTAAAGTGGAATGCTGCATTTAAGTTGCTGAAGCAATACTTGGGGAGGGAGGTGTGTGTAGTCCATGGGCAGTAGTTAGAAATATGGCCCTGGAACACAAGGGAGAAATGAAAGCTGCAGATAAATCTAAGTATTTGAAGCCACAGGGCTGAACATCACCTCTACCAAGATAAAGATGTTTGAACATAAGGTGAGGTTGATGGCAAGGGAAGGTTTCCTGAGCATATGAATTTTAAATAGCATTTTAAAGAGAAATTCTCCTAGATGATATAAGGCTGTATCATCCTTGCAAGCATTAGAGCTAATGTCACTTCCATGAACTTTCTGAAGGACAAATATAATGGAATACAATGTAGATGGAGTACACTGAACTACAGGACTGTGATTTACCTTACAGAAGTCAGAAGTCACTTTGTCCTCAGCGTAGTTAACAACACAGGGAAATATGGTGGAAAAGGACGAGTTCAGGTTTCCCTGGGTTCAGAGTTCAACTCTGCTATCATTACCTTAATAAAGTACTTAAAGGTAAATTTGAGCATCTCATTTCTTAAGCAAATATACTGTGATTATGGGACTAGAGATAACATATATCCCATATAGCTTGTACATAGTATGCATTCACTAAAGGAAACTTGTCATTTTTTATTTTATTTTTGTAATGTTTATTACTTACAAGGATAAAACTACATTTCTAAGGGTAGAACTACACTGATTTCCATTACCAAAGTGACATATATCAGAAAAAGAAACATTTCTGTAATGTAATTTTGAATAAATAGAGGGAAACTAGAATAAAATAAATATTCATGTATGTGAATATTCATTGATGTTAGTAAAACTTAATTGACTGATTACCTATTTAAAAGTGGTCACTGACTTTATATACATATGGTATGAAAGCAAAAGAAATATAATTCTACAAACTACATTTCAAAGGAGTAAAGATCAAGACAATGAATAATAGGGGTAAACTGAGGACTCTAAAACCTTTATTTCCGCAGTGAAAACAGTTCACTTTGGTGAAGTATATAAGGGGTTAAAGACTAGTAGGTTTGGTACTTAGTTGCTGTTGCTGTTGTTTAGTCACTAAGTCATGTCTAAATCTTTGCCACCCCGTGGACTGTAGCCTGCCAGGCTCCTCTGGATCCCCTGGAGGAGGAAATGGTAAACCACTCCAGTATGCTTGCTGGGATAATCCCATAGTTAGAGGAGCCTGGAAGGCTACAGTTCATGGGACCTGCAAAGAGTCAGACACACATATATAAAGAATATTATATATATATAAAACTAGAAATATTTTATATCCAGAGAAGGAAATGAGTTGCCTTTTACATGATTTACAGAAATGAATAAAAAATAAGAAGCACTAAGTAGGTAAAAACTTTTAATTCCTTCTTTAAAGATGTACAAGTAAAATAGTGGTCATATTGCAGAGAAGAAGCCAATTCTGACTCCATGTTGGAATTGTTTGACTTGCTTTGCATTGCTTTTGTTATTATAATCATACAGAATGATCTGTCTCAGAGAATACTGCTCCTCTGCCTGACTGTTTAAAGTGTCTTTGTTCAACCCCGTCCACCTGTGAATGGCAGGAAGGAAGAAATTAACACATCCCCTGCCTGAGGCTTGTCATTCTGGGAGATGTTTGCAATATTTCCCATAACAACTGTAAATATCTATGCACCCAACATAGGAGCACCTCAATACATAAGACAAACATTAACAGACATAAAAGGAGAAATTGGCAGTAACACAATAATAGTAGGAGACTTTAACTCACACTCACACCAATGAACAGATCATCAAAACAGAAAATTAATAAGAAAACACAAAAGAAATAAAAGAAATCCAGATTGGAAAAGAAGAAGTAAAGCACTCACTGTTTGTGGATGACATGATACCGCACATAGAAAACCCTAAAGATAGTATCAGAAAAGTAACAAGAGCTAATCAATGAATTTAGCAAAGTTGCAGGATACAAAATCAATACACAGAAATCACTTGCATTTCTATATACTAACAATGAAAAATCAGAAAGAGCAATTAAGGAATCAATCCCATTCACCATGGCAACTAAAAGAATAAAACATCTAGGAATAAACTTACCTAAGGAGACAAAAGTACTGTACACAGAAAATTATAAGACATTAATGAAAGAAATCAAAGGTGACATAAACAGATGGAGAGATATTCCATGTTCCTGAAGAATCAATATTCTGAAAATGACTGTACCACCAAATGCAACCTACAGATCAAATGCGATCCCTATCAAATCACCAATGGCATTTTTCACAGAAATAGAACAAAAAATTTCACAACTCATATGGACACAAAAGACTCTGAATATCCAAAGCAGCCTTGAGAAAGAAGAATGCAGCTGGAAGAATCAACCTTCCTGACTTCATATTGTACTACAAAGCTACAGCCATCAAGACAGTATGGCACTGGCACGTAAACAGAAATATAGACCAATGAAACAATTAATGGCCTTTTTGCTTTGCTTCCTCACCTCCCCCTTCTCTGGTCTATAAAAGAGCCTGGTGTTCAGATCCTAGTAAGATGGTTATTTTGAGGTGCTAGCCTGCTATCTTCTCAGTCATCTGGCTTTCAGAATAAAGTTGTTTTTCTTGCCTCAACACCTAGTCTCTCAGATTCATTGGCCTGTCCTGTGGCAAGCAGAGCGAGCTTGGACTTGGTAATAGGCGTGTGTTTACAGATTGTTAAGAAATGTATTTGTTCTTCTATTTGGTAATATTAATATAAGATTCAGGATAGTACAGCAGCTAAGAGTATTGATTCTGGATCCAGATTTCCTATATATGAATTCCAGTTACAGGGCAAGATATTTAACTGTAGTGTACCTCAGTCTTCATCTGTAAAACAGCATTTGACTAATAAGACTATAAGAGAATTAAATGAACTGATACATACAATGAGGTTAAGGAGCTCCTAGCACATGATAAGATCCAAAAGAAATTAATTATTTAATATTATTTATTACCATTATTATCAATTTTACTTATAATGGAATAAAGTTACCTCAGTAAACTTTCTCCTTTTCCAAATGTATCTCATTAATTATATTATTTATGCTCTATACTGAGGTCTGGTATTAATTACTATTATAGGCTCCTACAGGGCAGTGTTAGCTAAAATGTAAGCAACAATTTTCTCAATATTATTTGAAGTGTCCTGAATCCAATGAATGTATATGGGGAGAAGACAAAGGCACAACAAAGACCCTGTGCTGGAAAAAATGTGATGAGGGTCTAATGGTGAAGAGTTGGTGAGGTTCAAATGGTGATGAGATTCAAATGGTAAATGTATATACGAGGGGGGCAAAGAAGTTTTATCTTAAAATCCCTGTTGAAACTTTTTATCTTAAAAACTCTCTTGGATAAACATGAAGAAAAACAAAGACCCTTCAAAAATGGGACTTGGCAAAGGATTTCTAATAAAGGATGATGAAACAATTTTCTGGTTTGGGGCTGTTTTCTCCTACCTTTCAAGTCCCATAATAAGAAAGAAAAAGTAGTATAAGACCACTGCTATACCAGGTTCACAGAGGAACTGTTTGTGGCATCTGTTGACTACTCAGATATCCTGAAGCTGGCCTGCATAGTTGTTCTCTGTTATTTTCAGGCTCAGATGTCCAAAGACAGTTACAAGGCTAGTGTTAGTTAAGAAGAGTTCAAATCAGTCCATTTTACCTGGAGCCTTAAAAACATCCTAGTCATAAAAAGCAAAACAAAATATTTCTCATGTCTAAGGTATGAATAAAAGGGGATGGAGCTTTCCAGATTCACTATGCCCTCAAGTTAAAATAAATTTCTAGTCTGAGAATTTGTATGTCAAGAATGTTTCATTTGATTTGCCCTAAACAGAATATAAATGGAACAGAAATCAATGATTTGGGCCTTATCAAGGCCATATATTTTACATTTTTATCTATAAGGTTTTAATCAGTAAGAAATCCTATAACTGCTCTTTGACATCCAACTCCTGCTTCTTTTGTGATTATTTTCTTCCACTTAGCTGAATTGTTGTGCTTTTCGTATCAAAGTTCAACTAAGGAAACTATGTCTTATCAACTTAATTTAAATCCACTACATGATGAAAAGTAAATATTTTGACAGAAACATTTCAGAATCAAAAATCAAAAGAGATGGTATCTAAGTACTTGAAAATTATCAGATCATTTACAGTAAATAAATTACACTATGTACCTAAACTGATTTTTAGCATTTGTAGCCAGAAATCAATGATTGCTGGGGTCAGAGAATAATTTTTTAACCAATATATTAATAGAGGAAGCTATCCTCATACATTAACCAAAATGAAACCATTTTCTAAGGTTTTATACCTTGATTGACACATATTGAATGTTTGGTCTCCTTATATTTAATGAAGAACATTTATACAGGTATTATGGAAAATGAAGGTAAAATTAGGCTTATGAAACTTTTCTTTGATAAAAAATAATTAGGCATGAAAATTCAAATAATATGTTGCTATAGGAGCAGTATGCTGCTGCTGCTAAGTCCCTTCAGTCGTGTCCGACTCTGTGCGACCCCGTAGACGGCAGCCCACCAGGCTCCCCTGTCCCTGGGATTCTCCAGGCAAGAACACTGGAGTGGGTTGCCATTTCCTTCTCCTAGAAGCAGCATAGTGATAAGTAAAAAGTATAGACATCAAAGTAGTTGTAGGAAATATCTTAAGAATAATGTTTGCAAGATACATGTATTAACATTGTTTTCAATGGTTTTAACACAGCTCTTAGACTTTCAATGCCCATTAAAATAATGATATGCCATTATTAACAAATAAATAAGTAAAACAAAACTTTAGAAACTTTTTCCAAGATTACAGGCAAAGAGAATGTCATAGTTTAGTTTTGGTTATTATGAATAAGATTATGAAAAATCTATACTATAAATAAATTTTTGTACTACATTAGCAACAAGCATAAGGAAATTGCAAATGCCTACCTTGCACAAACACACTTTATATCTGTCTAATACTTTTTATATAAGGATATGACAGATGATAAATTAAAGGGATAATATCTTTCCCTTGTTCAAGGTAATTGCCTTCATGATATCAATTGTGAAGATGCTTTCTCCAAATTGCCAGATTGTGTGATAAAGGTGGAAGGATAAATACATGGACATTTTGTAACTTCAGTTATTCTGTGGACTGTATTCATTGATGTTGTTAACTAAATCACATGACACAACCTCTATTCACAGAGCTGAAAGTATAGTAAGGTTTATAAGGATAACTGTATCTAATTAATATCTAATATTAACTAACAAAAAATATTTCACAATGTGACACAGTCGTATTCATGACTTATAACACCTTCTAAGATTTAAACCACTCACTGAAAGTGAAAGTCTCTCAGTCATGTCCAACTCTTTGGGACACAGTCCATGGAATTCTCCAGGCCAGAATACTGGAGTGGGTAGCCTTTCCCTTCTCCAGGGGATCTTCCCAACCCAGCAATTGAACCCAGGTCTCCTGCAGTGGAGGTGGATTCTTTACCAACTGAGCTATCAGGGAAGCCCCAAACTACTCACCATATTGCCACTAAAATTGTATGAGTAAAACCAGAAATAGAGGAAGTTGAATAAATCGCGAGATACACCAAAATTTAAACTAATAAATTCAGACACAAGAATCATATCCTTCCCATTTGATATCATAATCCTCTCCTGGAAGATAACTGTAAACATTATATATATATATATACACACACACATATATATATACATATATATACACATACATATGTACATATACACACAGACACACACACATGCATACATACACACCTGAAAATAAATGTGAAAAAATATATATGAATGAACTATATATATTGTCAGTAATGCCTAACGCGGCTCCCGATGGGAGCCGCGTTAGGCATTACTGACAATATGTTTGAACACAGATATAGTATATATTCAGCTATTTCCAGAAGAACTGCTGAACCTATGACAAACGTAAATGACTAACCTGGTGTCACTACTACTCCATTTCCATTGACCACAGGCCTCTCTTCCTCTTCCTCCTCAGGAGGCTCTATGCTTGCTTTCTCCATGTTGCTCACTGATTTATTCCTCTTTCGTTTTCCTTCAGCGCTTGGAGTGGCTCCAGGAAGTATCTGGTCTGTTACATTTAATAATAATGGTGCTGGTTCTGCTGGAGGCTTTGGGGTACCGTAGTAATTGTCTGCAAACAATAAAAAGCATTATGAAGTTAAGCATTTCTCCTACCGATGTGCATAATTTGTAAAGAATGGAAATTTTATTAACAAATGTGGATCCTAGTTTGTATACATAATATATATATATTATATACCTACAAATATATCATTTTATAGCCTTTTATGTTTTTAATACATGAATTTGTTTCTTCTTTTGTATTGGGCTTTAATGCTTAAGGAAAGATACAGATCTATCTTTATTTCACCTTAATTCCAAATAAAATATAGTCTTACTTATTGATATGGCACACAGCAATTTCAAATTAATCAAAAGTTTGATAACAAGTTTTTCTTATAAATTTTTTAAGAATAATTATTTCTGAATAAGACAATAGGTAACTTTTTTTTTTTAAAGCAAATCTCACAACATTCTGCAAAGGCACAAACACACTGTGCTTTTCTCCAGCTTTCAAAGGGCTCTGGCTGTTGTCTTTGATGTGCACAGCATCCTGCCCAGAGCTGCATCTCCCTGCCATTTTAGTCGTTCCCATGACTGCTGACAGTGGGCCTGCTGCTCTAATCGTTCTTCAGATTACCACAGCTCTTTTTCCCACAGTTCCATGATCTCAGCTACAGAATCATTTGTTTCTCTCATCAGCCTGCGAAACTTGTTAAAGAGGAGACTAATTCCTGTGTATCTCTGTAATAAGAGCCTGGCAAATAGCAGGCATGGTATATGAGCTTACTACGTGAATATCCATATATAATCAAGGCAAATTACTTTCCAAAAAATACTTTAATTTTTTGATTGGCAAAAAAATATAGTGGTATTTTTTAAAAAGATCAGTGTTATACTTTCAGCATCAACTTCAAATCCATTATTGTGTTTTCAATTAATTGAATAGTTTATGAACACCGTTGCTCATTCATTTATTGGAGTCTTTATTTAGCATTGACTATGAACCCAAGCACTCCAGTATACCTCTGAGAGAAAATGATGACTACAATGCAATCCTTGTCTTCCAGATGCTCAAGGGTCTAGGCACATTTGATAGTAAGCAGACAAGCATTAAAACAGGAAATAGGATTAAGCACTCAAACAAGGAGACACAGAGAGGAAAACCCATCTCACTACCTGCAGAGGCCACTGAAGGTAACTGGGAAGACAGTGTGGTGTGAAAGAAACAATTCTTAAGTAGAAGTGACGGGGTCTAGATGTGTAGTTTCTATGTAACTACAATTTAAGTAACTCAGTAAGGCTCACTCTCTTCATCTATACATTGGGAATGGCAATACTTGTTAAAATCACCTGTATTGTGAACTGCAAACAACTAAAACATACTCTAGTTAAATTAAAAATGATAAGGATGAGAAGATGTGAGATGGCTACTTGAGGGAAGAGACTGGAAAATCTTGGGGAAAAAGGGCAGAAACAAAGAAGTTCTGTCTGGACACCCAGGCTTTGTGTGCTGGCCCTGGACTCTGAAGCCTAGCAGATCCCACTACCTCAGACTCAACCCTCAGTGGCAGCCACCCTGGTGGGGATGAACTTAAACTCTTCTTAGAGGCTCTGAGCTTATTCATTTCCAGGGAAACGTTCAGGAAAGGTCATCTCATTGGCTGAATCACAGGCACAAGACAGCCCCTGAGCTGCTGAGGAGGACTGCCCTCCTTAGATTTCACGGGGGAGTCTAGAGCCCTATTTTCATCCATTGTATATCATGGTTCTCCCTGAGACAGGAAGGGCTTTGAGATGGTGGACAGGCAGAAAATACAAACCTTCACTACATGTGCCCAACTGGGTTGTTGTGACGATGAAGTAAGGATGTATGAGGAAGAGCTTCATAAACTGTGAAACTGCCCATTTTAACGGCAGTGTAAACTTCAGGCTGGCATGAAGTGAGTGATGGTTCTGGAGGCCAGCCATGCCACTGACACTGTTGCCCATTTTCACAGATATTCACAGTTGTAAGAACAATACCAGAAAAAAAATTATCACATGAAGTGGTTCTTAAACATGTAGAACTTTTAAACAGAAGTCTACAAAGTGGATGTTACGTATTTTGCTAAAGGTTGCTTTCTAATTTGATTTAGAGCATTTCAAACGAATCAGACCTTTGAATGCACTCGCCAAATTCTGAGCAAACAAAAACTGTTAGTTGTTCCTAGAAGTCTATGAACTATTACTGTATTACAGCACCCAAAAGACCTAGCAGAGTTCTTAGTATATTGCTGTGTTTCCCACAGAATCATAACACTTAACTTATTATGTAATAAATATAATGTAAATTAGTAAATAGTCCTGCATGTTCCAATAAGCAGTATAATTTTAAGCAGTGTTCTGACTTTTTAGTGCTTCCAAATATATATAGTACTAAGAAAAGTGAGTTTGCATAGGCTCCAGGAGTTGGTGAGGGACAGGGAAGCCTGGCGTGCTGCAGTCCATGGGGTCACAAAGAGTCAGACATGATTGAGTGATTGAACTGAACTTAAGAAAAGTAAAAGTGTTAGTTGCTCAACTGTGATCAACTTTTTGAGATCTCATGGACTATAGCCCTCACCAAGCTCCTCTGTCCATGGAATTCTCCAGGAAAGAATACTGGAGTGGGTAGTCATTCCCTTCTCCAGGGGATCTTCCCAACCAGGGATTGAAACCAGTTCTCCTGCATTGCAGGCGATTCTTTACTGTCTGAGCAACCACTGAAAGATGAGCCCCCCAGGTCACTAGGTGTCTAATATGCTACTGGGGAAGAGTGGAGAAGTAGCTCCAGGGAGAATGAAGAGGCTGAGCCAAAGTAGATATGATGCCTAGTTGTGGATGTAGTGGTGAAAGTAAAGTCTGATACTGTAAAGAAAAATACTGCATAGGTACCTGAAATGTTAGGCCCATTAATCAAGGTAAATTGGTGGTCAAAGAAGAGATGGCAAGAGTGAACATCGAGGGAAAAAACAGAGTGAACATTGACATTTTAGGAATCAGTGAACTAAAATCGACAGGAATGGGAGAATATAATTCAGATGACCATTATATCTACTACTGTGGGCAAGAATCCCTTAGAAGAAATGGAGTAGCCCTCATAGTAAAAAAAAAAAAAAAAAAGAGTCCAAAATGCAGTACTTGGGTGCAATCTCAAAAATGACAATGATCTTGGTTCCTTTGCAAGGAAAACCACTCAGCACCACAAGTAATCCAAGTTTATGCCCAACCACTAGTGCCAAAAGAGCTGAATTCAGCTGAACGGTTCTTTGCAGACCCACAAGGCCTTCTAGAACGAACATCAAAAAAAGATGCCCTTTTCATCATAACAGAGTGGAATGCAAAAGTAGGAAGCCAAGAGATAAATGGGATAACATGCAAGTTTGGCCTTGGGGTACAAAATAAAGCAGGGTAAAGCTAACAGAGCCTTGCTAAGATAGCAAACACCCTCTTCCGAAAACATAAGAGACGATTCTACACATGGACATCACCAGATGGTCAATACTAAAATCAGACTGATTATATCCTTTGCAGCCAAAGATGGAGAAGCTCTGAATAGTCAGTAAAAACAAGACCTGGAGCTGACTGTGACTCAGATCATGAACTCCTTATTGCAAAATTCAGACTTAAATTGAAGAAAATAGGGAAAGCCACTAGGCCATTGAGGGGTTGACCTAAATCAAATCTCTTATGATTATACAGTGGAAGTGACAGATTCAAGGGATTAGATCTGACAGAGTGCCTGAAGAACAATGGATAGAGATTTGTAACACTGCACAGGAGGCAGTGACCAAAATCATCCCCAAGAAAAAGAAATGTAACAAGGCAAGATGGTTGTCTGAGGAGGCCTTACAAATAGCTGAAGAAAGAAGTGAAAGGAAAAGGAGAAGGAAAAAATATACCCAACTTAATGCAGAGTTCCCAAGAATAGCAAGGAGAGATAAGAAGCCTTCTTAAGTGAACAATGCAAAGAAATAGAGAAAATAGTAGAAAGGGAAAGACTAGAGATCTCTTCAAGAAAATTAGAGATACCAAGGGAACATTTCATTCAAAGATGGGCACAATAAAAGACAGAAATAAGTTAGGACATAACAGAAATGCAAGAGATTAAGAAGTGATGCCAAGAATACACAGAACTGTATGAAAAAGGTCTTAATGATATAGATAAACACAATGGTGTGGTTATTCACCTAGCACCAGACATCCTGGAGTGTGTAGTCAAGTTGGCCTTAGGAGGCATCACTATGAATAAAGCTAGTGGAGGTGATGGAATTCCAGCTGAGCTACTTCAAATCCTAAAAGATGATGCTGTGAAAGTGCTGCACTCACTATGCCAGCACATTTGGAAAACTCAGCAGTGGATACAGGACTGGAAAAGGTCAGTTTTCATTCCAATCCTAAAGAAGGGCAATGTCAAAAAATGTTCAAACTATCACACAATTGCGCCCATTTCACAGGCTAGCAAGATAATGCTCAAAACTCTTCAAGCTAGACTTCAACAGTACGTGAACTGAGAACATCCAGGTGCACAAGCTAGATTTAGAAAACACACAGGAACTAGAGATCAAATTGCCAACATCCGTTGGATCATAGAAAAAGCAACACAATTCCAGAAAAACATCTACTTCTGCTTCATTGACTAAGCTAAAGCCTTTGTATGGATCACAACAAACTGTGGAAAATTCTTAGAGATGGGAATATCAGACCAACTTACCCACTTCCTGTGAAACCTGTATACAGGTGAAGAAGCAACAGTTAGAACCAGACATGGAACAATGGACTGGTTCAAAATTGGGAAAAGAGTACATCAAGGCTATATATTGTCACCCTGCTTATTTAATTTATATGCAGAGTACATTGCTAGAAATACTGGGCTGGATGAAGCACAGTGGAATCAAGATCCAGGAGAAATATCAATAACCTGAGATATGCAGATGACACCACCCTTATGGCAGAAAAAAACAGAAACTAAAGAGTCTCTTGATGAATGTGAAAAAAGAGTGAAAAAGTTGGCTTAAAACTCAACGTTCAGAAAACTAAGATCATAGCATTCAGTCCCATCATTTCATGGCAAATAGATGGGGAAACAATGGAAATAGTGACAGACTTTATTTTTGGGGGCTCCAAAATCACTACAGCCATGAAATTAAAAGATGTTTGCTCCTTAGAAGAAAAGCCACGACAAACCTAGACAGTATATTCAAAAGCAGAAACATTACATTACTGACAAAGGTCCATCTAGTCAAAGCTATGGTTTTTCCAATAGTTATGTATGGATGTAAGAGTTGGAACACAAAGAAGACTGGGTGTGGAAGAATTGATGCTTTTGAACTGGGGTGTTGGAGAAGAGTCTCAAGAGTCCCTTGGACTGCAAGGAGATCAAACCAGTCCATCCTAAAGGAAACCACTCCTGAATATTCATTGAAAGGACCAATGCTGAAGCTGCTGCTGCTGCTAAGTCGCTTCAGTCGTGTCCGACTCTGTGCAACCCCAGAGACGGCAGCCCACCAGGCTCCCCTGTTCCTGGGATTCTCCAGGCAAGAACACTGGAGTGGGTTGCCATTTCCTTCTCCAATGCATGAAAGTGAAAAGTGAAAATGAAGTCTAAAGTTCTAATAATTTGGCTACGTGATGTGAAAAGCTGACTCATTAGAAAAGACCCTGATGCTCAGAAAGATTGAAGGCAGGAGGAGAAGGGGAAGACAGAGGATGAAATTGTTGGATGGCATCATTGACTCAATGGACATGAGTTGAGTAAATTCAGGGAGATAGTGAAGGACAGGGAAGCCTGGCATGCTGCAGTCCATGCGGTCTCAAGGAGTTGGACATGAATGAATGACTGAATAACAACAACAAGTACTAAGAAAAATGAATCACACTTCAGTGACTTTTTTTCCAATTTGTCTTTTATGGCTTAAATCTCTGTGAGGTAGAAAAAGAACCTTTTACTAATTAGAAATAAATGCATGTGTGAGTTCAGTCACATAGCTCAGGCTAAAAATAATTATTAACAGATTATGTTGAATTTATATTCATAAGTAATTGCATCTATTGACGTGTAATGTGATTATAAATCATATAGCAGTATTTTTTCCTACAATTTGGTTTATGAAATTAATACTTTAAATTTTAGATGCAAAAGAATATAAAATATTAATTAAGACATTAAGATTATCTTTATTAGCAATAATAGCAATTTAAAAGAGGCATAGAAATAATGCATGTAGTTACTACATTTGAGAAATGCAATTCCTAGAAAATAGGCTATTGCTTAAACCAAATACACAGAACAAAGACACATGTATACCTGTGGCGGATTCATTTTGATATTTGGCAAAACTAATACAATTATGTAAAGTTTAAAAATAAAATAAAATTAAAAAAAAAAAAACAAAGAAACAGGAAATTCCTAAAAGAAGCTGAAATTCAGCCAAATGGTCAGGTAGCTTAATTACTGAAATAATCCTGGTGTTTAAATATATACAAACCAATATACTAAGGATAAATGTGCCATGTAGGTAACACAACAGCATGTTTTCAGAAAACAAATAAACATCAAAACTATTTTAAAATATAATTTGGAAAAACTGTCCCATTAAGCATGAAGTACCTGTATGTATGTTTAACAGCACAGATCACAGTGAGATAAAATGACTTTGAATCCTGTGTCCCCTAATCTGGCTGGCTCTTCATATCCTTAAAGTGAAATTTAGCTGAAGTGGAACTGTGGGGCTGTAAGATGACCACAGCCACAAAAGCAACTATAATAACCTGTGCTATGATTATCATCATAGCAATTTAGTGAGCTGGACATTGAAAGGGCATTTTACTTCTGAGCTCTTGTATCTGATAGGGATTAGAATGAAGTTATCCTGCCTCTGCAGTTAAAGGAAAATAGAGGCTCTAAAAAAATTAAACTATTTCCAATATTATACATGAAGCAAGTGGAAAAACTATATCCATTTGATTGAGGAACCGCATTTCTTTTCAAAATACTATAATGCCTCCCGAGAGACAGACAGAGAGAGAGAGAGAAAGATAAATAAATAAAAGTACAGAGCAATTTGATACAGTCCTCTAGGACTTCACTCAAAGTCACAACCAATGAACAGAAAAATATCACTTTCAAAAGAGAAATCAGTGATTGCTACCAAAATCATGAAGCAGGGACATTTTAGGTGATTTTTTTCCCTCCTTTCTTTTAAAATTGAGTGTGAGTGTGAGTGTGAGTGTGAGTGTGTGTGTGTGTGTGTGTTTGGGGGGCATGGGGTAGGGATTATAGGCTTTCCAGCCCACTTTTTACTGACTGTATTTGTAATGAATGATGTATTCATTAGCAGTTTCATCTTAATTTAACACAAAGTTTCACTAACTTAGTTGTTAAAAACGATGACAAAATGGAAATGATACATATCATTGTTCACATAATTCTATCATAATTAGGATAATCTATATATTAAGAAAGTTTAATTTTGAATCAATGTTTGGAAAATAAAAGAGGCAATTATTAAGAAACTTGATTTATACATCAGCTTTTAAAGTACTTAAAAGAATGGCTTTTTTTTTTTTCATAAAGGTATAGATAATCAAAGGGCTTCCCTGATGGCTCAGTGGTAAAGAATCCATCTACCAATGCAGAAGATGTGGTTTCAATCACTTTGTTTTGTTGTTTAGTTGCTCAGCCGTGTCTGAATCTTTTGCAACCCCATGAACAGCAGTCTGCCAGGCTCCTCTATCCATGGTATTTCCCAGGCAAAAATACTAGAGTGGGTTATCATTTTCTTCTCCAAGTTCAATCCCTGGGTCAGGAACACTCCCTGAAGAAGGAAATGGCAACCTACTCTAGTATTCTTGACTGGGAAATCCCATGGACAGAGGAGCTTGGTAGGCTATAGTCCATTGGGTCGCAAAAGAATCACACATGACTTAGCGACTAAACAACAGCATAGCTATGAAAAAGAGAAACAGAGTGAATACAGTCATTTCTTACATTATAAATACGAAATGAGCTTCCCTGGTGGCTCAGTCATGAAGAATCTGCCTGCCAATGGAGGACACACGGGTTTGATCCCTGACCTGGGAGGATCCCACATGTGGAGAAAATATGCTTGTGTGCCACAATTACTGAGCCTGTGCTCTAGAGCCTGGGAGCTGCACCTACTGAGCCCGTGTGCCACAACTGCTAAGGCCTGCATGCCCACAACTACAACAGGAGAAATCACTGCAATGAGAAGCATGTGTACCAGAACTAGAGAGTAGTCTCCATTCGCCAGAACCAAAGAAAAGTCCATGAAGCAACGTAGACCCAGCACAGCCAAAAATAAATATATATTTTAAAAAATATGAAGAAAGCTTCCCAGAAATATGAATAAAAAGAGTAGTCTATAATGTCAATAATCTGTTTAATAATAAAAATATTTAATAAATGACCATTTACACCGAACACTGTTATACTTAATTTCTTGCAAGTGGATGAAAATAGATTACAGTGCTATAAATTAACCTTCCTAGAAAATACTTGGAAAATCTAATCCATTAACCACTTTTAGACAGACCCTTCCTAAGCCATCCAGAAGAGATAAAATGAGCTTTTCAAATGACTTTTTGTGTATTATACTTGAAGACCATCACAGAATTACTCCTTTGCTTTCTCTAGCTTGTTAGAACAAATAATGTTTTAAAAAAGTCTAAATTTTCTAAATAGCATTTTGTCTTTCTTCTGATCCTTCTCAGGTTCTGCCCCCGCCTCCCCCCACCTCAGATACTGATTTTAATGGTGAGGCCAGAGGAAAAAAAGGAATACAAAATTATAAACTGTTCTTAATATTTTTTTGTATCTATAGTCTTTGTTGAAGGGTAATAGGTAATAGAATAGTATTTTCTAAGATGCACCATATTCTTTTTGCTTATAAGTTCTAATAAGAACTTGCTTATAAGTTATGATGAGAAGTAGGAAAGACACTAAAAACTAATTTGGGGTATGACGAAATGTGAAATGTGAAAGTGCTGAGATACTTTGAAATGTTTTTACTTGTTCCCAACATTTTTTCCCTTTAAACAAGATCAGTTTTCATGATAGAAACATATGATTTGTTGTTTAGTTCATTTGTCTTTTTAAGTAGTAGACGCAGATGTTGGCTCTGTGGGTTCAGTCCTTTGGGTGTATGATAATAACATGTGTAGATTTTACACTAAATAACCATCTATCATTCCACACAGCACCCAAGTGGAGATGGACTTTTGAAAGGTAATATTCTTGTCATCAAGATAACTCACAGATTAAGGTCTTGACCCTCATTTCTCCCCTATATTCTCAGTGCTTTTATTCCCATTTCGGTACCCAGAAAGAATTCATTTTGGATAATTATTTGGTGGAAGAGAGATGACTGCCTACAGACACTTCAGGGTATGCATACAACACAGTCTATCACTGAGATCCCCAGAGAGCTTGTGTTGGAAAGAATAATGGCAAAATTTAAGAGGCTGACAGTCTAATCACTTGTTTTTTACAGTTTTATAAATGGAGTGAGGAGTTTTGATACTTGGCATCCTAATGGCACCTGCATAAAATGACTCCGACATTAAATGGAGAGAACAGAGTTCTAGGTCCCTGCACACTTAACTGCGCTATAAAACATGACAGATTATAAGTAAATAACTATTTTTATCACATCAGAGGTTTAAATTTGTATTAACAGAAACAAATAAGTCATCAAAGGATTCTAATTCAAACTTCAAGACATGTTCAACATGTTACATATGGGATAGTAAATGACTGAAAATTAGTACCAAAAATTATCATAAGATGGTCTTGCCATGGCAAGAATCACAGTCATATGCCTACAGTTAGTAAAATAGAAATTCCGTAAATATAAAGCAAAGTTAGTAAATGTACCATAGAAAACATTGTTTTAAAATTATACTTCCTAGCAGAAAATAACACTCAAAGTCTCACGGCAGAATGCTTCTGTCAACTGATTTTTGAAGTTATTTTTGCAAGCAGGTCTGATACTTAAATTTGATCTTCCCGTAGAAGGCATCATTTCTTCAGCACGTCATATATAGTTAGTAGCTTGAAACCAAAATGCAAAAAGATGCTCTGACCTTAAAAGAAGATATATTTTTCTCTTGTGGTGAAAAGCATTTATCTCACATGTGACAGAAATACAAAAAAAAATTTTTAAATGATCACTGATATCTGCATTAAATTACTAAACAATAAATTACTAAATTATTTGAAAATTCATTGTTGAATATGACTTTCAAAATGTGGACAATTGTGTAGACAACGTGAAAAATTATGTTTTTTTCCACAGGCAAAACTGAATTATTCTGCCACAATCCTCACCTAAGAATTTCAAGTATATTTGAAATTAATGAATGCTGGTTAGATAATAGGATCCACATGCATTCTGGATATCACTGTCTTTAGTTGTTCATCAATACGCTCCAGAAATTGAGTAGGTGGTTTAATCTAACATTGTCTGAAACTTGTTTTCAAGTTCTCATTGAGTTCCTTGTGGTCATTTGGGCCAAATTTCCATTTATTTGTGTTAGCCAATATTTAGAGACATAGAACAAATCTTTGCTAAACTGAACTATATCGACTGGTTAGTGTATGTCGTGTCCTTCTTTAAAGAAAACTAGATATCCTTTACTTTAGCGATTCTTCATTCAAGCATTATGCTGAAGTATTCTGAACATTTCCCGCCTGTGCCAAATAAAATATATAAAGAAATCATGCAAAGAAATCCTTAAGAGAACAGAAGGAAGTTACATTTGATTTTTCAATGTCAAATATATGTTTGCTTTCAAAGTAAAGCATTTGAACATTTATAATGATACTAACATAAAAAAACTTACAAACCCAATGCATAAACATATCACATTTAAGTAATATTAAATTTCTTAGAGCAGTTCTGTCTTGTAAAAATGTTATATCAGTCACAAATACACAAGTCATATGTCATTTAAAATTTTCTAATTAGTGACACTGAAAAGGGGAGAAGGTGAGAGTTATTGTAATGATATATCTGACTTTAGCCACATATACAAAATATAATATTTTCAATGTAATATAATACTAAAAGTTATGGATGCACTATTTTTACCTTTTTTCTTACTAAGTCTTCAAAACTCAATGGATAGTTTACACTTAAAAGTGCATTTTGATTCAGACAAGCCCCATTTTCAGTGCTGAATATCCATGTGTGCCTAGTGACTACTATACTGAACAGTACAGCCTTATTTTATCAAATAACACTCAGGTCATCATCTGACTCATTCTTCTCAGAAACAATAAAGTGAAAATCTCTTCTTTAAATGAATGATAGAATTGAGTAAAACACCAGAATACACTGACCACTTCAGGTAACACTGTGTCAATGAGGTTTCTTTTGCTTACTGCTTTGCTGTACTGAATTCATGAAAATATTATTAAGCACCCAACAGATGTACATTTCTTAACAACTCTCATCCATCTTGCTTCCTAATCATTCATTTTATCACTTTATCTTGACTTAACCTGAAAATTTTACTTCTGACTTTATTATCAACTTATAAGTTAGAAAGTAAAAAAAAGAAAAAAATGTTTCAAGTGAATAATATAAATATGGACTTGTGTGTGGAGCCCATCTTAAGGCTGAAGAATCCTTTTTAGTCACAAATCACAGAGAAATTGTTGGTTCATGGTGATGGTGTAAAAACAGATTACTCATATTCGTTTTTCTTCCTCTTGTTATCTCTGGTAACATACTCCATAGTACTCAGAATCCACTGCCTCATACTTCTCTCATGAGACTCCTCTTTCACACCCCGTGCTCATAATAATTCCAGTTTTCTTTTTCTTCTATACAGTATATGTGCCCCATTTCTAATTTTCTTTAGTTATGCTAAGTGACTGGATCACCACTCTGATAAACTAATTCAAACTTAATGCCAACACCAAAAATTGGCTTAATGTATCTTGAATATTAACAACTTTTAATCCTAATCCAAAAAGTTGATTGTTAGATTTGGTCCTTTCAGGGGTGTAACATATATTTTGGGCTTTCCTGGTGGCTCAGCTGGTAAAGAATCCATATGCAATATGTGAGACCTGGGTTTGATCCCTAGGCTGGGAAGATGCCCTAGAGAAGGGAAAGGCTACCTGTTCCAGTATTCTGGCCTGGAGAATTCCATGGACTGTATAGTCCATGGGGTCGCAAAGAGTTGGACACGACTGAGTGACTCTCACTCACATAAATTTCAGAAGAACTTAGTTTTTGGTACTCTCAAATGCAGATATTCTCTTGGGTAGTCAGGGCACCTGGTAAAATAAATATGATGATCCTTGGGGAACATAAGGAAAGATCAATATGAAGATTTTTGGAAAACAGCACTGAGAAAAAAATAATTTGTATTATAATTCCAGTTAGTACCAAATTCACATGCTTCTTTTTTTAAACAGAAACCATTTGCAACTTTGTTACTAATGCAATTAATGTTTAAGTTTTTGAGTGTCTAGTGAGCTTGGTCCTTAAGAGACAGACAGTCCCTTCATGGTTCAGTAAATAAGTGGAAGTGAAATTTTGATGAGTTTTTAAATGAATGTTTGCAAAAAGCTCAGTGGATTTCTGTGATAGTCATCTTGATTAAATTTACTTCTTCAAAAATTGATAAAGGAAACTGAATCATTCAAGGACAGTATTAATTTTCTTACACAGCATTTATAGCTTCTCATACAACTTCCTTCTCTCAATGGTGCTATTAGCTGTGATAGCATGAAGTTACCAAGAAATTAGGAGACCTATAAGACTTTCTTTTCTTACTGTCTTGCAAGTATGATATCTAGGGAAATTCTGATTAACTATAATTTGATTATTGGCTAATGACTTAAGAAATCTGCCAAAATATCTAATTTTTAGATGCTAACAGAAAGCAGAAAAATTTAACTTCTACTTGGGAATTTTGTTTGCTGGATTATTCCAAGCATGCATGTGAAAGACTGCAGCACATAGTCAGAGGATCTGGATCCTAATCAAGGTTCTACGACTGACTTCCTAAAAGACCTTGGATTAGGCATGAGACTATCAAATTCTCCAGGCTAGGCTTCAACAGTATATAAACCGAGAACTTCCAGATGTTTAAGCTGGATTTAGAAAAGGCAGAGGAAACAGAGATCAAAATGCCAATATCTGTTGGATCATAGACAAAGTAAGGGAATTCCAGAAAAGCATCTACTTCTGCTTCATTGACTACATCCACTAAAGCCTTTGACTGTGTGGATCACAACAAAATGTGGAAATTTTTTCAAGGGATGGGAATACTAGTCCACCTTACCTGTCACCTGAGAAACCTCTATGCAGGTCAAGAGTCAACAGTTAGAATAGAACATGGAACAATGGATTGCTTCAAAATTGGGAAAGGAGTACATCAAGGCTGTATATAGACACCCTGCTTATTTAACTTATATGCAGAGTACATCATGAGAAATGCCGGGCTGGATGAAGCACAAGCTGGAAGCAAGATGGCAGGGGAGAAATATCAATAACCTCATATATGCAGGTGATACTAACCTTATGGCAGAAAGCAAAGAGAAACTAAAGAGCCTCTTGTGAAGGTGAAAGAGTGGAAAAGGTGGCTTAAAACTCAATTTTCAAAAAACTAAGATCATGGCATCCAGTCCCATCACCTCATGGCAAATAGATGGGGAAACAATGGAAACAGTGACAGACTTGATTTTCTTCGGCTCCAAAATCACTGCAGATGGTGACTACAGCCACGAAATGATAAGATGCTTGTTCCTTGGAAGAAAAGCCCTGACAAACCTAGATAGTGTATTCAAAAGCAGAGACATTACTTTGCTGACAATGGTCTATCTAGTAAAAGACATGATTTTTTCCCCCATAGTCATGTATGGATGTGAGAGTTGGAAAGAAGGCTCAGCACTGAAGAATTAATGCTTATGAACTGTGGTGTTGGAGAAGACTCTTGACTTCTCCTTGGACTGCTAGGAGGTCAAACCAGTCAATTGTAAAGTAAATCAACCCTGAATATCCACTGTAAGGACTGATGTTGAAGCTGAAACTCCAATAGTTTGGCCACCTGATGCAAAGAACTGACTCACTGGAAAAGACCCTGATGCTGGGAAAGATTGAAGGCAGGAGGAGAAGAGGATGACAGAGGATGAGATGGTTGGATGGCATCACCGACTCAATGGACATGAGTTTGAACAAGGTCTGAGAAATGGTGATGGAGAGGGAAGCCTGGCAGGCTGCAGTCCATGGGGTGGCAAAGAGTGAGACAGGCCTGAGCGAGTGAAAAACAACATCATCATATCAGAAAGCCCTGAGACAATGAGGAGAGAATGGCAATAAATTTTAGCCAACAATTTCAATTACTTGAAGGCCTGGACTCTTTTGCTTTCTTGACACAAATGTGGAGAACTGTCATATTACTCTCTCTTCATATTTCTTTGCACATTCCCTTCTGGGAAAATGGTTGTAGTTATAGAGTATTTCTATTTTTGTTCCAAGACTTTCACTTGAATTCATGCCCTTACGTATTAGAAAGCCCTTAAGTATATCCCCGACAGGATGTGAACTGTGATTACTTTGTGGAAGGCCATACATGAATTACTTCAACTTTATATTTTAGTTCATGTGATACTTTAAAAATTTATGACTTTTAAAAGTAATTTAAAAAATTAAATAAAAACATAGGAAAAAAGTCAAAATTTTCATTGTGATTTGTGAGAGACAAGTGTAAATCCTAGCTGTTAAACTATAAAGTAAGCAACAATTTAGACTTAAGTAGAACCAACTTATAAGCCAGGGAAACAATGATCAACCCAAAAGACCAAAGAAAATAAGAACTGCTGACATTTAACTATGAGGCTTTGTGTAATTATAACAAGTCTTGAATAATGCATATTTTTTTTCCTGAATCAACATATCTACTATCTATGAATATCAACCTGTGACAAAGATAATTATGTCAGAACCATTGGCAGTTAATAAACTCCAGAAATCAACCACTAATTCTTTTAAGATGTATTTTTTATTGAGGTACAACTTCCACAAGCCTCAAATTTTTACATTATAAATTTGCCTTTCACATTGTCCTTATCATTGTGTAGTAAATTTGAAAGTATCAGAAACAAAAGTTTACTGCAAAGAAATTCTTGCATTAATGAAGGAAAAGTAGAGGGAGAAATGTGCAGAAAAAAATGGAAAGTAAGAAGAAAAATAAGAAGCAAGAGGAAGAGAGTAAGAGAGAACTGGAGGAAAAGGTTGAAAAAGGAAAAAGATGAGAAGAGTAGGATGGAGATGAAGACTGGAATGTGCCTTTTCATAAAGTTCCAATATTATTCCTGAGTGACATTCTGCACAAAATCATGCATGTGTGCTCATCTGTCATCACTTAAGAGCTGATAACGTACTAAGCTATACTACCCAATATGGCAGCTATTTGTTACATCTAGCTGTTGAGGACTTGAAATGTGGCTGGTTTGAAATGAGAAACTTTACAAGTGTAAAATCCACAGATTTTGATGAGGGTATATCTTGATGAAGGCATAAAAAAGAAAGCATCCCAGTTATCATTTTTACACTGATTTATGATGTCAAAGGGCTAGCCTGGCGGCCTTGATGGTAAAGAATCTGCCTACAGTACCGGAGACCTGGGTTCAACCCCTTGGTCAAGAATATCCCCTGCAGAAGGGCATGGCAACCCACTCCAGTTTTCTTGCCTGGAGAATCCCATGGACAGAGGAGCTTGGCAGGCTGCAGTCTGTTGGGTCACAAAGAGTCGAACATGCCTGAAGCAAGTTAGCAAGCACACATGATGTAAAAATTATAAGGTTTAGATTGCATAATGTTTCAATTCCTCTTCTAGTTCTTATGAAAACAATAAAACTCAGTAAGTAGTCAATTACTGGTAGCAGGTAATGGCATCCATAAAGGATAGGAGTGGGCATAGGTGAGGGTGAGAGTCAATCCAAAGGTCTAGGGCCATAACAGACACTGAGGGACAAGAGGTTCAGTTAGGAAAACTCTTCAAGGGTCACCAGGGATTTGAGACTCTCATAAGCTGAATTCTGTCATTTATTCAGCAAATATTTACTAAGAGCCTGCTATGTGCCAGGCACAAATTATCTAAAGGCACAATGATGAAAAACGCAAGCAAGTCCTCTTTGAGTTCACCTTCTACTGAGGAGACAGATACTAGTCAAATAACCACACAAACACAAAAGTAGAAACTGACAATAGCTACAAATGTCAAGTAGTGGTGTTCTGAGTACTGAGTTGAGGTTAGGCTTGTTAAGGAAAAAAAAAAAAAAAATGGGATATGGTTAAAAACCCAGTCCCGCCTCCCACTACCCAGGCCAAAATATTTCCAGGCCAATACAGATTTTTAAGAAATGCATGTGACTTTTATAACTATGAGAAATAAAATGTCTTTATGGTTTCTGAAACTTGTCTCAAAGACTCTTCTTAAGGTTAAATAACTGAGCTATATGGAAGTTGATATATATGAGAATATGGGTGTGTTTATATGTGTGTTCTTCTCCCAAACAAATTTAGTTGCCTATAAAAGCTAACTGTAAAATTCTGCTAACTAGTTAGCTAGATAAGTTTCCCCTTTCTCAATTTAACTCATGACACAGTCTATAAAATACTTCAACCATTCCAGTAACTCAAGGGCTATGTGGTTTGAAAATTAAAGTTTCACTTTTGATGAAATGAAACTAACTGAAGGTATATTTGATGGCAGGTTTAATGTAATGAATAACTTCTCTTCCCACACTCTATTTACTACAGTAGTAGGGTCTTCTTTTCCAGGCTGATAACCAGAGTAGACTAGTCATTTCTTGCTTCTGACAGTGGGGACAGGGGTAGAGTTAGTGAAAGGCTAGCTTCCCATGGTATTGATGTCTAAATTGAAATTAGAAAGGTGAGTAGAACCTGGTATAGGTTCAAGATGTACAAGAAAAGCATTCTAGGCCAAAGGAATACATTTGCAAAAGCCCTGGCTCTTGAGGAAGAACAGTTCCTTAGAAGAATTAAAAGATCAGTGTGCTTGGTACCAACAACAAAGTGAAGGGGTTGGTCCTGAGGTTAGAGATTACATGGAGCCTAAAAGGTTTTGTTAAAGCTTTAGGTTAACTTTCAAAATGTGACAGGAAGGTTGTGAAAGACAGATTATTTTGAAGCAGACTACCAGGCAAGTAGAATGGATTAGAAGCTGCAAGAAGAAAAGTCGTGAGGTCAGTGAGGGGTCTATGGAAGGGGTGCAACATGGCAGAGTGGGCTTTTAGGAGGTGATAGGTGTTAGGACAAAAATGATTATCAGTTAGGTTCCAAAGGCCAAAACCAAAGAACAAAATGATGTTTAGGTAGGGACTAGTATTAGCCACTTGCCTAACGAACTGTTAGTCTTCTCACAATGACCTCCCCTTCTTTACCCTGGAAATAAGAAATTTTGGACAGAAGCTCTAAATTTGCTCCTGATTCTCAGGATTTCGTTAGAAAACAATGTGGGTTGTCAATAATTTTTTTTTTTTTTTTCCCCCTTGAAACATTATAAAATTCTTTAGGTCTTAATTTCCTTTTTTGAAAGTTTTCACAAATATTCAGGTGCTTATTGGTGCCCATATCAGAGTTTGTTTATACCTCTTGTTACAGCTTTTACATTTTATTGTAATTATTTATTCAGTGTCTACATAGCACTAAAACTTTGGCTTCTCAAAAGGTGTCATTCATTATTTAGCTTTGTTTTCCAGCATCTACAATAAAACTGGCACATAGCCAATACTGAGTACATGAATTCTTACACTGATGGGACACTCACATCCTGTAAAGAAGGATGCAACCCTGATCACTATTTAACTTTGAATTTTATTAGAAATACAAATTTCCAGGCCCTACCCTTCATCTCCTAATCAGAATCTCTGGGCACGGATCACTCCAGGTCATTCTGCTATATGTTAATATCTGAGAACCACAGCTTCGGAGGACTGCCTCAATGGGAGGTAGACCAATCGAGTTAGATTTTAAAAGTCAGGCCAGCATAAGAAGGATTCAATTAGACTATTTTAGGATCTCCTATCATTCTTTTTTCTTGAAAATAGTCTTTATAAAAAGCTGCCAAACATAGGTGTTTTTTATTTTTATTTATTTTTTTATTGAAGGATAATTGCTTTTCAGAATTTTGTTGTTTTTGTCAAATCTCAACACGAATCAGCCATAGGTATACATATATCTCTTCCCCTTTGAACCTCCTTCCCATCTCCCTCCCCATCCCACCCCTCTAGGTTGATACAGAGTCCCTGTTTGAGTTTCCTGAGTCATACAGCAAATTTCCATTGGCCATCTATATTACATATGGTATTATAAGTTTCCATGTTACTCTTTCCATATATTTCATCCTCTCCTCCCCTTTCTCCATGTCCATAAAGTCTATTCTCTATGTCTGTTTCTCCATTGCTGCCCTGTAAATAAATTCTTCAGTACCATTTTTCTAGATTCTGTATGTATGTATTAGAATACGATATTTATCTTTCTCTTTGTGACTTACTTCACTCTGAATAATAGGTTCTAGGTTAATCTACCACATTAGAACTGACTCCATGTGTTTTTTATTATTAATTTTCTGATATGAAACCTATCTATGTTAGGGATTAGCAAAATCTTTTTATAAAGAACCAAAAAATAAATATTTTAGGCTTTTTTTGGGCATGTGGTTTCTGTCATAATTACTCAATTCTGCAGTTGTAGCATGCAAGTAGTTACAGATAGAACACAAGTAAACAGGTGTGGCTGTGCTCCAATAAAATATTATTTATGGATACTAAAATTTCAGTATCATATAATTTTCATGTGATACAAATATTATTCTTTTAATTTTTATATAATTTAAAATACAAGCTATTCTTACTTTGCAAACTTTACAAAAGTAGATGTTGCAGTGGATTTAGTCCACTGGATGTAGATTGTCCACCACCAGTAATAAAATATTATTTATGGATACTAAAATTTCAATACCATATGATTTTCATGTGACACAAATATTATTCTTTTGATTTTTATATGATTTAAAATAAAAACTATTGTTATTTTTCAAACAGTACAAAAGTAGATGTTGCAGTGGATTTGGCCCATTGGATGTAGATTATCCACCGCTGGTCTATGGAATAATCAGTCCCCAATACACAATTTTACAAACATAGATATTGACTCATTAACTGAGCATTTAATTAAGTGAAAGTGAGTGAAAATCTCTCAGTCGTGTTCGACTCTTTGTGGCCCCATGGACTCTACAGTCCACGGAATTCTCCAGGCCAGAATACCGGAGTGAGTAGCCACTGCCTTCTCCAGGGGATCTTCCCAACCCAGGGATCGAACCCAGATCTCCCACATTGCAGGTGGATTTTTATCAGCTGAGCCACAAAGGAAGCCTTTAATATGTGCCCAGTAAATAAGCAATGCAGATGAAGCACTTGTCCTCAGGGAAACAGAGGAGAAAAGACTTTAAAAATTAATCAGATAAATGAAATGAATAAAGAACATGCCAGAGTGATTAAGACAGGGCAACAGAGAAACCTACTTTAGGTAGGATGGGCAGAAAAGGTCTGCTGCTGCTACTGCTGCTGTCACTTCGGTTGTGTCCGACTCTATGTGACCCCAGAGACAGCAGCCTGCCAGGCTCCCCCATCCCTGGGATTCTCCAGGCAAGAACACTGGAGTGGGTTGCCATTTCCTTCTCCAATGCATGAAAGTGAAAAGTGAAAGTGAAGTTGCTCAGTCGTGTCCGACTCTTAGCAACCCCATGGACTGCAGCCTACCAGGCTCCTCCGTCCATGGGATTTTCCAGGCAAGAGTACTGGAGTGGGGTGCCATTGCCTTCTCCAGAAAAGGTCTGAGAAGGTACTATTTAAACTGAGATCAGAAGGATGAGAATGTGCCTATCATATGAAAAGCCAGGAGAAGACGGTTATAGATTGAAGAATAACAAGAATAAAGTTGACAGGGTAGAAAGAGCTTCCTGTAATAATAAGTGTGGAGGAGAGGGGCAGGATTCAACTGGGAAGACAGGAAGCAGATCCTATAGGGCCTTGTCAGTCAAGTCAAGGGATTTGTTAAGGTTTTACAGAGGGGAAATGTAATTTTAAGGTTCTAAAGGTTATTCATCCTTGGTGCTGTGTGGAAACAGATTTGGAGGAGAATACGAAACATGAGAGATGGTTTGGAGGCTGGATGAAAGGGGTATCTGCGTGTATGTGTTTACTGGCAGATATTGGGTATTGTTATAACTGAATTATTCATGCAGAAACTGCAGTGAATCGAAATGATTTCCCAAGCCAAAACTGACAATCTTAAAATTGCAGAATTTAAGAATTCAACACTACAGAATCTGAGGGTTTGGGGAGGTCAATGGAATGGAATTTGATCCACATATAGAAAAAAATCATTTAGGAAGAGGATAGAAAGCATCACTGAACAGTTTCCACTAGCTAAAGAATGATACTTCTTATATGAACATAGACAAGAAAAGGAACTCTGAATAGGTAGGTAGGCCTCATGAATGAATGAGCTTTGATAGTTTACTGTTCATCATAGTGAAGAGCTATTCAATCCAGCCCTGTAATGACATTTTTTTTCTGTTATCAGAGGCATTTATCTAATAATACAACTCTATTAGTTGATTTGTCTAAATTGATATTAAAAGGACAATTAAAATTGGCACTCAGGCTACAACTACGACTCAATGTGGTGGGCTGGAATGTACTGAATGTCATATTTCAAAAAGGTATACTGTTAGCACGGGGGCATAAATGCTAATTAGAATAATGACTTCATTCAGCAATTTCCTTTTTATAGGGCCATTTGGATCAGGTTCTCTCCTCTGTATAAAAGGCCAAATCCTTATAATTTAGACGATTACCTCACAGGAATGAACACTAAGAGAAAACAATATCACAGGACCAGCTTACCATCTCTTCCCCATTACTTCATGTCTCTGTTATGGTGATAACAAGAGGAGAACACATAAAATTTTTCTTCTACAGTGGTTCAAACATCTCTAATCTTCCCCAACAATCCTCTTGGTTCCAGAAAAGAAAGCTAATTTTGTATTTGGAAGCCCCATTGTAAAAATGACTACTGATGAAGAACATGGACCAGGACCATTTTAGTTTAAATGCCCGTGCATATTTTATACTGATCAATTTAAGCACTGCTTAGAAGAAAAAGTAATCCAAAGCAAGTCCTTATACCATTTTCTTACATTCATGTCATCAGCAAACAATAGCCTATGTGTGACTGTAAGTTTCAAGAAACAATCACTGTGCTTTGGGCTAGAGGCAGTATGCTGAAATTCATGAATTATAACTCTTCCAACAGGAGCCTTTAATGGTTCCAGGGACTTGAAATGGAATATGAAACTTCTCACCCAAAGGTCATTGACTCCAATTTGGCCTAAACTGGTAGTGACTAAAAGTTATTACTGATAGACAGCTGTTCAACAAAATGAATTGGTGATCTCAGTATAATTTCTAAAAGACTGGTATCTGTGTCAGGAATTTGTGATTACCTCCTGCCCCAAGATGGATAGTTTTAGACAGGAGTCAAGACATTGACTGAAAGGAGATACTCCACCACCTCCTAGCTGTTAAAAATGGTCTTTGTAGATGGGAACAGCCAAAAGTTATCAGGCAAATGGCAAGAAGTTTTTACCTGGTAGTTTATCTTTTTTTTTTTTTTTCAGCTGTACCATGGGGAATATGGAACTTCCCTGACCAAGGATGGAATCCATGCCCCCTCCAGTGGAAGTGAGGAGTCTTAACCACTGGACCACCAGGGAAGTCCAAGAGTTTATAATTTTTAAAGTGGCACTACATCTTTTCATGTGTTTGTTAGCCATCTGTATGTCTTCTTTGGAGAAATGTCTATTTAGTTCTTTGGCCCATTTTTTGATTGGGTCGTTTATTTTTCTGGAGTTGAGCTGTAGGAGTTGCTTGTATATTTTTGAGATTAGTTGTTTGTCAGTTGCTTCATTTGCTATTATTTTCTCCCATTCTGAAGGCTGCCTTTTCACCTTGCTAATAGTTTCCTTTGATGTGCAGAAGCTTTTAAGGTTAATTAGGTCCCATTTGTTTATTTTTGCTTTTATTTCCAATATTCTGGGAGGTGGGTCATAGAGGATCCTGCTGTGATGTATGTCGGAGAGTGTTTTGCCTATGTTCTCCTCTAGGAGTTTTATAGTTTCTGGTCTTACGTTTAGATCTTTGATCCATTTTGAGTTTATTTTTGTGTATGGTGTTAGAAAGTGGTCTAGTCTACAAATAATAAATGCTGGAGAGGGTGTGGAGAAAAGGGAACCCTCTTACACTGTTGGTGGGAATGCAAACTAGTACAGCCACTATGGAGAACAGTGTGGAGATTCCTTAAAAAACTGGAAATAGAACTGCCTTATGATCCAGCAATCCCACTGCTGGGCATACACACTGAGGAAACCAGAAGGGAAAGAGACACGTGTACCCCAATGTTCATCGCGGCACTGTCTATAATAGCCAGGACATGGAAGCAACCTAGATGTCCATCAGCAGATGAATGGATAAGAAAGCTGTGGTACATAACACAATGGAGTATTACTCAGCCATTAAAAAGAATACATTTGAATCAGTTCTAATGAGGTGGATGAAACTGGAGCCTATTATACAGAGTGAAGTAAGCCAGAAGGAAAAACATAAATACAGTATACTAACGCATATATATGGAATTTAGAAAGATGGTAACAATAACCCTGTGTACGAGACAGCAAAAGAGACACTGATGTATGGAACAATCTTATGGACTCTGTGGGAGAGGGAGAGGGTGGGAAGATTTGGGAGAATGGCATTGAAACATGTAAAATATCATGTAAGAAACGAGTTGCCAGTCCAGGTTCTATGCACAATACTGGATGCTTGGGGCTAGTGCACTGGGACGACCCAGAGGGATGGTATGGGGAGGGAGGAGGGAGGAGGGTTCAGGATGGGGAACACATGTATACCTGTGGCGGATTCATTTTGAAATTTGGCAAAACTAATACAATTATGTAAAGTTTAAAAATAAAATAAAATTAGAAAAAAAATTAAAAAAAAAATAAGTAAAATGGTACTACATTTATACATAACTACAATCTCTAAAAATATCCATGCTTATGTTTAAATAAGATATCACAGATTTTAATGAGAAATGCTAAGGAAATTTTATTAAAATAACTTCGACTCTTGAACTCAAAGCATGATCTAAAGACCAACAGCATTAGCATCACCGGAAGGCTCGTTAAAATTGCAAATTCTCAAGCTCACTCCAGATATATTGACTCAGAATCTTCATTTTAACAAGATCTTCAGGCAATCCAGATGCACAATAAAGTTTGAGGAGTGCAATATGTCTTGAGGACACGTTGTACAGCTGCTCACTGAACACAAAGTGTACTCTATAAACATATGTTAATGACACAAATAAAGACCTGAATACTGTTTCTGTATGTTAATTTCATAATCTAGTATCCCAGCTGTTGGCATTGCTTATGTTGCCACTTAAAAACCCTCCTGCCTATTTATTGTCTTAGCATCTCTATTACATTAGGCTCCTAGAGGGCAGGGATCCAATGTGGTATTCCTTTTGAGTTCAACTGAGGTTAAGTTGGAAGTATAAGTCTTTATCATCTTACATTAAATTAGGTCATGCTAAGTAATCTTATTCTCAAGCAACACTAGTTTAAACAAATTGTGTTTACCTGACAGACCTGAAGAGCTATTATGATGCCTTGGACCATTAACCAGCAGTAAATTGCTAAAACACTATTTAATGGCACTGATGGTCAAGTAAATGATAAGACTATTTTGTTCACTCTGTTAAACTAGTTAACAGCCACAAAATGAAACAGACCAATTTTTAAAGTGGTTTTGTGTAGAACATATTGCTATTTACTACATTTCATTAAATGTAGTCAACATAAGGCTAACTGGATTATATTTAAAATTTAGGTTATTATTTTATTTGTATGAATGTTTACAGTAACTGCCTCCCAAAGAAAAAATCTAAAAGGCGTTAACTTTATGGTATCAATACAACATTCAATCTGAAGTAGAGCTGCTCCCTAAAATATAGGGTTCTATTCTAAAAATAAATCCCCACATTTCAATGATGCTTTAAACATTTTCTCTAACACACATCTTATTGCTTTATTCAAATTTACAAATAAAAAGTCTGGAAATCCAAAGTTTTCATTAAAGGCTCTCAAGTCAGCAAGATATGTTAGCTGAGCAAGTTCCCTTAATTCTCTGAGTCCATATTTAACATTTAGTGTTTGTATTTTAAGAAAATGGTAAGACCAACTTTGTGCAACTATTCTGAACCTTTAATGAGATGAGCATGAAGAAGTTTTTTGGCATAGTACTTCATAGTATTTTGAACAAGTACTTCATGGTTGTCTGCTACTGATTTCTATTACTATCAATACTTCTCATAATAGTTCTTCTAATAATACTCTAATACTAACAACTACTATTATTACTATCACCACCACTACTACAATTTCTTCCAGTACAAATTTTCCTTGAGATCACTGGGTTACATATCAGATTTTAAAATAACTGAATGTGTGAGAACCACTCCCACACAGTTCGCCTAATAATATCAAAACATAAAGCTCTGAATTAAAGAAAAATTTAAAGATATATAAGCCTGAAAGTATAATTATATTTTCTATTCCTGCTAAAGATCTGCAATTATGGCTTCGTGTGATCTTGGCCTTCCTTTAGGCTTAGAAAATCAAATATTTGATTATGCTTGATTATAAATGTTATCAACAGCTGTGGCCCCCTACACCCTTTCAAAAGAACAGTCCTTTATCATGCCAGTTGTTGTAGGGCCTCATTTCTCTCCTTCTATCCAGAAGCAGTATAACCTAGAATAAAAGCTTGACCCATGGACTCAGACAAACATGGGTTCAAACTTGGGCCCTGCCACATGATAGCTGTGTAACTCTGAGCATGTAATAACATCTATTAAAACAGTGATAATAAATAATAGCACCTTCCACAAAGGATTGTTGCAAAGACAGAAAATGAGATGCTGCATACTTTTGCATAGCACTCAACATCATTCAGCAGTCATGGTTAAATAATTCATAAATCTTATTATTATTGCCTAGACTTGAAGTATTGAAAAAAAGGCAGAGTTTCTGCCCACGCATCAAATTCATTTAATTTTATGCCCAATAAAGGATACCTTTCAAAGGCCTGACTTTAGGAACTGGTGAACCCAGATTGCTCAGTCTTTTGAGTTGCTTCTTCTTTTTTTTTTTCTCAACTAGGATTGGGTTCTCTGGAGAACCCTGACTCATACAATGCCTTTAACTTGCTCTAGCTCATGGTAATTTGCTGACTTCTCAACTTCTTTCTCTGGCTTATTGATTTTTGTCTTTGGAGTCAGAAAGGTAATCTAAACTTTCATTCCACATACTCCAATTAGCTTTGCTTTTCCAGTGTTCATTCAGCCTCTGCTTCTAGCACTCCAATGTTTTATGTTCACTATATAATTAAGCATTCCATTTCTGGATCACTCTTAATTATAAGACATTTCTTTTTTTTTTGCTAAACAGATATCTTTGTTCTGTTACATAAAACTAGTAATACTGATTTTGGGAGCAGAATAGAATACGCTTAAAGGTTAATCTACAAGATAGATCTTCAGATACTCCAGGACTACTATTATATCTTTATTCTTAAATGTAGTGTTGAACAGAACCAGACATGGTGCTGGAGACATTGTTTCAAAAGTACTTAAAACAGTGGGGTATCACTTTCTTCTTTCATTTGTACATTTTCCAATTGTTAAATAAAACTTGAGTTAGGTAGAAAGAATTCACCTTTGGTCCAACTTGTAAGATAAGGTTTCTAAGAAAAGCATGGTGGTTTTCAAATTTTATGTGCCCTTTTAATATCCATGGATCATTTAAATATCTACTAATAAAAAAAAAAAAAGGTTTCTCCTCTCATTTTCTATAAATAGATTGCTAATGAACTTAAAATAATTTTAGTACCATTCTGTCCTAGAAAAACAGGCTTCCTCTTTTGGAGGCCCAGACTGACAAAACTCCTGGACTTTAATAAAGAGGAAAGCTGACAGATGAAGGCTAACCTGGAACTGTCAGTTCGACCATGTTCCTAGAATTAGCCTGGCACTCACACCTGGGCCCTGGTGTTCTCCTGTCAAACATCAGCAATTTCACAGAACACCAACTTCAGACAAAGTCACTCTGGGACTATGATGGATCAATGGAAAAATAAGAGGACCCTCTGCTGTGTCTTTCCCAATGACAGCATGAGCCCTGCTTCGTCCTTCCACATTCTAGATAAGGTTATTTAGATATCCAATCAGAAAATCATCCCGGCTTCCTCACAGCATTCAGTCTAGAGAAAAGTCCCACTTCCTTGAGTCCTCGATATATTCACCTAACCCAAAGCCAAATCTTAAATCTCCCTCCTGAGGTGTCCCACACTTCCCAACTTTGTGTGCCCTCCCTCACTGCAACGGGTCAGTAAACCCACCTTTGTTCAAATACAGGTGCATTCCTGGTGATGCTGGCTGAAAGACACTGACATCTTGTTAATGAGATGACACATAAGGTCAAAAAGACTAACTGGAATTTTATTAAATTGCAAATCTTATTGTAAATTTCTTATGGCCTATGAAACATTGTTATAATACATATAGGCAGAATGATGCCAATTTAGACATTAAATCCATTCATAAGTACCCATTTACATGTTTGTTACCATGAACTAAAAATCATTTTCTGATGGGAATCTTGATTTTGCCCTCCCTAGAGTTTTACTCTTGACTTCATTTCGAGTAAAACTTAGAAGACGTCTTATTCTGGCACCTGTTTTCTGACACCCGTGTTTTCATAAGAGAACCAACTCTATGTGACACTCAGTTGATAAAGCATTTAATGCTCCACTTGACTGGCTTCACTGATAGCTCAGTTGGTAAAGAATCTGCCTGCAATGCAGGAGACTCTGGTTCAATCCCTGGGTTAGGACGATCCCCTGGAGAAGGGAAAAGCCACCCACTCCAGTATTCTGACCTGGAGAATTCCATGGACTGTATAGTCCATGGGGTCGCAAAGAGTCAGACATGACTGAGTTACTTTCACTTTCACGGACTGGCAATAGGGTACAACTACATCAGGTACACCTCAAAGACAACGATCTTGGATTTAGGGCTGTTCTGTACATTTCAAAAGCTCAGTCAACAAAAACAATACTATGAAGGTTAACCAGAAAGATACAAAGTACATGTTTCTTCTAATACTCTAAAATCTACTCCTGGAATAAGTTGGACAAACAGAAGACTGTTAATACCTGAATCTCACGATGTTGATTCCCCAGATAAATAAGTGTTTTACCCAGTCTCATTTTGGCACATTTCCATTGAAACCATACTCTCTAAAATTCTCTAGACTAATGTATACCGTAGCAAGGTTTTTATTTTTTTTTTTAAAGTAGTCACATTACATAAGCATATAGATCATGAAAACTTCTGAGTCTGTTCCACAAGATCTGTTGTCAAGCCAGATGTCTTGCTTTTGCATTACTTTACAGGATCCTCATGCTTGCTTACTTAGTTAAAATGTTCCTCTTTACACCTACTTTGCATCTGAATTATATTTCCAGCATGGATAATCTGAGTCACATACATAAGTAATATTCCTACTGCATGTCAGCCTCCAAAGGAGACAATTATGAGGAGACCATCCTAAGAAAGAAATCTCCAGGCTTTCAGGAGACTCTAAGAGAGTAACTTCGCATCTAACCCTTGAGCTTGAACTGGATTATATGAAAGTTTAAAATATGCTCCAAAAAGCCAAGTAAAATTGGTTTCTGGAAATTTATGTTAGCACTGTCAATGAAATAAAAGGCTTATTTGCTTTGAGCACTTTGATTTGACAGTTTGCTTTGAAGAAAAACAAACCTAAAAAGTATAAAGAAACTGGCCACAGAGTTTTAGTAGAGATTTTTCATTTAACTCTGAAATACCTTACATAAAAACATGTAGGCCAACATGACAGTAAAAGCAACCTTTATAAGAAGTTGTAAAGGTTAAAATGAAGTACTACAAAGGAACTGTGTGGTGTTCTGGTTGATAAAAAGGGGTGTGTGGCCGCCATATTGTAACTGCTTATTTTAAAAGCTGTATGTCTCGATTCATCTCAGCTAACAATGAGGTAGGCACAGATTACTTGTATTTGAAATACTACAGAAGGTGCGGGTACCTCAGGACTGATCCAGCTGGGGTGCCCTGAGCCAAAGTGGAACACAAAGCCAAAATCTACTGGCAGAAGCAAGATTCAAATGCTGGGCATGGCACATACAAGCAACACATCCAAAGGGGCAGAAGCAAGTTCAATGGCAGTATTTGAAATCAAGTCAATGGCAGAGCAAGTACAAACTGCCCACCCCAAAACTGTGGGCTCTAGGTAATTTCTGGGGAATCTGTGGTTGGTTTGTAAAAGTTTATAAGAGCACGGTGTATGGGAGGATAAGATGGTCTTAAAATCTATAAGGAGATAGGACGAAATTTAAACAGTATATACATATATTTTGCATATACCATTAAATTTTTTTGACACTCAAAATGTATGACATTGCTGTCTGCAAGTCTAATGCATTAACTAGAAATGGTAATCTCCTAGTGGCAACGATCGATTCAGGATAGTCCAATTAGAGTGAAGCAATTTATTCACTGGGCTTCCCAGGATGGCATTAGTGGTTAAAAAAAAAAAAAAAAAGGAAAAGTGAAAGTCGCTCAGTCGAGTCCAACTCTTGTGACCCTATGGACTACACAGTCCATAGAATTCTCCAGGCCAGAATACTGGAGTGGGTAGCCTATCCTTACTCCATGGGATCTTCCTAACCCAGGGGTTGAACCCAGGTCTCCCGCATTGCAGGCAGATTCTTTACCAGGTAAGTCACAAAGGAAGCCCAAGAATACTGGAGTGGGTAGCCTATCCCTTCTCCAGTGGATCTTTCTGACCCAGGAATTGAACTGGGGTCTCCTGAATTGCAGGTGGATTCTTTACCAACTGAGCTATCAGGGAAGCCCCAGTGGTAACTAACCTGCTTGCCAATGCAGGAGACATAAGAGACACAGGTTTAATCCCTGGGTTGGGAAGATCCCTTGGAGAAAGACAGGGCAACCCACTCCAGTATTCATGCCTGGAGAATTCCGAGGACGGAGGAGCCTCCGTGGGCTTCAGTACATAGGGTTGCAGAGTTGGATATGACTGAAGTGACTTAGCACACAAGCAGTTTATTCATCTGTTATGGAAAATCCCCTTACTGTACTAAAAAAGGAAGCTATGTAATCCAGCTTGCAGCAAACATTTATATCCACCTTGAGGAGACCTAGCTTGCAGCTGATGTTGCCATGCAGAGAAGGGTAGAAAAACCACAGAAGAATTACTTAGTACCATTTAGTCAAGCCATGCTTGGGGAGGGGTTAATTTTAGAATTCTCAATTGTGTTTAAGGAGAAGGCAATGGCAACCCACTCCAGTACTCTTGCCTGGAGAATCCCATGGATGGAGGAGCCTAGTGGGCTGCAGTCCATGGGGTTGCAAAGAGTCAGATACGACTGAGCGACTTCACTTTTACTTTTCACTTTCATGAAATGGAGAAGGAAATGGCAACCCATGCCAGTGTTCTTACCTGGAGAATCCCAGAGACGGGGGAGTCTGGTGGGCTGCCGTCTCTGGGGTCTCACTGAGTCGGACACGACTGAAGTAACTTAGCAGCAGTAGCAACCTATGTAATTTGTATTGTATGTTTTTTTTTTTTTTTTTAGCATGTCATTTAAATGGACTAGCTAATAGTTACCATATCTTTAAAAGGGTATTTATAGTTCCTTTCACCTCTCAGGAGATTTGTGGGGTTGGGGTTGAAAATTAGCAGCTTGGCATCCAGTCCCATCACTTCATGGGAAATAGATGGGGAAACAGTGGAAACAGTGTCAGACTTTATTTTTGGGGGGCTCCAAAATCACTGCAGATGGTGACTGCAGCCATGAAATTAAAAGATGCTTACTCCTTGGAAGGAAAGTTATGACCAACCTAGATAGCATACTCAAAAGCAAAGACATTAGTTTGCCAATAAAGGTCCATCTAGTCAGGGCTATGGTTTTTCCTGTGGTCATGTATGGATGTGAGAGCTGGACTGTGAAGAAGGCTGAGCGCCGAAGAATTGATGCTTTTGAACTATGGTGTTGGAGAAGACTCTTGGGAGTCCCTTGGACTGCAAGGAGATCCAACCAGTCCATTCTGAAGAAGATCAGCCCTGGGATTTCTTTGGAAGGAATGATGCTGAGGCTGAAACTCCAGTACTTTGGCCACCTCATGCGAAGAGTTGACTCGTTGGAAAAGACTCTGATGCTGGGAGGGATTGGGGGCAGGAGGAGAAGGGGACGACAGAGGATAACATGGCTGGATGGCATCGCTGACTTGATGGACGTGAGTCTGAGTGAACTCTGGGAGTTGGTGATGGACAGGGAGGCCTGGCGTGCTGCGATTCATGGGGTCGCAAAGAGTTGGACACGACTGAGCGACTGAACTGAACTGAATCATGGTTTGGTCTTTCTGGTGACTGGTACTCATCTAGGGGTCATTCAGGAGCCCACCTAGAGTTGCCTCAATAGAGCAAAAGATGTTTGGTGGCTCAGTCAGTGAAGAATTTGCCTGAAATGCAGGAGACCTGAGTTTGATTGCTGGATAGGGAAGATCCCCTGGAGAAGGAAATGACATTCCACTCTAGTATTCTTGCCCTGGAAATCCCATGGACAGAGGAGCCTGGCTGGCTATAGTCCATGGGGTGGCAAGAGTAGGACATGACTTAGCGACTAAATCACCACCACAGTGGTATTATCACCTGGAAATTACAAAGGTTTCAGGAGCTCTGTGCCAGGGGCTGAAGGCAGAGACCAACATATGTATTTTCTTTTATCTCTCAGTTGTAAAAGTATAAGTAGATAGCAAGTGTTTCGTATTTCAAAACTTGGTCACATTAAGAAAACAAGTTTGGAGAACATGGTAAGGAAGGTGTCTTCGCTGCTTCACACAAAGAAGGGGAGGGGGAGGCGACTTTAGACATAACAAATGACAAAGGGCCTTCCAGAATGCAGGCTTATCCTTTTTCCTAAAAAGGTGACAACTCACGCTTTATAAGGCAGCAAAATCTGTGTATACCCATCTATTAACAACCAGTCTTGCAATTATGATATACTTTGACTACATAAACATTTTTCATTGCTTTATTGTAATGATCTCATTACAGTAAATCACTTGAAAATTTCCCATATTACTATCCACACTATGCTAATTTTTCTCACAAATGGAAGAAATATGTTTATGATGACTATGCAAAATGTTTGAGGTCACCCTGAACATGCTACTGGGTTGCCTATTAGAACTGATTTCGACAGGAATGTCAGTTGAGGTAAAAGTAACGTCCTTCAAATAAATAAGTAACTTGGAGATCTCTGTCATAACATGTTACTGGTGGAAGGAAAACTTGTACTTACAGAAATAAAATATACCTGCTTTCATTAAAACTCTGTCTCTAACTCTAGAAAATCAGAGTAAACAATCCAAATATGAGTTAGATTCTGTCATCATGTTGTTGTTCAGCCTCTCTGTCACGCCCAACTCTTTGTGACCCCATTGGACTGCAGCACAGCAGGCTTTCCTGACCTTCACCATCTGCCAGAGCTTGCTCAAACTCATGTCCATAGAGTCAGTGATGTTATCCAGCCATCTCATCCTCTGTCATCCCCTTCTCCTCCTGCCTTCAATCTTTACCAGCATCAGGTCTTTTCCAACGAGTCAGTTCTTCACATCAGGTGGCCAAAGTATTGGAGTTTTAGCTTCAGCATCAGTCCTTCTAATGAATATTCAGGATTGATATCCTTTAGGATTGACTGGTTTAATCTCCTTGCAATCCAAGGGACTTTCAAGAGTCTTCTCTAATACCACAACTCAAAAGCATCAATTCTTCTGTGTTCAGCATTCTTTATGGTCCAACTCTAACATCCATACATGACTACTGGAAAAACCATGGCTTTATACGCACCTTTGTGGGCAAATCATACTAAGCAATCCCAATATAAGTTAGGTTATCTCATTATAGCTACTAAGTATTAAGCTCCTATATGTTCTAGACACTGTCCTATGTAATATACACATTGGTTTAGACACTCAACAGTTCTATTACATAGACATTTCTACAGATCAGTAAACCAAGCTCGGAGAGTTACTTTGCCTCAAATCACATAGCTATTAAGTGGCAGAGATACGATGTAAAATTATTATTTTTTGGAATAGTAATATGTGGAAGCTTCATTTTACTGTGGAAGGGGAATACTATATTACTTGGATGGTTCAGGCTTGACCAGCATCTAATTTTGCTCATGTAAACAATTTCCTTTTTAAAAATAATTTTATTTATTTATTTATTTTTTGGTTGTGCTGAGTCTTTGGTACTGCATAGGCTTTTCTCTAGTTGTAGCAAGTGGGAGTTCCTCTCTAGTTGCAGTACACAGGCTTCTCATTTCGGTGGCTTCTCTTGTTGCAGAGGACAGGTGCTAAGGCCTGCAGGCTTCAGTAGCTACGGCACGAGAGTTCAGTAGTTGCAGCTCCCGAGCTCCAGAGCACAGGCTCAGTAGCTGTGGTGCACAGGCTTAGTTGCTCTGCGGCATGTGGGATTCTCCTGGGCCAGGGATTGAACTCTTGTCTCCATCGATTGGCAGGCAGATTCTTTACAACTGAACCACCAGGGAAGCCCCAGGGTTTGGATCTTGAATAAATCTGAAGTTTTTGTTTCATCTACTCTGACACATTGCTCCCTACTATGTGTATCTGATCTGTGCCCAGAAAATGAAAGGCAGTGGCCCGCTGGGCAGTGGAGGATACTCCCACAGGAAGAAGAGGTGTGGTGCCAAGTCTCAAGATGCATCTGACCTCAGTCCTGAAGTGCTGTTTCTACCAGGTTGTGACTACTTAGTAAAATCTGTGGTTGTTTCTTCTTTCTGTTTCTATTCCTGAAAATGTGTCCCCTTTGTTTAAAAAAATAATAATGAAGAAAGTACTAAGTTATCATTGGTGGAAATGCATTTTGAGATGTTCTCCAGGAGCAAGATAGTTTGGCATAGGTATTGATTCAAAGGTGACCTTTTAAATGCTTCCATTTTTGTTGAAAGGAAACATGTTTGGAGGCAGACTAGTCATAATTACACAGAACAAAACTAGTTGTCTTTGAAAAGATGATAAACAGACCACCAAGGCTTGTGTGGGATCTTGTGTAAGTGCTCCATGGGGCCTCAAGCACCATCTTGATCTTGGTCACATTTTTAAGATAATCACGCTTCAGAACCATATTTGTGAACCATAAGTAACTCTACAAGCTCACATGCATCTCCTCATTCTGACAGGCAATGCCTCACAAGAATAGTTTCCTTGACATGCAGAATTTATAAAGAATTCAGTTTTTATGATATTTGGCAAAACTAATACAATTATGTAAAGTTTAAAAATAAAATAAAATTAAAAAAAAAAAAAGAATTCAGTTTTTTACAATTGTCCAAATAGGCTGAACTGCATACAAAGTCTGAAAGTCTGTAGTCAACATGATTGACACAATTAATGGTTTCAATTAAGTGGATATCTTGAGCCTGCTATATAGTTGTCACATATTTTTATAGAAGTATATTTCTTAGAGATGGTATCAATCTTCAGATATTAGTTATGTTAAACTGATATTCTTTCATTATTAACTATTTGTTGTCCCTTAAACATAAAAGTCAGAGCAAAAACTTTCTACCTAAATATTCTCTATATTTATTTATATAAATACAATCTAACAGTTTGATCTAAGTCATCATGTCATAAAATTTGGATCTGAAATAAAGCACTGTTATCTATTAGACTGAATATTTCCATTTTCATATATAATAAATGACCAACTATCAGAAACGTTACATGAATACATGTATATGTGTACCTATGAATACATTAAGTGAAAATTATTTCACATGTATTTCTTATGAATGTGTGTATGTATATATACATATACATACATACATATATGTATATATGCATGTATGTGTGTGTATATATATATATATGTATATCACATGCATATATATACACACAAAATTAACAACTCTGGCTAAAAAACAGTTTGTATATATGAAATTGCAATGAGAAATGTGACGATATTATTATTAAATTTAAATGGCCAAAGACAATTATAAATACCACTATAGAGATGTTGATAAAATGATATCTGGAAGCTTACTATTTACATTTGGGAAGTGAGTTTTTATTACCTATTTATGTTGCCACTTGCTGATTAAAGCACAGCACATTATTATTTCAGGATGTTAAAGGAATAAAAAAAAAAACCTATTACCACATTTCAGAAAGTCAATAAACATTTTTCATAGATGGATACTAAGTCAATGGCTAATCTTAGATCTAGCATTTTATAGTACTCAGCCCAAAATACTGTTATCTAAACAGTCATTTCTGCCTGCATATTTCTGTCACATTATTATATACTTTTACAACCTCTACTTCCACTCTTCCCACTAACCACCGGTGGGTGGGCAGAAGCCTTCATCTAATAAGAGCATTGCAATAACATCAGTAAATCTATTACTATGTTTAAAAGAGGACCTAGTGACTACCATAAGCCTTAAATATATGTGAGCATATCTGGAAAGTTTTTCAATCAAATGACACTTTACATTTGTTCAACATTTTGTATTTTTCCAAAAAGTCCTCACATATATCAAATTGTTGTATCTGAAAGATGCAGAAAAGATATTAATAGCACTGTCAAGTGAAATGTGGAGAATCTGAATCTCAGTGAGCAAATGACTTACTGAAGGGCTGTCTGTGGTTAAGGGCAGAACCAGAGGAGATATAATCACTATAGGTCTTCTAATTTCTTGCTCAGGGCCACGTACCCTTAGCTGATGAACTTGACCCCAACAGTCACTGAAGACGGACTGAGCTGGACCGTGTGTGAAGTCTCATGTTAGCACCAACAAGAACTGATTTCGTGGGCTTCAGCTCTAGAATCCTTCATTTACTTTGGGCTATTGCTTCTTATCATATCTTGAAGTTGTTAAACACCCCTAGAATGTTTGGATTGGAGGCTAGTAATTGTCTGAAGATGCAGACTGAAATAGGATCATGTGTAGAAGTGAGGAGAGTAAGAAGAGGCAGTGTTCTTGATTTATAATTGGAAAGTTATTTTGGAGAGCAATAGCTCTGGGGATGAACGTGTCTACAGCCAAGACTAAGGACAGAATGGTTTGCTCACTATGCTCCAGATAACTACACATTCCTGTTTTCATGTCTTAAGGTTTTTCCTCACAGAAACACACTCCCTTTTCCCTTCTGCCTGAAATGTCATGCTTCCTCTACTGCGAAGTCTCCACTTTGAGCATTGTGGATGTGGAAAACCGTCTTGTCTAAGACTCTTATTTTATAGCTGAAGAATGGTATCTAGAGGATTCTGACTTGCCTAGGTACACAATGAGTGAAATTCTGGTCTCCTAACTCAGTTGTGTATGTTTTGCATTCTGTACAAAGCAATAATAAAGCTTTTTTTTTAAATCTTAAAAATTATTCACTCGGCCCAGAGCTGACTTCAGTGCAAATGGAGAGGTGTATTTATTACTTACTGTTTATTTAAAATATAATTGAGTATTCCTGCATAAGGAAAATATCTTAAATTTTTAGCTCAAATGTCACTGACTCCATTAAGTCTTTCATCCCAGCAAATTAAGGTAGTCTCTCTCCACTGAACTTCTCTAGAACATTCCTAAAACTCTTATGACACTTCTTTTTTATAGTTTATTGTTTATATGACTAAATTCTCCTACTTAAATACAAATTCTTTGATTATAGTATACTTAAAGATAATCTCAGATAGTCTTATCTAAATATGTCTTACAAAGTAACAATGTACATAATAAATTCCTAACATGAGTATTTTGACAATGTGAAAAAATGAATATGTAAATACTGAATATGTGAATAAAATGACTAGCAATTGTTTTGTGTTATAAAGTTGGCATGAAATAACTGGAACAGAAGAGGTTTATGCCATTAACATAGTTCTAAATTCTCACGCAAGACCAATCAGGCATGGAAAGAAAAAAACAAGCATCATTTTTAAAATAAATATGGACATTATGCCAGGTAAATGTGCCCAAACTGTGTATACATCCTCTGGCTCATCTGTGATCAATACCTATGGTAGCAAGAAAACATAAACAGTATTGAGATTTTACTTTGGATTCAAGTATTTCTTTTCTTCAGTATTATTGAGATATAATTGTCACACATCATTTTATAAATTTCAGGTGTACATCATGATGATTTGATGTATGTATATATTAGAAAGTGGCTATTACAATAAGGTTTCTTAACACGTCTATCTTATATAGTTATCATTATTTGTGTGTGTGCTGAGAACTCTGAGATCTACTCTTAGTAGTTTTCAAATATATAACACTCTACAGTTACCTAGGAGAAGGCAATGGCACCCCACTCCAGTACTCTTGCCTGGAAAATCCCATGGACAGAGGAGCCTGGTAGGCTGCAGTCCATGGGTCACGAAGAGTTGGATACGACTGAGCAACTTCACTTTCACTTTTCACTTTCATGCATTGGAGAAGGAAATGGCAACCCACTCCAGTGTTCTTGCCTGGAGAATCCCAGGGATAGGGGAGCCTGGTGGGCTGCCGTCTATGGGGTCGCACAGAGTCGGACACGACTGAAGTGACTTAGCAGCAGCAGCAGTTACCTATAGCCCCTGTACTGTATATTGCATACTAAATCCCCAGAACTTATTCATCTTATAACTGTGTCGTGTATGGCTGTGAGAGTTGGACTGTGAAGAAAGCTGAGTGCTGAAGAATTGATGCTTTTGAACTGTGGTGTTGGAGAAGACTCTTGAGAGTCCCTTGGACTGCAAGGAGACCCAACCAGTCCATTCTGAAGGAGATCAGCTCTGGGATTTCTTTGGAGGGAATGATGCTGAAGCTGAAACTCCAGTACTTTGGCCACCTCATGCGAAGAGGGAAAGACTCTGATGCTGGGAGGGATTGGGGGCAGGAGGAAAAGGGGACGACAGAGGATGAGATGGCTGGATGGCATCACTGACTCGATGGATGTGAGTTTGAGTGAACTCCGGGAGTTGGTGATGGACAGGGAGGCCTGGCGTGCTGTGATTCATGGCGTCGCAAGAGTTGGACACGACTGAGCAACTGAACTGAACTGAACTGGACATACCCACTGACCACTTTAACTCATTTTCCCCAAACCCCTGCCTCTGTGAACTACTAATCTACTCTGATTCTAGGAGATTTTTTTTTTTTTTTTTAAGATTCCACACGTACATAAGATCATACAGTATTTATCTTTCTCTGTCTGACTTACTTAATGTAGAATAATGTCCTTAAAGTACATTTCTGTTGTTATATGTGGCAAGACTTCCTTCGCATCTTATGGCTAAAAAATGTGTGTGTGTGTGTGTGTACATATACATAGTTGGCCAAAAGTTCCTTTGGTTTTTTTAAGTAAAAATATCAGTTCTATTTTTAATTTGTGTGTGTGTGTGTACATATACATAGCTGGCCAAAAAGTTCCTTTGGTTTTTTAAGTAAAAATATTAGTTCTATTTTTAATTTTTGAGGATCCACTCTATTATTTTCCTTAGTGGGTAAACCAATTGACATTTCCACCAACAGTGTAGAAACTGTTAACTCCACATTCTTACAAACACTTGTTATTTCTTGATTTTTGATAACAGCCATTCTAACAGCTATGAGGTGATAGCTTACCGTAATTCTAATTTGCATTTTCTTGATCACTAGTGATGTGAACGCCTCTCAAGTACCTGTTACCCAGTTATATATCTTCTTTGGAAAAAAAATACCTATTCAGTTCCTTTGCTCACTTTTTAATCAGTTTTTTTTTTTTTTTTTGCTGTTGTTATTGTTATTGCTGCTGTTGTATTAATATGACTTCCATATACAGTTTGGATATTAACCCTTTATCAAAAATATGATTTGCAAATATTTTCTCCCATTCAGGGGGTTGTTTTTCACTTTGTTGGTCATTTATTTTGCTATGAAGAAGTTTGATGTAGTTTCATTTGTTTATTCTTGCTTTTGTTGCTTGTACATTTGGTGTCATACCCCCCCCAAAATCATTGCCAAGACCAATGTCAAGGAGCTTTGTCTATGTTTTCTTACAAGAGTTTTACAGTTTTAGGTCTTTCAAGTATTTCTTTAGCATCATTCATGATGATAACACCTTTCTTAAAAAATTTACAATTGCCAAAAAGAAAAATGAACTTTAAGGCTCACTTTTAAAGTTAGTTTTTAAATGTGCTTTTAGCAAATGAGGCAATGAAAATCATCTCTTTTGACTCTGCAAAATGTTGGAAACATTGAAATCAACCTAAAGCCCTACTCTAGGAGGACAGACTACAACTCTGTGATAATTTACAGCATTTCTTTCTTTAGTTCCTTCACTGACTTTTTGGGTCTATATTATCACATAAGAGATCATAAAATACAATTATATTCTCATAAGTATGAAAATAATTGTAATATTCCCAGCTGTGACTTCATATCAAGACCCAATGTGGGTGATCATACAGTGTGCTTTTGCAGCAATCCTAACAGACCTTCTGAGACCCCTTTGTTTTCTGCAAAGCCTTCAGCACACCAGGAAGATTTTAAACTGTCATTCATTTAATAATCACGGTCATGTGCAGGATGCTGCTATGCAGTCACTTAACTATACATGATGCAAAGTTTAAATTTGAGGGACCCAATTCCATTTTTGCAGCTCAATAAATTGTACTGTGCTCTCTGATAATAGAGAGAAGGCCTCTGTGAGTGTCCCCAAGTTATTACAGGGAATATTTGCATGATTACAGCGCTGCTTTGGGAGCTTGCAATCTGAATAAAAACAAACAAAAAAACAGAATCAAAAGCAATAATGGTTGGGTCCAGGAAAGATATATATGTATGTTTGTTTTCTTAATTTTTCCAGTTTTAAGTTTATTTTTGGAGTTTCTTGTCTCTATCCCTAGGTTGACTTGTATCATACAGGGTTTATTATCTAAGTAATTTGAGATCACTCTTTTGACAAATTCTTTACATTTCAGGAAGAGAAAGGAAAATAGAAATGGTCATTAATAAGTGTACTGTTCAGAAAAGATTAGTTTTTCCGAATGGTGTTTTCTGTACTGTTATAGAGCTTATTTAAGCAGTTAGTGATTTTTAAAACTTGATATTTATGAATAATTGTCAAAAAGCATATACTATATGGTCTCACATTAAGTAATTTCCCATGCTGGTGCTCATTAGTATGAAGGTCAGCTTAAGCTTGTCCTGCTTAAAAGGAACCTACACTAGCTTAAAGTGCTGTACATCTGTCTCACTAAGTTTTTGTATTAATTCTTGTCTCTGTGACTCAGAATCTTCATCATAACATGTACATGACTTTACATATATATGTTAAACTACACATACATACATTGCCATCCCATCTTCTTCCTTGACCAATTTCATTAATATTGAACAACAATGTTGCAAGGAAGAAAGTGGAAAGAGAGTGATTCAAAAAAAAGTAGAGACTAAAAAAGACTGGTAAATAAGGAATGAATAAAAATGTTTACATGAGGACTTGTAGACAAAAGGCAATATTCACCAAGGGTTTCCAGCTTGAAGGATGAAAAAAGAGAGATAATGGTATGTGCTACTTCCACACAGAACAGGAATAAACAAGGGAATTCTGATTGTGTGAGAACTGACGTCAGAAAAAGAAAATATATCCTTGAAAGAGGAAGAAAGGAAAATGAAAGCTAACACTGATGTTTGAACTTGGGATAAAGTACATAGTATGGAAATATGGAAATCATCCAACTGATTTGGATGGGGACAGTAAGACAAATTAGTTTTCAACATGCTGAGTTGGAAGTGACAGCAGACTACCCATGCATACGTCAAACTGACATTTGGACATTTGAGACTGAAGTTCAAAAGAGAGGTGAGAGTTGCAGATTGGTTTGGGGGAATATTCTGGAGGTGATATTTGAAGCCATAAAAAAGAATAGAGTTCCCAAGGGAGAATGAACAAAATGACATGGAAAAATGTCAAATTTGATGTGATAAAAAGTAATCAATAGACCACATAAATGATCATGTTCTAAAATAACCTGTGATTTAAGTGTTAATCTAGAAATTTTTTAAATAAAGAAAATTGTGAAGGTGGGAAAAGAAATATAAATCCAATTCTTTAGTTGTTTCAAAAGAAAGTATTCTAGGAAACAAGACTTTCTTATGTCACCATCAACAATAATATACAACCAAAAGTTCTTCTTGCTTTTAGACATAGTGAAATCTTTGTTTTAATTCCTATTCTTCCTTTTGATAACAGCTAACTGCTTCCTTTTCATACTATTCATGGGGTTTTCAGTATGATAGGGGACAACAGAGGATGAGATGGTTGGATGGCATCACTGACTCAATGGACATGAGTCTGAGCAAGCTCTGGAGTCGGAGATGGACAGGGAAGTCTGGAATGCTGCAGTCCATAGGGTAGCAAAGAGTTGGACATGACTGAGCAATTGAACTGACTGAATTTCTTCCTAACTGCTTCCTTAGCCTTTACACAATCCTCTTGTTCCTTATAAGGATGGATTACCTCTGAGAGGATTGGGAATTGCTATCTGGGAGAATGAGAGTGAATGTTGAGCAAGGATAATATACAGCCTTTGTGGTACATTTGTGGTACATGGAATAAGGCTCAGGATGAAAATCTTGGATTTAAGTGTAGAGTTCTATCAACTGGCAACTTTATCAAGCATTATATACTCAGCTGACACAGTGAAAGATGAGGCATCCTGTAGCACGTGCTCAAGGCTGGGAATCTTGGGCAGGTGCTGCAGAAAAACAAAGGAGCGAGATTAAGATAGGGATTCATAGAGGGGTAACAAAAAACTCAGGAAGCAACAGTGGTACATAATAAAAAACATCTTCGGGATAGGTGAAGGAACACCAAGGGGTCAGGATTAATAGAAACAAAGAGAGAAAAGAAGAGAAACCAGGAGATACTGAGATCAAGAGCTGGAGTTTTCTGAGAGGTGGAAAAAGATGTGTGGTAAGAATGAGGTCATGAGAGACTCATGTTTAGACTTCTGAAGTTGTTAACAAGTGCACAGTCCTGGGCATGTTGGTTGAAACTGAATAGACAGCAGAGTTAAAATGTTTAGTAACTGTGAGACTAGGTCACTTACATGAATGAAGAAATATTCTAGATTAGCATGAAGAAAGACTGCAATTCGAGCTCCAACACTTGACTGAATAAAGGGACTGACAAGGTGGCAGGTAACAGTGAGAGGTCAATGTCAGTGACAAGAAGGGTTTGTTAAGAAGATAAGGTTTTAGGTCAGGATGGAAGAGTAACGCTTAGAAGAGGAGGTAGGATATAGACCAGCTTTTCATTCTCTGAGCCTAAGGACTATGGGGTTTGACAGAATGGTCAGCCTTCTCTTGAAATGACTGCAGAACAAGCAGCATCCTCAGGGGATGGTCAGATTTCAAGGCAGGAAACAAAGAGATCATTGAATTATTTACTAGAAATAAATATTCTGGGGAGGACAGGGAAGGGTGCAGGGGAAAGTCTAAAGTAGGAGTAAAGAAACTACTTTAGGGCATAAAAGTAAGCAAGAGGACATATGCTGTGCTAAGTCATTTCAGTCATGTCTGACTCTGTGACCCTATGGACAGTAGCCTGCCAGGCTCCTCTGTCCATGGGATTCTCCAGACAAGAATACTGGAGGGGTTGGCATGCCCTCCTCCAGGGGATCTGCTGGACCCCGGGATTGAACCTGTGTCTCTTACATCTATTGCATTGGCAGGCAGGTTCTTAATTGCTAGCACTACCTGGGGAGAGGGTATGAGAAAAAAAAAAGACATGAGTGGGGGTAGGATTTGGGGATAAGGCTAGAAGACCACCGGGTCTGAGAGGCGTACTGACTCAAACACTGCAACACTGTCAGTATTTCCTTCTCTGGTAAGTGATAATGGCCGTGATGAGGTTTATAAGACTGGCAGGGCCCTACAGGAGTAAGTGCCACCAGGAGTTTTACTGAAGGGAAAAAAAAGACCTAGTCCAGAAGTTGGCAGTGATAGGCATAAATATATCCCATGTTGCTGAGAATTACACATACATACCTTACTTTTTTCTATATCTATATCTATATCTATCTATCTATCTATATATAACTGGCAGAGTGTTATTTAAAAGGAGTTCTACTTGTATTACTTTTCCTGTTTTGTTATTTTATGTTCTTCCCTCCTTTCGCTTTCTATTCCTGATGTTCTGTGTCTTTCTGTAGCAGATTCAGCATGGCACAGATGTCCCATACACTGCAGTGCAAAGGAAATGGTTTCCTTAGCAACAATAACCACACAAAAGCCTGAAGAAATTTCTCCGCTACTCATGTGGCATTTTAGCATTTAAGGAATCCAAATAGTAGGGTAGAATAATGAACATCTGATTGAAACATAGCAATGGAGATGAAGAATGAATGCAAAAAGGCATGTGCTATTTACACAGCTGATGAAGTGATTTTAAGTGACCTGAACTTTAGCATCATGTTTCCTCAGTTTTTCCTCAGTGAAATAGGTAAAATTATATCTAGTTAAGTAGACTGAAATATACTCTTACAAGACAATTTCACTGTCTCCTGAATCTGATAATCAGAAACAAAAAGTTTTTGCAGGACATTATAAGATAATGTCTTGGACAATAATGTCATGTATGACAGATGAGGCTTTTTTTTATTCAAAGAGAACTTTCATGAATTTATTATTCCTAACCACATCCCTCAGGAGGAATTTTAAGAATTTATACCTTTTCCAGGTTTCCACTACCAAATTTTTGCTTTATAGCAATTTTTGTTTTAATTTTTGTCTGTAAAGCAAAAAAATAAAAACAAAAACCCCCCAGCAAACTATTGTTTTCCATTTTAGTAATTCTAAAGTGAAGTTTGAAGTCATCATAATTATGTCTGAAAATACATTCACTCTCCATCTCTCTCTGTTTTGGTGGGGGAAAAAAAATTAACGAATGATCATTCGATTGGAATTTCTTGCCAGAATATTCACCTAATGACAATATGGTAGTAGTGGTAATAAGAATGTGGGAAAGAAAAAAGGGAATTTACAAATTTATTATAGTTAGTTGGAATGTTTTTAAGTTCTCTGTTAACATCTTAATGTCCTGCTGAGACACCCTGGCAAGATAATGAAGACTGTACTAAACAAGTTTCATAATTTGACAGAGGAGTTCAAAGATGATTGCTGAATATGCAAGGCAATTGCTAGTTTGGGGCACATTCACATGGGCTCCCAGAAAACTGATGACCAGAGATGGTAAGATCTCTCTGCAGGGCTCAGAGGCCACATGGGACCTCACACACCTTCCCAAGCCTGTCCACTGTGACAATTAGTGGAGTCTCTTCAAGCATTTGGCCATTAGGTTTATGAGGCAAAGTAACATTGATTCTAGGATTATGAGTTTTGGGAAACCAGGAGCATGAAAAAGCAATAAACTAGAGCCACTCAAGAAAGTGAGGAAATGAGCCAGAGCTGAGGTCCCCAATAAAAATTAACTGAGTGCCATATGACCTCAGTCATCCACAGCCGTGTTTTCAATCCCCAGGCAGATGGCTCTTCTCAGAGGCAACCCTAAGAGCTATGATAAATTCTGCTGGTAGAAGCACTAAGTGCCCCTTCAAAGACAACTATACATGCTCTTTCTCAGATCGTATCTTTCAAACCAAAAAACCCAATGCCTATGCCGACCACTGGTGTGGTCATTGGAAAGAAAGTGTGTAAAGTCGACACAGTGACCAAGATTATAGTTTAAGTATCAAGCAATAATACATCAAAAGCATAGTACAAATAGAGTGTCTGAGACTGCAAACAAGTATGAGTTTATGAGATTCTTTTAAATTTTATTTAATTCAGAAATTAGGAACTAAATTAAATGTGATCAAATCAAAGTACTTTTTGAATAGATTTTTTTCTTTTAATTGGTAACATTGTATCAGCAGAACATGATTAATTTATATGATAAAAGGGAGACCAAAAATTTTCAAATTCTGTCAACATGGGAGCTACATCGAGTCTAAAGGATCACCACCAAATAGGCCAGTGGCATAAGCAAGGCTAGTTGGGCTGGATAACCATCGGAGAACACCATACATTTGCCTGGTGATCTGACTAGGTGCTCTCTGAAGGAGAGATTAGGCTCATGCAGAATAACTCTGCTTTTATTCTGCGCAATGTTTCAATATCACAGGAGTTAATTTTATTCAGTCTGTGGGCTTGGATTAACCCTGAAAGTCAACATCTTACATTTCACATATATTAAAACATACGCAAAATATTCTGCTTCAGATCAAGTATTATTACAACTGAATACTTGGAAGCTTTTGTAGTGATGACAGGGATCTTAATTCTGTCTAGTGATCCAGTGATTTATCAATTTTAATGGTCATTTGTTTAGCAAAGGAATTTGGGCAACTTTTGAAGTTCTTTGGAATTATATTATTTCTGCTTTTATATTGGTTTTTTAATATAAGGGACTAGGAGTCATGGTCTTAGTGTCATTAAAAGCTTTAGCTCTCTCCACTTATGTAAGTGTGATTAAAAATTAACCTCAAAATATGTTATCCTCTGTCTCTATAGTCCTTATTCAGTTAAATCAATAGAGTACATGCTGCTGTCTTTTATCTTTGAATTCCAATTGTAACACTAATGCTTAACCCAGAGCAAGTGACTTTATCTATTTGGCCCCCTTTCCTTCAATCATAAAGTAGTTATGATGATACTTAATTTGCAGAACTGGCATGATGGCTAAATAAAAAGTTAACATACATATATATATAATGGGGCTTCCCTGGTGGCTCAGTAGTAAAGAACCCACTTGCCAACACAGGAGATGCAGCTTTGATCCCTAGGCCAAGAAGATCCCCTGGAGAAAGAAATGGCAACCCACACCAGTATTCTTACTTTGGAAATCCCATGGACAGAGGAGACCAGTGGCCTATGGTCCATGGGGTCACAGAGAGTCGGACACAACTTAGTGACTAAACAACAACAAAGAACAAATATATAAAATATCCAAAAATGTCTCCCTTGTATGAAGCACTTAATAACTGTTCTAGGTTATTTCAAGACATTTATTTTTATTGTTGTTGTTATTTTCACACACTACATCATTAAAACATATAAGTAAAAGATGAAAACATTTGCTTTTCATTTCATTTTCTTTCACAGACAACACGGCCTTACTGTTGGCTTCCCTTCAGAAATTTCTCACATTTTCTCATTTTTCAGTTTATGTCAGTAATAATCTACTTTGTCCTAGTCCTGCAAGACTTCTTACTGACAGAGAAGCACCATTTAGTACTTCCCGATTTTAAATTATGAAAAATGGAAAATGACAAATTCATTTACTTCTTCATTCAGTCAAGGAACATTTAGAAGGCAGCTGAGTGCCTTAAAACAGCATGGTTTTGGTGTCTCAGGATGCCACATATTAGCTCTGTGGTGCAGACAGATCATTAAACCTCCCTGAGCCTCGGTTTAGTCATCTTTAAAATGAGGATAATGCTTTAGTTTAGCATTACAGAGACACTGCAAAGATAGTGATTCCAGGAAGGGTCATGAGGCTGAAAGTGAGCTGATATTTGAGATGGTCCATCAAGAGCCAGAGGATTTTAAAAAGTCAAAGATGTGGGAAAGTTTCCCTAGGTGATATTAGTAGGAAAATGTCTCTTGATCTCCAACCTGTGGCTCATAGAACAGTGTGAGCAAAGGCATGGAGGTAGGAAAGCTGAGAGCATGTTTAGGAAATGGTATGGACAGAAGACCACTTCCCTTGGGCAAACAAGGTGATTAGGGAATAGAGTGAGAAAAGGTTGACACATCAGACAGAGGACAAATCCTGAAGGCCTTGACAATCTGGAAACTCTGACTACTTTTTGGGGAGTATTAGAAAAGGCATGAAGGCAAGAATGGCCATGGGCATGGTGAGAAGGAATACTTTAGTGAAAAGTATACCAACAAGATTAATCTTAACTTTTTTTAGGGTAACTATTTATCATAGCTAAATCTCACTGCTGAGAGAGGGCTTAATAAAGTTGTCCAGCTATGATGACTAAAAGGATAGTGCTATTTATTAACAGCCACAGTAGAAAAGAGGAGGAAGATGAATAAAGTTCAAACAGTTGCATCCAGAGGTCAGCAGAAAGTAGACTCCTGGATGAGCAAGCTATATATAGAAGAATCCATGCTCTGTATAATACCATGGACACTTTAAATGTCCTAATACTATTAAAAAGTTCTATCAGATAACACGCCTTTTTACATCTTTATAATTTTTATAATTTAAGTGACACAGCTGATTTTAAAATAGTAGTTTTTTTCCTCACTGCTAATCAATAATATAGAAAACTATTATTCACAGCATCAAGACCTAGAAAAATGTATGTAATCAAGCTAAAGAATCTTAAAGTTGAATGCATAAACTAAAAAGCTGAAATTTTATTCCATTCAATACTTCTGCCCTAGATCTCTTATGTTAGATATGGAAACTAACCAACTCTTGTTCTGAGCTCATTTCTCTGTTTTGTAAGATGAGTTTAAAAAGCCTGAAAGTGAAAGTTGCTCAGTCGTGTTCGACTCTTTGCGACCCCATGGACTATACAGTCTATGGAATTCTCTAGGCCAGAATACTAGAGTGCATAGCCTTTCCCTTCGCCAGGGGATCTTCCCAACCCAGGGATTGAATCCAGGTCTCCCGCATTGTAGGCACATTCTTGCCAGCTAAACTACAAGGGAAGTTAGCCAAATATGCAGTTTATAATTTTACTGAAATAAAAGTAAAATAAAATATGCGGTTTACAATAAACAAGAGGCTTCCTTACTATATATAGCCCCTTTATTCTAACATTTCTAGATAACTAACTCCTCTGAAAAAGCAAATTCATAATTGACAGGCAGTTAACTTTCAAGCTTTTATTTCTCTTTACTTTCTCTACTACTTTTCTTATTGGCCATTTCAGAAGAGCGAATATAGAACAGGCTCTTGAACATCAGAATGCTAATGGGATTGCTTTATTCCAGGTAATAAGTAAGTATTATGCAAAAGGAGATGTAACCAGTCTCCTGAATATGTTGAAAACCTCAATAATAACAAAGAGTCCATCAATGTACCTATAACCAACCATTGCTAAGTCGCTTCAGTCCTTCCCCACCTGTGCAACCCCATAGACGGCAGCCCACCAGGCTCCCCCATCCGTGCGATTCTCCAGGCAAGAATACTGGAGTGGGTTGCCATTTCCTTCTCCAATGCATGAAAGTGAAAAGTGAAAGTAAAGTCACTCAGTAGTGTCTGACTCTTAGCTACCCCATGGACTGCAGCCCACCAGGCTCCCCCATCTCTGGGATTCTCCAGGCAAGAACACTGGAGTGGGTTGCCATTTCCTTCTCCAATATAACCAACCAAAATGCATAATAAATAAGATTTTTTTTCTCTCTCATAGAAATTTATGATTAAAATGTTAACTTATACATCAACTATCCAATCAGATATTTACTTTTAGAGGAAAAGAGATTACAAAAAAATCAGCCCTTTAATCAGGTTGTACCTACATTTATTATATAATGGTAAATATTCTGCAGGTGTTTCTGACACCCAGCTTCCCTCATTTCTGCAGCTGCTTCTATATGTCCTACACCACCAGTTTCCCTCATTTATGGGATCATTTCAACCATTTATATACAGATTTTAGAATATGTGCAGTCATTAAAAACTAATCTGACTTTCACCTCACATCTTTCTCTTGCAATCACCCAACCTCTGCTACCCTTGGAATAAATCCCCTTAAGAGGGCTCCATATTCAGTCTTTCTCCAGATCATTCCTGAAACCCATTCCAACCAGGCTTTGGTTCCCACAATTACAATAAAATTCCTCCTACTCTGGTTGCCAAAATGTCTACAGTATAAATCCACTGGTCCCTTCCCTGTTTTCATCTTATTTGGACCTTGAGCAACATTTGAGATAATCAATAAGTCTCTTCCTGAAATACCTTTTCCAGTGAACTTTACAAACTCACACACTCCAGATTCTCTTCCTAATTCACTCAATATTGCTTTTCAATCTCTTTCTGGTTCCTTCTTGTCTTCCCAAACTCTAAATGTTTAAGGTTTACAAACATTGGTTCTCAGACTAATTCATTTCTTTATCTACACACTCATTTCCTGTACTAACTGCAATTTAGTATCAAACAACTTTCAAATGTATATCCTAGCTCCAATCTTTCTTCTGAACTTTAGATTCATATATTCAGCTGCTAGGTGCACATCTGAATACGGATGTCTCATAGGCATTTCAAACTTTGTATGCCCCTGACTGAATGCTTGATTCTTTATTCCACCTTCTCAATCTATACATCCTACAGTTTCCTCCATTCACTAAATAGTAACTCTAATCTGCGAGTTGATAAGGCCAAAAATAGTGGAGTCATTTTTGAATTTTTTTCTTTCTCGTAGATCCCATATCCAATTTATTACCAAGTTTGTCATTATACCTTTGAAATATATCCTGAATATAATCACTCTTTCTTTATTCCCAAACCACTCTCCTTTGCTCTTTTTGTCCCGGCCACCTTGTTTTACATGTTACTCCTGGAACATTGAGCATATTCTCTGTCCTCAGGCCTACCAATTATTTGTTCTGACTAAATCTACCTTCCTCCAGATAGCTGTCTAGTCAGTCCTTAACTTTATTCAAGACTGCTCAGATGTCATCTTATCAGAGAGGTCTTCCCTCACCTTGACCAGAGTAAATGATCCTCTAATACAGACACACAGTCATTATTCCCTAGATCTGCTTCATTTTCTTAAAAGCCACAAATCCTTATCTAATGTTTTACTGTTTGTGTTTATTTATACATTTATTTGTTTATATGGTGTTTAATTTGTTTCATATTCTAAAATGCAAGCCCATGAGATCTGGGATTTATTCTATCCTTTTCACGTATATATTCCCACTGCCTGGAACATTAACTAAATGGTCAAATAAATGAATAATACTATCATATGTCCCCATGTTTTACTTGAACTTGTTTGTTATACACACACGCATCCAGGCACACACACCCAAATACACACTAATGGCAAGACATTGTTAGCTCTAAAGTCCACGTTAAATATCTGCTGTTAAGTCACTTCAGTCATGTCCAACTCTGTGCGACCCCATAGACGGCCTCCTACCAGGCTCCTCTGTCCTGGGATTCTCCAGGCAAGAACACTGGAGTGGATTAGTTAAATATCTAGGCATATGGTAAATCAGAGTCTGAGGGGTAGATTTATATTTTGTCATGCCTAGTATCACTTGCATGTAAGTAAGAATTTTCTGGGCAAAAAGGAGAGAAAAAATTTTAAACATTAAGTCATTTCGACAGCAATATTAAAATGTTTATTTATAACTTTAAATTTATTTTAAAGTAATTCATAATTTGTGTGCATACACAAAAACTACACTATCATTAAGTATGCAGTATGATGAATTTCCACAAGGCAAACACCCAAGTGAAGATGAAGAATGTTCTCAGGATCCCAGAGGTCTCCTCCTTACCCTTCTGAGTCACTCATCCTGCCCAAAGCAAACACTACTCTGATTTCTCCCATTGATTACCCTTATTATTTTTCATCTTAAACTTTATAGAAATGAAGTTACACAGCATGTCTTCTTTTCGTCTGGCCATTTTTTATTTTATTTTATTGCTCAGCTGTTTGTTTTCGAGATTAATGTATGTGTTTGTGGGTAGTAAGACTTTTACTGACCTCACTGCTACACGGTGATCTACTGCATGGATATTTCACAATTTAGGTTTTCATTCTTTTATCAATCAATATCTAGTTTATTTCCAGTTCACAACTTTTAAGAATGCCATACCCATTCCTGTTCTTGCGTTTTCCAACTAGTAAAAATGAAAGGAATAGCTGGGTCAGGGTGCAGACATTTGTTCAGCTTTAAGAGATATTGCCAAACAATTTCTCAAAGCATTTGTACAATTTGCTTTGCAATTAATTCCCACCCAATTCACTAAAATCTGGACTTTCCTATCACTAACTCAGTAGATTATGTGAATATTCCTGAAATATTAATAACTTTTTATAGCTCTGAAATTCAAAATCATCTAAGTAGAGCAGGGTCCCTAAAAGGTAGCCAGGGAACATTAATTCTGATGATATTAAATGGAATGTAGAGGGGGAAAAAAAGAATTTTATTAATCATATAAAACAGAAGTGTTTTAAGCAAGTCTTTTAAGTGAGTGTTCTCCAATTTGCTTATATTTAATGTCCACTGACTGTGAGTAAACTACAGTCTGCAACACTGGGATAGGAACTTTAGGTGTAACAGAAAATGCTTGTGTCCTCCAGACTATCCTGCAAGGCTACATTGCACAGAACACACTTTGAGAACTACTGAGCAAGAGTACTTGCTTAGCGATTTCCTGAAATACACATAATCCTTAAAGACCTCTCTGATTCAAGCATTAGCAACACACTAAATGCAATGAAAGGCTTTGTTCCAGATTATTTATCTTCTGCTTCTTTGTTTTGATTTAATACACCTTAGACTTTCTTTTACCATTGTTCTGTACCCTAAATCCATTCACAAATTCAATGTCTGTGATAGTTCTCAGTTCCTGACCTTACAAGCTTACTTGTAACCACTCAATACTGAACCTTATTTAATGAAGGTTTATGGGGCTGAGGCAAAATTAGGTTACATAAAATTGCACATATTTTAGCTTGAGCAAATAAAATTGCTCAAGATTTCATCATGTGTCTCTTTATAGGTTAATATTACAATACAAGCCTTCCTCAGTGATCAGTGCAAAGAAATAGAGGAAAACAACAGAATGGGAAAGACTAGAGATCTCTTCAAGAAAATTAGAGATACCAAGGGAATATTTCATGCAAAGATGGGCTCAATAAAGGACAGAATGGTAGCAACCTAACAGAAGCAGAGATATTAAGAAGAGGTGGCAAGAATACACAGAAGAACTGTACAAAAAAGATCTTCATGACCTAGATAATCACAATGGTGTCATCACTCACCTAGAGCCAGACATCCTGGAATGTGAAGTCAAGTGGGCCTTAGGAAGCATCACTATGAACAAAGCTGGTGGAGGTTATGGAATTCAGTTGAGCTATTTCAAATCCTAAAAGATGATGCTGTGAAAGTGCTGCACTCAATATGCCAGCAAATTTGGAAAACTCAGCAGTGGCCACAGGACTGGAAAAGGTCAGTTTTCATTCCAGTCCCAAAGAAAGGCAATGCCAAAGAATGCTCAAACTACCACACAATTGCACTCATCTCACACATTAGTAAAGTAATGCTCAAAATTCTCCAAGTCAGGCTTCAACAATACGTGAACCATGAACTTCCATATGTTCAAGCTGGTTTTAGAAAAGGCAGATGAACCAGAGATCAAATTGCCAACATCTGCTGGATCATCAAAAAACCAAGACAGTTTCAGAAGAACATCTATTTCTGCTTTATTGACTATGCCAAAGCCTTTGATTGTATGGATCACAATAAACTGTGGAAAATTCTTACAGATATGGGAATACCAGACCACCTGACCTGCCCCTTGAGAAATCTGTATGCATGTCAGGAAGCAACAGATAGAACTGGACATGGAACAACAGGCTGGTTCCAAATCAGAAAAGGAGTACATCAAGTATTGTCACCCTGCTTATTTAACTTATATGCAGAGTACATCATGCAAAATGCTGGGCTGGATGAAGCACAGGCGGGAATCAAGATTGCCAGGAGAAATATCAATAACCTCAGATATGTAGATGACATCACCCTTATTGCATAAAGTGAAGAAGAACTAAAGAGCCTCTTGATGAAAGTGAAAGAGGAGAGTGAAAAAATTGGCTTAAAGCTCAATATTCAGAAAACTGAGATCATGATATCTGGTCCCATCACTTTATGGCAAATAGATGGAGAAACTGTGGCAGAATTTATTTTGGGGGGCTCCAAAATCACTGCAGATGGTGATTGCAGCCATGAAATTAAAAGACGCTTACTCCTTGGAAGCAAAGTTATGACCAACCTAGATAGCATATTAAAAAGCAGAGACATTACATTGCTAACAAAGGTTCATCTAGTCAAAGCTATGGATTTTCCAGTAGTCATGTATGGATGTGAGAGTTGGACTATAAAGAAAGCTGAGTGCCAAAGAATTGATGCTTTTGAACTGTGGTGTTGGAGAAGACTCTTGAGAGTCCCTTGGACTGCAAGGAGATCCAACCAGTCCATTCTAAAGGAAATCAGTCCTGAATATTCAGTGGAGGGACTAATGCTGAAGCTGCACCTCAAATACTTTGGCCACCTGATGTGAAGAGCTGACTCATTTTAAAAGACCCTGATGCTGAGAAAGATTGAAGGTGGGAGGAGAAGGGGATGACAGAGGATAAGATGGTTGGATGGCATCACTGACTCAATGGACATGAATTTGAGTAAACTCCAGGAGTTGGTGATGGACAGGGAGGCCTAGCGTGTTGCAGTCCATGCTGTCACAAAGAGTTGGACTCGACTAAGTGACTGAACTGAACTGATTACAATCACTTTTATTTTCATGAAGTAAAATGTGCTCAGTCATGATGATTAGTTGAAATAAACTTGTTACCCTTTGGTGTACTGGAATTAATATCACCTTCACTCTCCAATGATAAAGACAGATAAAGATGTCTTTAAAGTTTCCCGCAGTAGCAGCATCACAGCAGAGAGTGAAATAGTCTAATCAAATATGACCTCCTAGTCCTAATTCTTATTGCTAATATAAAAATGACTGAGGGAATGGGGCTTTCTGGCTCCTGTTCTCAGTTAATTTGAATTCACTATACTTTGGAATGAACATTGGATTTCAATAAAGAACATTTGGGGAATTTGAAACCCAAAAAACAAGGAAGGCATCCAAATTTATGATGGCTCAAAGATGCTTGAAACAGCAATTTATGCCAGATCAAATACCATATAAATGGGTTGTAGACTACTGGGAAAAAGTGTTTATAGAACATCTTATACTTGCAAAGTGCTTCAGTCATTTTTAATAGTCATGTTTAGGTGGATAGTTATAACTGAATCTGACAAGAGCAGCTTGATATGATAAATGATATTCAAGATATTTTATGGAAAATAAAATTATTCTAAGGTGCTTTAGTTGATCATGGAAATAATAATAAAATAGTAGGAAGAAAGTAAAGAACAAAAAGGAAAAGTAGAGGGAGAAATACATGTGGAAAACCAAGGACTAAAATTTTTTATATTGAATTTTCTAATGAACTTTGTCTAATGAGCTAGCTTTTCTCCTCAAAGAAAAAAGGCTTGGAAGTTTTTGCAATAATAAAATATATATTTTTCCATAAAAATGTCTTGTATACCCTCAATGTTTCCAGAGAAATCTAATATTCAATTTCTTATTTGGCAAAGTCCCAGTATATAATTAATGCCTTATATATTTTAGGTATTATCACTATTAGTCCACTATTATTCTAAATCTTTGGAAGTATATATAGATTGCAAATTTAAAAGGCAGAAGTGTCTATGACAAATGGTTAGCAAAACAACAAATCAAAAGAAAAGGAGAGACATGCTCCTAACGTGAAATAAGATGTAATAACAAATAATCAATAAGGAAAATGAATCTATTTTGCTGTTTGTGGGTTATTAGTGGTTCAGCAAATATTTTCATTGGCTTTCATGTTATCTCTTACTAAGCTCCTTAGAGCTTATGAATTGTCTCAGTTCAGTTCAGTTCAGTCGCTCAGTCACGTCTGACTCTTTGCAACCCCATTAATTGCAGCACGCCAGGCCTCCCTGTTCATCACCAACTCCCGGAGTTCACCCAAACTCATGTCCATCGAGTCGGTGATGCCATCCAGCCATCTCATCCTCTGTTGTCCCCTTCTCCTCCTGCCCCCAAACCCTCCCAGCATCAGAGTCTTTTCCAATGAGTCAACTCTTTGCATGAGGTGGCCAAAGTATTGGAGTTTCAGCTTTAGCATCAGTCCTTGAGTTGTCTAATACTGTATAATTGAGTATGAAGGGATTCAAGGTAAGTTCTATCTTTTAAAGTACGCCAACACTAAAGAATCAAAGACAGGTAGTGGTTTAACAGTTTCATTAGATAAGTCTAACTTTAACCCTAAGTAAAGAAGGAGCTTCCCAGGTGGCACTAGTGGTAAAGAATTCTGCCAATGAAAGAGATGTAAGAGACAATGGGTTCGATCCTATTGTCGAACTGTCCAGGAATCAGGAAGATCCCTGGAAGGGCATGGCAATACACTCCAGTATTCTTGAACTTCTCTGGTGGCTCAGAGGGTAAAGAATTTGACTGCAATGTAGGAGACTTGGGTTCTATCCCTGAAGAAGCAAATGGCAACCCACTCCAGTATTCTTGCCTAGAGAATTCCATGGATAGAGGATCCTGGTGGGCCACAGCCCATGGGGTTGCAAAGAGTCAGACATGATTGAGTGACTTTCACTTATATACTTAAAGTAGATAAAACATATTAGATGGAGGCAGAGATGTGTTACTGTGTTACAGTGGTGACTCCAAATGAACCATGTTTCCCAGTATCCATGTCCTTGTCCAGAGCTTTCCTACACTAACTCTGATTTGGGCCATGAGACTACATTGACCAATATTAAGACATTGGCAAGCATGCTGCAAGCAGAGGCTTGATAAGTGCTCACACATTGGGACATGTCTTTTAGATGGCTGCCTCTAAGAACTTAGCCATCACGCCACAGGAAGCCTAAAGTATCCTGCTGGATTCTAAGAAGACATTCTCTAATCTGCATAGAGAAACCACAAGGAAGGGAACTGAGGCAGCCCCAGCCAATAATGTCCCCTGCTGGGTGGGATCACATGAGAGCCTCTAGTCAAATAATATTAAGCAAAAGAACTATTCAACTGAATCCAGCTAACCCACAGACTCCTGGGTGATTGAAAAAAATCAGTGCTGTTTTAAGCCACTGGGTTTTAGAATAATTATATACACCACAATGGGCAGCTAAAAAATAAATATTTCAAAGAAATCACAGCATTAACTTATTCATATATACAATTTTATTTTTCTGAAAGTAATATATTCACATAATTCAAACAGTCAAATCATCCTACAAAGTTATAAAGGTGACAACAATTCACTCACCCACCCCGAATTCCTCCCCCTGGAGACAACCACCATCTACTCTGACTTTGTTCTTGCTATTTACTTTGCTATTTATTTTCATTTCTTATATTACTCTTGATTTATCCATTTTAGATATTACTTACTGACATCATATTATAGCAGAAGAGTGTTCATCTCTCTTACATGATGCCTCAGTATTCTTTTAAATTTTTTATTAAATCAGTATCCTGTGTTTTATATTATGACCATATAACTATGGTTCCCTGCTGAGGAAAATAGTTTAATTATATGATATTTCCTTTCTTATTGAAGTTTTGCCTGCAATGCAAGAGACCCCGGTTTGATTTTTGGGTCGGGAAGATCCGCTGGAGAAGGGATAGCTACCCACTCCAGTATTCTTGGGATTCCCTGGTGGCTCAAATGGTAAAGAATCCACTTGCAATGCAGGAGACTTGGGTTTGATCCCTGGGTTAGAAGATACCCTGGAGAAGGGAACAGTTACCCATTCCAGTATTCTGGCCTGGAGAATTCCATGAACAGAGGAGCCTGGCAGGCTACAGTCCATGGGTTCTCAAAGTTGGGCATGACTGACCAACTTTCACTCATGCTTCCCAAATTCTTTAATAATGTCTTTTGAATATTTCCCATACACTCAAACCCATCAGATAATTCAGCAGGTCCCTTTTCTCCCGGAGACTGACTTTAGAGAGCACCCCTCCCCTATACTCTTTTCTCTGATCTGAATATTTGTTCTCCTGATCTGCTACACAGCTGAAACCTCCTTTTTATTATTATCAGTGCATTTTCTGGACTCATTCCTTCATTAAAGCTCCCATTCCCTGGAACTCCTGGTTCTACTTCTTTTGGCTTAACCTTTTGTTTCAGAGGATCAATCTTCCTGCCGTTTCTTAAGAAACAGTTTATTTTCCCACTTACAGTGTCATCTTAGTGATGTTTAAGGAGTACACAGAGACTAAACACATTTGTTAACTGTGCCAAAGTAACTGCAAGCCTTTTATTTTCTAAACAGGTAAAATTGCCTATTGGTAAGGATGGAGTTGTAACTGAGTAATAGCTATGAAATGTAATAATTGATTTCTTTAATATATAGTCAAATCTCGACACTGGTTAAGTACTAGGAAGTACTAGAATACATCATCAAGTGACCAACAATCATTATAGTTTTGTGAAATAAAAATATTCTGGTCCAATTTGAATTCCTTCTACAATAGAAGTATAGTTTCATCATAAATGAAAACAATAAATGTGCTCTACAATGACATGTTATAAGACACGTAGATTACAGGGAGGCATTCAGTCCCAAATACAATATTAGGTATTGATGAGGTGATGAGGGTAAATAACTGTTTTGTATGCAGAGAAGAGTCATCAGTTCAAATAATCAACTATGGTAAATGTATTAAGTGATATCTCTAAAAATATTCACCACCCCAAATATTCAAAACCATACTTAAATCATGCTTTCTCTAAAATGTTATTTCCCTGATATGTCAGCCAGAAATTATCTCACCATCTTTCTGTAAATATTTGATCTCTATACCTGTATTTTTCTAATGTTTTTAACTTCAAATGAAAAATAATTCCCTTCTGGGCCTTTCTTCTCCAGTTGAAGTAACAACACAGCTTTGCCAACATTTTTGGCCCAATAAGGATATTCAACAAATAAAAAAACACACAATAACCAACTATCACTATTATTCCATTTATAAAGAGCTAATAACTGGAACAATTTGAGAAACAAAAGAAATAACTGAATATTAAAGTATAGAACAAAGTTTAAAAGAAATATCCGTGAGGGCATACTGAAATAGATGTTTGAATAAATAAATAAATGCAGAGAACAGAAAAGTCTGAACAGAAGAACTTATGTAGATGTCTCTCTCTCTAGGATGTGCTGTATAACTCTCAACCCTGTAAGTGTAGGCTGTATATAGTCACTTTCTTTCACAGACTACAGTTATGAGAAGGTATGGGGTGGGGCAAATTACCTTACAGTGGTACCAAAGTACCAAAATCACTCAGTCGTGTCCGACTCTTTGCGATCCCATGGACTGTAGTCTACCAGGCTCCTCCATCCACGGGATTTTCCAGGCAAGAGTACTGGAGTGGGGTGCCATTGCCTTCTCCAAGGGATCATCCTGACTCAGGGATCAAACCCAGGTCTCCTGCATTGCAGGCAGATGCTCTACCCTCTGAGCCAGTGGAGAAACCCCCAAAATGCCACTCAGTCTTGTGATCAAGCATAATATCAACAGACATAAGTCACCAGTCACATTGATCATATATACCCTTGAATGTATATGTGTTGAAAATGTTACCTTATCTTTTTGGGCTCTCCACCCCCAAACTTATAACCACAGGGTAACCATGAGAAAAAAGTCAGATATGTTCAAATTGAGAGACATTCTACAAAATATCTGAGCAATACTTTTCAAAACTGTCAAAGTCAATAAAAATAAAGTATTATAATATCAGAGCATGAGGAGACATGATGACTAAATGTAAAGCGGTATTCTGGACAGAGTCCTGGAAGAGAAAATGGGCATGAGACTAAAAACCAAGGTGATTTGAATCAAGTACAGACTTCTGTTATTAACAGTGGATAAAAATATGCTCATTAGTTATAGCAGATGTACTACATTAATATCAGATCAAAACAGAAAATTGGATGTGGGTACACAGGAATTTTCTGTACTAATTTTGTAACTTTTCTGTAAATCTAAATCTCTTCTTAAATGAATTTACATAAAAGCAAACATAACAATAGAATAAAGAAAATTCTTTAAATTTAATAAGGGTAAAAACAAACCATAACAAAAATAACAAAAAAGAATTCTATAAAGCATTTATTTGGGGAACTTTCTAAAGAATCTAGAACTGGCTCCAGGGACACATTAGTCTCTACTACCTGCGATCATTATTTGTGTATACATGCTGTGACATGTACAATCTTCTTTCCTTGAGCAGGTTACTTTAAATGTGGTTTTTATATTAACTTTTTTTTATTTAACACTGTGCCTTCCACATAATTCTACATAAACAAGATACAGTCCATGTAATTCTATTGTTTCATTCCATTTACTTGGACAAATAAAAGAATGATTCATATAAACTTAAATTGGTGCTATTATTAATGATATAAAAAAACAATTAAAAATCAAAATAATTGATGTGATAAAAAGCATTCTAAAATATAGGAAACCTAGAAATATGTGGTCATTTCCTAATCAAAATATAAAAACAACAAATAATATATGCAGTCTTAGATGAATGTAAGATAAATAATGAAGAAGCAATATATTCTTATTATGGATTAGAAATAGGCAATATCACAAAGATTGAATTATATTTTCATAAGGGAGAAAAACTGTCCATTTTATGACTGTTTTAATTTTCTCCATTATATTTATATTATTTTTATATATTAAGGACTTCCCTGGTGACTCAGCTGGTAAAGAATTTGTCTGCAATGTGGGAGACCTGGGTTCAATCCTTGGGTGAGAAGATCCCCTGGAGAAGGGAACAGGTACCCACTCCAGTATTCTGGCCTGGAGAATTCCATGGACTATATAGTCTATGGTGTCTCAAAGAGTCAGACACATCTGAGTGACTTTCACTTTCTATATATTTTATTATTTATTTATTTGGTGGTTCATTAGTATCATGGAAAGTTCTCCTTGTGAACAAAGGACCAAAGAAAAGGACATTCAATCTTACTCCCTACATTTGTATATTTATTTTCATTGTGTGTGTGTGTGTGTGTGTGTGTAGCAGAATTTTATTAAAGTGGAAGAGAACAGAGAAATCTTCTGACATAGACATCAGAAGGGGGACAAAGAGTGCCCCACTGTTACTCTTAGAAAAGGGAGTTATATACTTTTTCAATTGGTTATTACAATAAATAAAAAGGATGTCTCAAGGCAGTAAAGATCTTATTGAATCCACTCCCACAATTTACATTTTAAGATGACAGGATTAGAACTAAAAATAGAAAGATCTTACCAGACCCACTTAAATAGGAAAATTTTGGCAGATAGTAGGTAAATTTCCTAGAATGATCAACATACATGCAATCTTTATCTCTGGTTGTGTTTAAGATAGAATGAAAATTTTTGTTTGTTTTGAAAGAGAGAGAACTATGAGGATGCAAATGTTTCATATTATATATATATATATGTGTGTGTGTCCACACACACATGTAACACAGACAACAAATAGAAATCAATGTAAACACTTTAGTATATTAAACAAATTAGTCCATTGGATGGGGAACTTGGATGTGGAAAGAGAAAAGAAAACAAATTTTAAAATAGAAAAAATTTTTAAAGTAAATCAAAAAGAGACAAAGGAGGACATTGGGAAAAGAGAGAATAAAAAGGTGGAAGATTTATACAGAATGAAGTAAGAAGGAGAAAACACAAAGGCAAAAGGAAAGAGAGAACTAAAGAGGATGCCTCTGGAGATTCTAAATTGAAGGCTCTGCCACATTCCCTTCTTGGGACTGCAGAAGTGCCAGTGTTAACACCTTTTATTCTTCCGTTTGAAATGTTAATTAGCTAATTAACCACAGTTCCTGGCTCTCACTGGGGGTGCAGAGCACTGTCCCTCAGAAGTGACTGGATGTAAGAACAAAGCAAGAATGCACTAAACATGCAAAGAAACTTTTCCTTTCCAGATCCAAAGGCCTTATCTCTTTAGACTGGATATTTACATATTTGTTCTTCTAATGGCTTTTCCAAAGAAAACTTTTGATCTTTACTCCACTTAGATGATAAAGAATCTGCCTGCAATGCTTGAGACCTGAGGTCCATCCCTGGTTTGGGAAGATCCCCTGGAGTAGGAAATGGCAACCTACTCCAATATTCTTGTCTGGATAATTCCATGGACAGAGGAGCCTGGCAGGTAACAGTCCATGGGATCATAAAGAGTTAGACATGACTGAGAGACTAATGCTCAAGTCTCAGTGCCTGGAACATCTTTATCTGTAGTCTTATATGCAGGCTTCTGCTCACACATCAAGTCTTACTTTTCTGGCTAACTCCTTTCTGAAGCCTTCCCCAAGTTCAGTTTGGATAGCATCAATTTTCCTATAGACCTTAAGCTCCTTGAAGACTGCAACAATGCTGATTTTACTTATAGTTACACTCCCCATAACTGACACAATGACACAAAAAACGACAAGTTGGATGGAAAGAGGGATAAATATCCTAAATGTCTATATGCCTCTTTTCAGGTAAACTGTAAGATACTTGAATGCAGGGACCCACTACTTATCTATTAATCTCCAGTACATCTAATATTGTCCAACTGGCATATTATTACTCTTACAAATGAGTGAATGAACTAATGCAACTACCATAGACATCCTCAACAAGATAATTTGTAAGACATAATTTATTATTAAACATTTTCAAATAATATATATTTTTGTAAGTGAATATGTTTGTTATTGCATGCATATATTTTATAAGATACTTCATAAAAGCTTTGAAATAAGAAAAATTAATTTTCTTTTTAAATTTTAAAATGTAAAACCAATATATGATGAGATCAGAAACAGGTATGCCATCTTAAAAACTATCACTTATAGGCCAGAGCAGTACTATTATCAATGTGTTAGGAGATGAAAACAGGTTCAGTGAAAAATAAGAGGGATAGTGATTACTGAATCTTTCCATTACAGTGCTTGAATAGTTTATTCAAAATCAAGTACTGACTTGCATGTGTAGTAACATGTAATGCTTAGAACAATCTACAAATGATAATTGACAATTATTTCCTCTTGATGAATATACCATATGCAACCCAGCCAGATTGCCAGGACCTAACAATAAGAACAAGGACACTTCATCCCAGTTGGGTATGGACAGGCTTTAGGACATCAAATTTTGGCATAATCCTGACACAGTATTGGGAATGGCTCAACATCCTTGTGATTATCCTTAGCTACCAAGTCTGGTTAGAAAAAGAAAACAACTTAAGCTAGTTCAGCAAATGACTCTCAATGTACCATGTAGAGGTCACTTTAAGTAGACTCAGATGCCTTACAAATACTGATCAGATTCAGATCAGAAAGTCATTCAGATCAGAAAGACAGAAGAGGCTGGGTTTTATCTATTTCTATCAAACATTTAATGAGGACAAACTTCAGTAATATTGTTCATTCTTGATTTGAAATCATTTTTAATCAAAACCATAAAAAAGTTTAGCCTGGCTTATCTGTGCTCTACTGTGCTTAGTCACTCAGTCATGTCCAACACTTTGTGACCCCATGGACAGTAGCCAGCCAGGCTCCTCTGTCCATGGGGATTCTCCAGGCAAGAATACTGGAGAAGGTTGCATGCCCTCCTTCAGGGATCTTCCCAACCCAGGGATTGAACCCAGGTCTCCTGAATTGTAGGCAGATTCTTTACCATCTGAGCCACCAATGAAGTCCAAGAATACTGGAGTGGGTAGCCTAACTCTTCTCCAGGAGATTTTCCCAACCCAGGAATCGATCCAGGGTTTATCTACTGAGTAGATCAAATAACATCTCATTTCTTTCTCCGTCCCATCAAAAGTAATTATAATATGAGTGCAGATAATGATAGTTCACTATCAATTTCAATAGGATTCCTTATTTATTGCCAAATTATAAATTATAGACTTTTTGAATTATGATGGTGGGTAGCTAGTGATGCATAATTTCAACTTCTACTTTTCAATAAAACGCTGAATAAAACACACAGTGAGATAAGGTTATATCAGCTGAAAAACTTGACATGCCTTAATACTCGGTGAAAGCCAGGAAAAATATCTCCTCAGAGACCCTGAGGCAGAGTCATAACCTCAGGATTGAGTGGGGGAGATGTACAAGAACACTGACTACAACCACTACTTCCAAGATGCTTGGCCTTCTCCAGCCAGATAAAGCAAAGACAAACATTTCCTCTCTTTATCTATAAGGGAGTCCCTTCCTGGTTCTGTCAGAGCCTTTATACACACCACACCACACCACACACACACACACCATCACTGTTATTAATAATATTTCCTTTCCTTTCAAGATGCATGCTTCTCAGTAATGTAATACCACAAGTAGGATAAAGATAAGCATAGCTAGTATACGGTTAGAACTTCAACTATAAGTCAGCAGCAGGAAGACCAAGACAAAAGCAACTCTCTAAGAATAATTCTTTTTATTTTATTAAAAAAAACTTCTAAAACTTTTTTTTGGGATATAGTTGATTAACAATATTGTGATACTTTTAGGTGAACAGTGAAGGGACTTAGCCATACGCACACATGTATTGGGCTTCCCTGGTGGCTCAGATGGTAAAGAAGACACCTGCAATGTGGGAGACCTGGGTTTGATCCCTGGTTGGAAGGATCCCCTGGAGAAGGGAACAGCAACCCACTCCAGTATTCTTGCCTGGAGAATCCCCATGGACAGAGGAGCCTGGAAGGCTACCATCCACGGGGTCACAAAGAGTCAGACATGACTGAGTGACTTCAACTCACACATACATGTATTAATTCAACTCCGAACTCCCCTCCCATCCAGGCTGCCAGATAACATTGAGAAGAGTCCCCTGTGCTATACAGTACGTCCTTGTTGGCTATCCATTTTAAATATAGCAAAGTATACATGCTCATCCCAAACTCCCTAACTATCCCTTACCCCCATCCCTTCCACCAGCAACCGTAAGTTCGTTCTCTAAGTCTGTGAATCTCTTTCTGTTTTGTGAGTTTATCTACATCATTTCTTTTTAGATTCCACATATAAGGGATGTCACATAATATTTCTCCTTTTCTGCCTGACTTACTTCACTCAGTATGACACTCTCTAGGTTGATACATGTTGTAGCAAATGCATTATTTCATTATTTTTAATGGCTGAGTAATATTCCATTGTATTATATATATGTATCACATCTTCATCTATTCCTCCTGAGAATGGACATTTCAGTTCAGTTCAGTTGCTCAGTCCTGTCCGACTCTTTGCGACCCCATGAATTGCAGCACTCCCTGTCCATCACCAACTCCCAAAGTTCACTCAAATTCACGTCCATCGAGTCGGTGATGCCATCCAACTATCTCATCCTCTGTTGTCCCCTTCTCCTCCTGCCCCCAATCCCTTCCAGCATCAGAGTCTTTTCCAATGAATCAACCCTTCCCGTGAGGTGGCCAAAGTACTGGAGTTTCAGCTTTAGCATCATTCCTTCCAAAGAAATCCTAGGGCTGATCTCCTTCAGAATGGACTGGTTGGATCTCCTTGCAGTCCAAGGGACTCTCAAGAGTCTTCTCCAACATCACAGTTCAAAAGCATCAATTCTTCTGCGCTCAGCTTTCTTTATAGTCCAACTCTCACATCGATACATGACTACTGGAAAAACCATAGCCTTGACTAGATGGACCTTTGTTGGCAAAGTAATGTCTCTGCTTTTGAATATGCTATCTAGGTTGGTCATAACTTTCCTTCCAAGGAGTAAGCGTCTTTTAATTTCATGGCTGCAATCACCATCTGCAGTGATTTAGGTCACTTCAATGTCTTAGCTATTGTAAATAGTGCTGCAATGAACACTGGGGTGCATGTATCCTTTCAGATCATGTTTTTCTATGGATGTATGCCCAGGAATGCAATTGTGGGATATGTGCTAGCTCTATTTTTAGTTTTTTAAGGCACCTCTATACTGTTCTTCATAGAGGCTGTACCAATTTACATTCCCATTCCCATCAACTGTGTAAGAGGGTTCCCTTCTCCCCACACCCTCCCCGGAATTTATTGCTTGGATTTTTTTTTTTTTTTCTTTTTTTGGATGATAGCCATTCTGGCTGGTATGAGGTGATATCTCTTTGTAGTTTTGACTTGCATTTCTCTAATAATCAGCAATGTTGGACATCTTTTCATGTGCCTCTTGGCCATCTGCATGTGTCCTTTGGAGAAATGTCTATTTAGGTCTTCTGCCCATTTGTTGATTGGGTCATTTGTTTTGATGTTGTTAAGGGTCATGAGCTGTTTGTAAATTTGGGAGACTAATCCCTTGTTAGTCACATCATTTGCAAATATTTTCTCCAAGTCTGTGGGTTCTTGTCATTGTGTATAGAGTTGGACTGTGAAGAAGGCTGAGCACAGAAGAATTGATGCTTGTGAACTGTGGTGTTGGAGAAGACTCTTGAGAGTCCCTTGGACTGCAAGGAGATCCAACCAGTCCATTCTGAAGGAGGTCAGCCCTGGGATTTCTTTGGAAGGAATGATGCTAAAGCTGAAACTCCAGTACTCTGGCCACCTCATGCGAAGAGGTGACTCACTGGAAAAGACTCTGATGCTGGAAGGGATTGGGGGCAGGAGGAGAAGGGGACGACAGAGGATGAGATGGCTGGATGGCATCACTGATTCAATGGACGTGAGTCTGAGTGAACTCTGAGAGTTGGTGATGGACAGGGAGGCCTGGCATGCTGCAATTCATGGGGTCGCAAAGAGTCGGACACGACTGAGCGACTGATCTGATCTGATCTGATTGTTTCCTTTGCTGTGCAAAAGCTTTTGAGTTTAAGTAGGTCCCATTTTTTTTTTTCATTATTTTTGGAGAGGGATTGAAAAAGATATTGCTGTGATTTATATCAGAGATCATGCAGACAGAAAATTAATAAGGAAACATAGCCCATAAATGACACTCTAGACCAGCTGGACTTAATTGATATTTATTGAACATCCAATTCAAAAAAAGCAGACTATACATTTTTTTCAAGTGCATATGGAACCTTTTCCAGGATTGAGCACATGCTGGGTCACAAGGTGAGCTTTTGTAAATTTAAGAAAACTGAAATCATATCAAGCATATTTTCTGATAATAACACTATGAGATTAGAAATAAAGTACAAGGAAAAAAAAACTATAAAAACAGAAATATGAGGTGGCTAATCAATATGCCACCTCATGCAAAGAGTTGACTCATTGGAAAAGACTCTGATGCTGGGAGAGATTGGGGGCAGGAGGAGAAGGGGACAACAGAGGATGAGATGGCTGGATGGTATCACTGACTCGATGGACGTGAGTCTGAGTGAACTTAGGGAGTTGGTGATGGACAGGGAGGCCTGGCGTGCTGCAATTCATGGGGTCGTAAAGAGTTGGACATGACTGAGCGACTGAACTGAACTGAATCAATATGCTACTAAACAACCAATGATCACTGAAGAAATCAAAGTGGAAATAAAAAAAAAATACCCAGAAACAAATGAAAACAAAAGCACAATGGTCAAAACCTATGGGATGCAGTAAATGCAGTTTTAAGAGGGAAGTTTATAGGAATATAATCACCTCAAAAAACAAGAGAAATCTTAAATAAACAACCTAAGATTACACCTAAGAGAAAGAAGAACAAACAAAACCTAAAGTTAGTAGAAGGAAATAAATCATAAAGATCAACAACCTAAGATTACACCTAAGAGAAAGAAGAACAAACAAAACCTAAAGTTAGTAGAAGGAAATAAATCATAAAGATCAGAGCAGAAATAAATGAAATAGAGACAAGGAAAACCATTGCAAAGATCAATGAAACTAAAAGCTGGTTCTTTAAAAAGATAGACAAAACTGATAAACCTTTAGCCAAACTCATCAAGAAAAAAAAGGGAGAATACTCAAATCAATAAAATTAGAAATGACTCCACAGAAATACAAAGGATCATAAGAGTCTAGTATGAGCAACTGTATGCCAATAAAATGGACAACCTGGAAGGAATAGACAAATATTTTAGAAAGGTATAGTCTCTCAAGACTGAACCAGGAGGAAATAAAATATATGAACAGACCAATCACCAGCACTGAAATTGAAACTGTGATGTAAAAAACTCCCAATAAGCAAAATGTCAGGACCCAATGGCTTCACAAATGAATTCTCGCAAACATTTAGAGAAGAGTTATAACCTATCCTTTTCAAACTGTTCCAAAAATTTGCAAAGGAAGGAACACTTCCAAACTCATTCTATGAGGCCACCATCACCCTTATAGCAAAACCAAAGACATCACAAAAAAAGAAAATTATGGGCCAACAGTTCATCTCTGATGAACATAGTGCAAAAATCCTCAACAAAATGCTAGCAATCTGGATTCAACAATACATTAAAAACATCATACACCATGATCAAGTTGGATTCATCCCAGAGATGTAAGGATTTTTCAATATTTGCAAATCAATTAATGTGATATACCATAGCAACGAATTGAAGAATAAAAACCAAGTGATCATCTCCATAGATGCAGAAAAAGCTTTTGACAAAATTCAACACCAATTTATAATTAAAAAATAAAATCTCCAGAAATTGGACAAAGATGGAACATACCTCGACATAATAAAGACTATATGCAACAAACCTATAAGTAACACCATACTCAATGTGAAAAGCTGAAAGCATTTCCTCTAAGATTAGAAACAAGACAAGGATGTCCACTCTCACCATTTTTACTCAACATAGCTTTGGAAGTTCTAGCTACAGCAATCAGAGAAGAAAAAGAAGTAAACAGAATACAAATTGTAAAAGGGGAAGTTAAACTGTCGCTGTTTGCAGGTGACATGGTACTATACATATAAGATCCTAAAGATGCTACCAGAAAACCGTTAGAGCTCATCAGTGTATTTGGTAAGTTGCAGTTCACAAAATTAACACACAGAAATCTGCTGCATTTCTATACACTAACAAGAGTGGTTCTGTTGGGGGCCAGAGTGAGGTACTCCTCCCCTGGCAAAGGTCATGAGGAAGGAGGCTCGACATTCGCAAAGGCGGGATCGAGCCTCAGGAGTCCCCCTGGAAATCCTCAAGCATCTACCCCCATTAACCAGAGCCTGCCTACTTTACTACTTTGTGCTCTCCCCTACACCTCTGACTTTACGGGGGGCTGTCCCCCACCACCTCTTTCGGAGAAGGAGTTAACTTAGAGCTCCAATTAATAATTCCTGGGTATGATAGGAGTGTTTCAACCTACAAACTCCTCTGAAGGTTCTCTAGCCTGCCTGACGGGCTTGTCCGGCCACATGTGATTGCTCACAGCCTCCCAACCGTGAGAGGCACGAGATGCTTTAAACTTTCTAAAAACAGGTTCCTTAGAAGAGTCAGAAAACTATTAGTATAAGTATAATGGGCTGATTAAAAATTGTATTAGTGAAGGGTTTTTCATTTGTTGAGCCAATGTTTGTTGCTAAGACTCCACATCCCCTGCCCTTACACACATTAATGAATATATAGAAGAAATAAGTATTAATCTTTGATATTAATCATGTTAGACCTTAGGCTAAGTAAATTCTTTCCTAAAACCCACTACACCCTCACCCTATAGGAATGTAACTTTATTTGGGTGGCGTCTGTTTTAAGAATAATCACCCCGGGAGAAAAAAGTATTCTGGTTGACTGACCACTGTCACAAGGAGAAGGTCATAAATTGTCAGCAGGCCCCCCTGGCCAGAAGATGATGTAGCACCCCTAAGACCTCTGTATACATTGGTATGAAGCACCTGACTTTGATAAAAGTCAGGACTGCTGTCCCCACGTGACTTCTGTATAACATCTCAGTGTATAAAAACAGACTCTGGAAAATAAAGAATTGGGATCAGTTCCTCGAATTACTGGTCTCCCCATGTCGCTCTCTCTCTCACTCTGGCTGAGTCTCCATCTGGAGCACGGAACCCGCCATGCTTACTAATTATGCCTGGGCTTCTAAGATCCGACCGGGGAGGCCTCAGTGTCTCCTCTCCTTCGGGAGAACGGAAGGACACCTGTGGCCTACGTAAGTGGTGCAAACTTCTTGTCTTGAAATTTTATTGGTCTCCCGAGTAAACCAAGCCACTCAGCCTCTTTTCTCCACTGAATTTTCCTACTGAGCTATCCTCATTCTATTACTCTTTATATCTTTGATAAATATTTAAATAGTCGCCGAAGCCGTCTCCCCTTCGAATACCCTGGATCAGCCGGGGCTGGACCCCGGCATGGTCCTTTGTAGACGATTAATTTTTTTCTTAACTAGTTTTCAAGAGATAAATTGCATACTAAATGTAGAAATGAATTTCCTTTCTCATATTTACATGATTATGTAGCAAAAACAGTGTTTTCATGCTCAGTTCAGCAAAATAAATTAGATGTTAACAAAGACTTGACCTTAGAAATGTAGCATATAACCACACTTAACTGGTCTTCAGGCATAAGACATGAGGATGGATTCTAAGAGCAGCCAAGTAGAAAGTGAAGGAGAACAGAAGCATGTGGTAGACAAACATTAGTTCTAGATATACTTCTCCTTCTCAGTGAAGGATCTGGGATCCTTCACTTGGGATCTGTTAAATGATTCTGCAACATAAAACAAGACGACTATTGCACTCTGAGGGTAAAGGAAAAGCAAAAGCATATTTTGGAAATGAAGTGTGGATGGAAGTGATGTATGCTATTTCCAGGCCTGATTCTTAACAATTTCCCAGGCAATTGGTGACTCTCTTCTTGACAACCAAATGCAGACAACTCCAGATTAGGAGCCATATGTTGAAGATGGTGGAGATGCAGGATGGAATCTAATCCCTGAGTGAACACGTGAAAGAGACCTAACCAAAACACCAGCATTAAACTATTGCTTGAGCAAGAAATTCACTAGATCATTGAAAAAGCAAGACAGTTCCAGGAAAACATCTATTTCTGCTTTATTGACTATGCCAAAGCATTTGGCTGGGTGGATCACCACAAACTGTGGAAAATTTTGCAAGAGATGGGAATACAAGACCATCTAACCTGCCTCTTGAGAACTCTGTATACAGATCAGGAAGCAAGTTAGAACTAGACATGGAACAACAGACTGGTTCCAAATAGGAAAAGGAGTATGTCAAGGCTGTATATTGTCACCCTGCTTATTTAACTTATATGCAGAGTACATCATGAGAAACTTTGGGCTGAATGAAGCACAAGCTGGAATCAAGGTTACTAGGAGAAATATCAATAACCTCAGATAGGCAGGTGACACGACCCTTATGGCACAAAGTGAAGAAGAACTAAAGAGCCTCTTGATGAAAGTGAAAGAGGAGAGTGAAAAAGTTGGCTTAAAGCTCAACATTCAGAAAACTAAGATCATGGCATCTGGTCCCATCACTTCATGGCAAATAAATGGGGAAACAGTGGAAACAGTGTCAGACTTTATTTTTGGGGGCTCCAAAATCACTGCAGATGGTAACTGTAGCCATGAAATTAAAAGACTCTTACTCCTTGGAAGGAAAGTTATGACCAACCTAGATAGTATATTAAAAAGCAGAGACATTACTTTGCCAACAAAGGTCTGTACTGTCTAGTCAAGGCTATGGTTTTTCCAGTAGGCATGTATGGATGTGAGAGTTGGACTGTAAAGAAAGCTGAACGCAAAAGAATTGATGCTTTTGAACTGTGGTGTTGGAGAAGACTCTTGAGAGTCCCTTGAACTGCAAGGAGATCCAACTAGTCCATCCTAAAGGAGATCAGGCCTGGGTGTTCATTGGTGGGACTGATGCTGAAGCTGAAACTTCAATACTTTGGCCACCTCATGCGAAGAGTTGACTCATTGGAAAAGACCCTGATGCTAGGAAAGATTGAGGGCAGGAGAAGGGGATGACAGAGGATGAGATGGTTGGATGGCATCACGGACTCAACGGACGTGAGTCTGGGTAGACTCCGGGAGTTGGTGATGGACAGGGAGGTCTGGCGTGCTGCAGTCCATGGGGTGTCAGAGAGTCAGACACTGAGCAACTAAACTGAAACTGAAACTGAGCTGCTGCTGCTCAGTCGATTCAGTCGTGTCCGACTCTGTGCGACTCCATAGACAGCAGCCCACCAGACTCCTCTGTCCCTAGGATTCTCCAGGCAGGAATACTGGAGTGGGTTGCCATTTCCTTCCCCAATGCATGCATGCATGGTAAGTCACTTTAGTCACGTCTGACTCTGTGCGACCCTATAGACAGCAGCCCACCAGGCTCCTCTGTCCACAGGATTCTCTAGGCAAGAATACTGGAGTGGGTTGCCATTTCCATCGCCAGAACCTGGGCAAGAAATACATTTTTATTGTGTTAAGCTACTGAGATTTTAGGACATATCCATGTTAGCAGCTAGTGTTACATTAACTATAATGTTAATATATATTACATTAATTATATAATGTTAATATAATTATATTAATATAATGTTAATATATACAACTTGGGAAACAATGAGGCCAACAATGTAGTTTGATTTTGAAAAGGGAAAAGGAGGAAAAACAACAACCTTATACACTACTTTAGAAAGATCTATGAATCTGAACATGGCTCTGCCTTACTTAACTGAAGCTTGAATCAGTCACCAAAAAATCTCGGAGCCTTGGTTTCCAATGTCAAAGTGTTTGCAACAAATCGCCCCTACGTTAGTTGCTGCTTACCTTTCCCCAGACTTAAAATTCTGTGGTTCTTGATCATATGTGAAAACTCTAAGTTTATGTTGGATACCACTCAAGTCAGTGGTTTAAAAGCGTTTCCATAGAGAAAGACCTGGGATTATTTTTTAAAATCCACCTTGAGATAACTTGCTGAAAAGCTTTGTCCAAAAATATATATAAAACAGGTCTCTGAGTAAAGATGAGCTTTGCTTACCCCCTAAAAATTATGAGAACTATAAGCATTTTTAGAAAAGGATAAAAACAAAAAAAATTCCCCCAAATGTATAAATGAATTGAAAATACATCTCTAAAACAGTATCAATTGGGGAACAGTGTGAAGAAAGACAAGGTTAGATTCAAGCTGAATACTTTAAGAAATAGCCAAAATGTCTGAAAGTACTAACCTAATCTCCTCAGGGGAAAATGTAAATGAAGACCTGTCACTTGACTCATTCATAATTAGAATCAGTAATATTCTGGATGACATTGAAGAGAACAATCATATATTGGCAGGAAAGAATGAGATGATAACCTAAAGGTCACTTTCATTTCTCTTGTCTATTGTAATTGAGTCTTTGTGATAGAGAATTCAGGGGGAGAAAAATAGAGACAATTGCACCTTTGGCACGGAGACCAAATGCCCGTACAGAATAAATCACACAAGTGCTTCTAAGAAGCAGAGTTCACAAAGCAGAGTTTTATGACAGAAACCTTATATAACCTGCATGTGATGAGAACAAAGCACAACAAAATATAACCACAATAAAAAAAATTTTTGTTTTACACATGAGAGTCCTAGCTCAGTGGAACAGTTTTGCAATAAGTTCAGCTCTGAAAAACATTTGGTCCCCTTGAAAGGAGGTTTTTCAACTAGAACAGAAGTTAGTCTTAAGGACAGGGTAGAGAGTGGGATGGGGAGAGGGTTAGATTAAAGGATATGGAGAGGAGTCTGCTGGTCAGCACTCCGCAAAGAAAACATTATTTTCTCACATAAAAATCTGAATGTCAGAAAGGAAAACATTATTTTCCCACATAAAAATCTGAATGTCTGTAAAGCCCCTTGCCTGACATCAGCACAGTGCAGAGCATGAGACACAGCAGTGATGAAGATGGGATAGAATGTAGGTCTTTGTTGCTGTTCAGTAAAGTGTCCGACTCTTTGCAGCCCCGTGGACTGCAACATGCCAGGCTTCCCTGTCCTTCACCATCTCCCAGAGCTTGCTCAAAGTAATGTCCATTGAGTCAGTGATACCAACCAACATCTCATCCTCTGTTGGCCCCTTCTCCTCCTGCCTTCAATCTTTCCCAGCATCAGGATCTTCTTCAGTGAGTCAGTTCTTGGCATCAGGTGGCCAAAGTATTGGAGCTTCAGCATCCAGTTCTTCCAATGATTATTCACTACTGAGTTCCTTTAGGATTGACTGGCTTGATTCCCATACAATGTAGGTCTAATGCAGCTGTAATTTAGGTGTAGTAATAGCTGTTGCCTGAGAAATACCGCTGCTGAGCTGTGTGAATAAAGGTGGGAGCTGGTACTTTATAAGTACTGCACAAGCTTGGGAGGTGAAGCAGGGTGGTAACAAAGTGTCTGGTTTTTGGATAGCAGCCAGACCTTGCCTCAAATCTTGATTCTGCTACTAACTAGCTGTTTTAATGTTTAATGTTAATGGCTTAGCTGTTTAATGGCAAGTTCCTTAGCGACTCAATTTCCTTATCTATAAAAGGGAGATAATAATATGTACATAGCAGAGTTTTGTGAGATTTAAATGAGACTGAAAATGTGTAGTGGGATACCCAGGCTTGCTTTACGCTGTGCCTGTGATTTGGAATTAAATATATTTGGAGAAGTCTGATGAAACGGTAAAGTAGGCTCTCCAGGAGGCTATTTGTGTGAAGAAAAAAAAAAAGCCTCCAGAGAAAGACCTTCTGAGAGAAGAGCTAACTGGAGCCAGTAATGGTCTTGGAGTCAGTGGGGAGGAATGACTTTGCGTAGCTTGATATCTGCCTATTCAATTCTATTCTAGGCGAGTCCTGCATCCCTGTTCATGTCTGTAATTAAAAGGGACAGAGGAATGGGAATACAACCTGAAGGGCTCTTCTCTAAAACCCTGTTAGACTTTGGGACACAGGCAGCCTCACTCTGGTATTCATCTAAAAGGGTTAGCCAGAATAAAAAAAAAATATATAGGGTATTTCTCTCCCAATGAAGCATCAGTCATAATACTTGAATATCTGAAGGCCCCACTGCTGTGGTGACTACTCATAAGAAGAGCTGCAGTGCCCAGTGACGTAAGGTGGCACTGCTTGCCAGGGGTCCCTGCCTGAGAATGTAGTGAAGAGTAGAAGAGGCAGCAGGATAAGTAAATGGTGGGGACGGAGGGGTTGTGACGCCCAGCGAAAGGAGCAGGGGTACTCACAGCCAGTGGCAGGCAGTGTGCAGCAGGTGTAGCAGTGCTTGGAAAGGGTGGTTAGTGGTTTGTGGTGTGTGGCAGCTGGCAAATAGCAAAGGCACTGGCCGTTAGGATAAGAGTTACTCAGGGGAAACAAGAGCAAAATTATGTGTTGACCACATAGCTGACTGCACTGGCTTGGGAGTATGAGCAAAACATCACCTTAGTACTTACTGCCAGCAACACTTTGAGACGAGAAATGACAGAGTAGGGTTACTTTCCAGTCTTGCATGATCAGATGTGGGCAAGAATCCATTTCATGTTAACACCATTAACTTTTATGTGGATCCAGGGAATGGTGAGTCTGGGAAACTCTCATCAGAGATGAATACATGAGCGGCAATCGATGCTAAACTTCAGTTCCCTTTATTTCTTCTTAAGGAGATGAGCTGGATTCATATATCAGCTCCATCATCAAATGGACTAAATGCAGCAAATTATACTGATACAACTCTGGTCAAGTTACTTAAGTCTTTCTCGGCATGTCACTCTATTAGCAAAATGGGAATAGTATAATCTGCTTTATAGTCCAGAGGTGGCATATCTGACACTGGGATATAGTGAAGTATTTAGTAATGTTAACTTTCTCTATCTTTGAACAACTGAAGAATTCTATGCAGTTAACATCTCAGAACTGACCTAGGTAGGAATTTGGCCAGCTGAGCTGTGATAACTAGAAACAGTAGAAAAGACTGTTACTCATATCATGAGTTTTGGCTAAGAACTTTTGTTCCCTTCCTCACATTCAAACAAATGTGAATCTGGCACTACGATTAATATTTTATATAGAAGAAATTGAGGCTTAAAGTTTTCACACAGATAAATTCTGGTTTAGGCAACAAGGTACACTGAACTAATGCTGACAAACCCTTATGTTCTTCTCTTCCGCACAACTTCCTTTTTTTTTATTTTAGCAAAATTTATACAATGAAAAATTCATAATTTTAAATACACAGCTCAGTGACATTGTCTACCCACATAGTTGTACAACCATTACCATAAAAAAGAACATTTTCATCTTCCCAAACTGAAACTCTGTACCCATTAAACACGAACTTTCTATTCTCCTCCCCACCAGGCCCTGGCAACCACCATTCTAATTTCTGTACATGGACCTGACTTTTCTAGGTACCTACCTCGTTTAAATAGAATTGTACAGTGTTTATCCTTTTAGTGACTGACTTATTTCACTTATCATCAAGCTTCTTCCATATTGTAGCATGTGTCAGAATTTCCTTCCTTTTAAAGGGTGAATAATATTAATAATATTTAATAATAATATTAAAGGTTGAATAATATTCCACTGTGTGTATATATATATAAGACACACTTTTGAATTGTTAATCTGTTGATGGACACTCAGTTTCTCTTTTTGGTTATTATAAACACTGTGTTCAAACATCTGTTCAAGTCCTTGTTTCCAATTCTTTTGGGTAGATATCAAGAAGTGGAATTACTAGATTGTATAGTAATTCTAATTTTAATTTTTTGAGGGACTAATGTACCCTTTTCCATAGATGCAACAGGGAACCAGTAAGGCACAGGGTTCCAATTTCTCCACATCCTCACAAACACTTTTTTTTTTTTTTTTATTATAACCATCCTAATGACTATTCTAAGAGTTTGTCAGTCAGTTCAGTCGCTCAGTCATGTCCGACTCTTTGCGACCTCATGAACCGCAGCACGCCAGGCCTCCCTGTCCATCACCAACTCCTGGAGTTCACCCAAACTCATGTCCATTGAGTCAGTGATGCCATCCAACCATCTCATCCTCTCTTGTCCCCTTCTCCTCCTGCCTTCAATCTTTCTCAGCATCAGGGTCTTTTCCAATCAGTCAGTCTTCACATCAGGTGGCCAAAGTACTGGAGTTTCAGCTTCAGTATCAGTCCCACCAATGAACATCCAGGACTGATCTCCTTTAGGATGGACTAGTTGGATCTCCTTGCAGTCCAACGGACTCTCAAGAGTCTTCTCCAACACCACAGTTCAAAAGCATCAATTCTTCTGCACTCAGCTTTCTTTATAGTACAACTCTCACATCTATACATGACCACTGGAAAAACCATAGCCTTGACTAGACGGACCTTTGTTGACAAAGTAATGTCTGCTTTTTAATATGCTGTCTAGGTTAGTCATTGGAGAAGGCAATGGCACCCCACTCCAGTACTCTTGCCTGGAAAATCCCATGGACGGAGGAGCCTGGAAGGCTGCAGTCCATGGGGTTGCTGAGGGCTGGACACGACTGAGTGACTTCCCTTTCACTTTTCACTTTCATGCATTGGAGAAGGAAATGGCAGCCCACTCCAGTGTTCTTGCCTGGAGAATCCCAGGGACAAAGGAGCCTGGTGGGTTACCGTCTATGGGGTCGCACAGAGTCAGACACGACTGAAGCGACTTAGCAGCAGCAGCAGCAGCAGGTTGGTCATAACTTTCCTTCCAAGGAGTAAGCGTCTTTAAGATTTTGTACTAATGCCTAATAAGATCAGTGATGGGAAACTAAGAAAAGAAACACAGAGGACTTATACCTATGTGTTATTTGTAAATTGCTTGTTATATTTAAGTAAAGTTAGTCATCTTGAATGCAATTCATTTAAAAATGTGATTCAGTTCATCTGACCTAGCATCTGTCTGTAGATTTATAGCTAACTCTGTTTGAGTTGTTTTTTTTTGAAAAAGCTTCTGAAATGATTTATTTTCTGGATTGCATTTATAAAAAAAATAGCGCAATTATAAAATTCACTTGAGTTTTCTTTAGGTGGTGGGTGGGTGGATTAAATCAGTAGATTAAGCTGTAGCCATCTGATTATATTTTGTTTCTTGGTGTCACATATCATTCTCCATATTTTGTCTAGGTTTCAATTGTAGTAGCAAGTATTTGGCAGTAAAACAAAAGACTCTTCCCCAATCTCAAAATATTAAGAATATGATAAATTCAGTGCAATTTCCCCAACAAATACAATAATGCCTCTTTTGAAGTTAAGGTCCTGAATTTATATTAATAATCCTATTGCCCTATAGAGCTTCCCAGGTGGCACTCATGGTAAAAGAATTTGCCTGCCAATGCAGGAGACAAAAAGATGTGGGTTCAGTCTCTGGGTTAGGAAGACTGCCTGGAGAAGGAAATGGCACCCCACTCCAGTATTCTTGCCTGGAAAATTCCATGGACAGGGCTGCAGTCCATGGGGTCGCAAAGAGTTGGACATGACTGAGCACGCATGTGTATGGGTTTATTGGCCTATAAAAATATACATTTGCATATTAAAATGGGTTTTAGTTTTACTGATTGCAGACAGACAAAGCAGATTTTTCATAATTATAAGAGGAGTGTTGAGGAAACGGAATGGAGTCTTTTTTGATGACATTAAATTCCAGTGATCCAGAATTTACTGGCTGTGTGAGACTGAATAAGAAATCTTTGTGGAACTTAAAAAAAAAGTAAACTAGAGAATACAATTCTTACATTTCAGTTATGAAATAAATACTGCTAAGAAACATTTAGTATTAGGGGCCTCTAAGAATAGGTGCTTGTTTAATGTTAGTCCTCTTTTCTCACCCTTACACTTTAATTTTCATCTTTGTTATATGACAACTATCCAGAGAAACATTTTATCCTGATTACCATGTTTCTTCCCTTTTCATTTTCTTTGGCACAAAAACACTGAATGTTTAACTTCAAAGCATGAGTTGGTATGTATGTATGTGGGTTTTTCTCAAGGAAAAAATTTAATTAATAACTTCAGAATCCCTTCGGTGACATGGAATATGCACAGTTATTATAAGCCAACTTTATGGCAGGGGTCTGTGGAGGAGATCATTCAGCAGGAGGTAGAGACAGATAACATATGTGCAAATGGAAGTTAGAACCTGGGCATCAATCTGGGAGTAAAGGGTGCTAAGCTGGTCTCAACCAACTTGCTGTCACCCGGGTGTATTCATGTCAAGCCAAGGCAAAGCTATAAGCTTGTGGCAGATGACTGGTCCAGTTCCTATTAAGGTATCTTACTTCTTATTTCAGGCATTTGTGGAATAGCAGCATTGGTGTGCTGGCTGTAAATAAACTGGATTTTAGAACAGCTACATCTACAAGCCAAAATCAACAGGAAGGATTTGCTATTACAAAGCACTTGCGACCATCAGTGTTCTCTTTTAAGTGGCACTTTTTCCCAGTGCATTCAAAATGTGATTTGATTTACAAATAGGTGATTTTTAAAATAGGAATGGAGAACTGAAAAGTACCTCAGACTTCATCTAGTACAACATCTTCATTTTACAATTAAAGAAACTGTAAAAGAGGCTGCCAAAGGACAAACAACTTGCCCAACGTCAGGAAATTCAACAAGTTCGAATTGCCAAACTCCCTAACTACACTAGGGCAGGGCTCATTCCAAGAGGCCATGCCATTGATTTCCAAAAGGGTTATTTCCATGCACTTAACTAAGAAAAAAAATTGCTACCGTTCCCCTCTAATGCCTAACTGACTTCAGAACTGTTCCTTGGTAATTTTACAGTTTGGCCCAGAGTATTTCGACGTGGACACTCAAAAATTCACCAAGCGACTATTTTACTAATCTTAATAATGATGAATAGCCCTCACTGTGTGCCAGGTACTAATCCAAAGATTTTCCATCAGTTAACTCACAAAAGTTCCTATGAGAAAGGAACTATTATCCCCATTTTACAGACGAATAAGTGAAGCCCAGAGTAAATAGTTAAACAACGTGTCCAGAATGTACATGGTTGATAAGTGACAGATTTGGGATTTGAACACAGTCAATATGTGCACTTAATTATTATATTTCCTCTCAGAAAACTGCTATCCTATACCACCAGCTCTCTACAACAAGGATAAACAGATGTTCTTTGTGGCCACATGAAAATACTTCATTGAATATAATATCTGACCTTTCTTTATGGTGACAGGGAAGAGCCAAAGACACCAGGTGTGATCCTAACTGAACTGCAAGCACTTCACAAATGAGGCCATCTTGGAGAAAGTATGTTAGCTTTTCTGAAGATTCATTACACTTCAAGAAATACAGCATCCTTCAGTTACTTTAAATGTAGGTCTTCAATATGGAAAGAGCATGCAGTCTAAGTAAAACTGAGCAGTTACTTGAAGTCAGGTAAAACAAACAGGCCATTATTTCATAAATGACATTTTAATTATCACCGGGAGGCCATTAAAAATGCATCATGGCAGTTTGCTTGGTTCCTTTTGGAAAGATAATATTGACAAACTGCTATGAAACTGCAGTTCAGAAAACAGTGTAAATTGAGATGGGTAATAAAACACACATTCACTTGTGTACCCTAAAGCAATGATGAACAATTTAAAGAGAGAAGACAAAGTTAAAATTATGCTTTTCCTTTTCAGGGAAAGGCAGAAGAAAAAGTCATTTGCGGGAAGAATGTTAGGTCTGCAAATTTATTACTGATGTGGATTACTTGATGTGCTTAGCATAGTAATTTAAAGATTCAGTCATCCAAGCACGAGCCACTGAGTTGCCAAGTGTCCTTGAATGCCAGTGTTGCCTTGCTCTCGCTCCAGAAGCTTGTCTTAGTCACCTCTAGTCTGGGGGATTCCAAGAGAACAATTTAGTTCTGGAGATGACCCTGGGTCTCACTGAGGGTGACTGCCATAACTCCAAAAGCTGTGATCATTTTTATAAATTCCACAGCTTCCTCCCTAGGTGATGACTGGACATAAGGAAGTTTTTTCCTATTTAACTTTTACTTAAAATTGAAGTTCCTATTGCTTATCATGTCTGGTTTTCCTTATAATTGAGGCAGGTACAAATACTTTTTGCCAGTGATGTGGGTTATCACTTTGGGTACCAAAGGAAAACCATTCAAGCCACTCACCTTTTATCTCTCTCCTCTAGGAAATACTTTTTGTATTTGTCTGCTTGACAAACCAGAGGAAAAGCTGTGGCGACTGATTTCATTATAGATTAACCACATAAAATAAAATTCTTGAGATATCCTCTAGGGGGAATATGTAAAACATAAAGAACAATGGTAAGAATATAAGAATCAGGGAAATATAGCAAGACAAAGATGCTATAAACAATAAAAATAAGAGTAATAAAACCTCAAGATTAAAAAATATATATAATGGATAAAAGTTAAAGACATTTAATTGAAGAGTTGAGTGGCAAGAACAAGGAAATTCCTCATATCATGGAGCAAAGGGACAAAGTGAGAGAAAACATGAGCAAAGGTGGATGACTTAGAGGATCAATCCAGAAAGACTACATCTGATTAATGGGTGTTCCAGATAGACTAACTGGAGAAGGAAATGGCAACCCACTCCAGTGTTCTTGCCTGGAGAATCCCAGAGACAGAGGAGCCTAATGGGCTGCTGTCTATGGGGTCGCACAGAGTCGGACATGACTGAACGACTTAGCAGCAGTAGCAGTAGATAGACTAGCAAACCCAAGGAAAGACATTTTTAAAGAAATATAAAAAAGAATATTTTCCAAATTTGAAAAGTCTTTTTTTTTCAAATGGGAAGGATGTACTGCAGGCCTAACACAAACACATTTTTAAAAAGTAATATATGCCAATCTATGGTGAAATTTTAGAACACCAGAACAGGAGTTCAACAAACTTTTTTTCTTTTTAGGGCCAGGGAGTAAATACTTAAGGCTTTGTACACCGTACAGTCTGCCAATTCTACTGTAGCACAAAAACAACCATGAAAGAAAAAGAAAGTGAAGTCGCTCCAGTCATGTCTGACTCTTTGCGACGTCATGGATTGTAGCCTACCATGCTTCTCTGTCCATGGGATTTTCCAGGCAAGAGTACTGGAGTGGGTTACCATTTCCTTCTCCAGGGGATCTTTTCAACCCAGGGATCGAACCTGGGTCTCCTGCATTGTAGGCAGACGCTTTTACCATCTGAGCCACCAGGGAAGATGGACAACCATGGACCACACATAAATGAATGAACTTAGATGTGACTGGGAAATTCTACTGGGCCTTTTGTTTTAGAATTAGTATAATCTGGTAACCAATAAGGAGGCACCAATAATTCCTGTGCATGTATCACTCTTCCATGAGTTTTCTTTTGAAGATGACCAACTACTGCTTATCTTCCAAATGGGGAGGAAATTCAGGAGATTATGTTTTGGGCTTGATGTCTCTGAACACAGAAGCAGAAGATATTTGCAATGGAGTAAGCAAAAGTCATCTTCCAAAATTTAAGCTATTTCATAGTTCCAAACTTCCACACCTAGGTAAAGTGAAAATTGTGCAATGTCTGAGAACTTCTGTTCTGATTTATATCCTTAATAAGGATATGAATTTTCAATTTCAGCCCCCAAGGATTGTATCAGACTCAGGGTTTTGAGTGGGTGAATACTTAGAATCCATGTTTTTAACACATTTGCAAATATTTAGTAGCTCTGGCTTAAAAGTGTATTAACAGGACTGCACAAACTTAGTGAATAACCTCTTTTAATCTATATACACACCACTTCACTTATATCTTCCTCTTTGGAGTTCATAAGTATTCTTGACTTTGCTATCAGTATATATGATGAACCATAAAGCTCAGATATAAGCTTGTCATTTTTAAGATAATGTACTCAAATTTGACAGAGGATAAGATGGTTGGATGGCATCACCATCTCAATGGACATGAGTTTGAGTAAACTCCGGGAGTTGGTGACGGACAGGGAGGCGTGGCGTGCTGCAGTCCATGGGGTCACAAAGAGTCGAACACGACTGAGTGACTGAACTGAACTGAACTCAAATTCTACAATTTAATTCCTGACTCTCTGTTATACTGTTATATTTAATTTGGGTAACACTTTCCATAATTTTTCTGCACCAATTTGGTGCCATGATGTTGGAGTCAGAGTATAAACAAATTATCTTAAAGCGAAACTATATATAACCTATGGAAAGGCAAATATTTAATTGTATCTAAATTTAAAGTGGTATTTGATTTCAGTATAAAAGTACATTCAAGAAATTGTACTGTTTTCTGAAATTATCTTTCTTTTTAAACCATCTATGCTGAGATTTCTATTTACTTTCTCATTTAACAAGTTTAATAACTGCATTTTAAAAAGTAGAGCTTCATGTTTTGTACTCTGCTACCTAAGCTGCTAAAGAACAAGATTCAGAGAGATTATTATCAAATGTGAGTTTGACCTAGAATACAGGAATTTATTTCTCTTCTATGTTGTTTTCCTCAAAAGAAAATTAGGCACTTAGTTCTATATTCATAGTGCAATCATCTAGTGTCATGGGAATTATTTTCATTTTTACTTACTGTAAAGTTAAAATTCACTGGAAAACAGAAGGATGTGTGATGAGGTACTCAAAGATTAAGGATGGACTAGGGAAAAGTAGAATTTGGGGAAGCAGAAAATATCCTGACTGTGTGTCCTGTATATGTCAGTAGGCTTTCACAAGGGAGTGCATATGGTTAAAAACACTAAGATATTCCTGAGTAAAGTGATGGGTCAGAGAGGTTATTTGCTCCTAGGACTCTTTAAATCTGTAAGAATTATAACCCCAAAGTGTCTTTGTAATTCAGTTTTCCTGATGTGCATGAGTCAGTATCAAAGCCTATACTTTTTCCTATTGGGAAATAAGCTCTATAATGATAGAGACTTAGTCTCATTCACTGTTGTTTCTTCAATTTCTAGAGCAGAACAACTGTGTTAAAAATATCTGTATCATCAAGGAAGGAAGGAATGAAATAAGAAAGGAAGGAGAGAAGAAACTGGGAAGATACCACAGCAGCGAGTTAAGGTTTTAGAGAAAAGGAATGGAGCCCTGGGAATAAAATGCTCCTTCCATTTAGGTATTGGCTGTCAAGTCAGTAGTAGATGATGACAAGACAAGAACGACAGTAGTTCTCTGGTTCCATGAACTTCCATTCTGAAGGATACAACAGGCACAATGAAATGTGGCGAAGGCTGTTTCAAGGATATAGACTAAATACTATGGGAACAGAGCAAAAGAAATCTTTAAAATTAGCTTTTGGTGTTATTAGTTTTGACTGCCAGCTGTTTATTAAAGTCATACTGCAGGTGATGTCTAAAACTCCTTTTAGAGAGTTATTAGAACAACTTATTGAAGATGAATGGGGCTTCCCTCATAGCTCAGTCAGTAAATCATCTGCCTGCAATGAAGGAGACCGGGTTCACTTCCTTGGTCAGGAAGATCCCCTGGAGAAGGAAATGGCAATCCGCTCCAGTATTCTTGCCTGGAGTATCCCATGGACAGAGGAGCCTGGCAGCCTACAGTCCATGGGGTCACAAGACATGATAGCAACTAAAACCACCATCACCATTGAAGATGAATAATAAAACTAGCATCATTTTTCTTGTTTACCAGTTACTTCCAGAGCCCTGCTTGTTATCCAAATGTCAATAAGAAATCCTAAACTTGAGCCAGTATCCAAATGTAACAGTTCTTAGCTGAAGCCTCACAACAGACACATGGATGAGTTGATCACTTAACAGGGAGTCAGTGTGTAGTATAAGCTAGCCCTCAGGAATTGTACGGAGCATATTTTAATCTATATTTTAGCCAGAAATCTGGGTACGTTCATGTGTGTTCCACATATGAATGCACCTTTCCCATGTGCAGAAGTGAAATAAATATTCTGGAGAACTGCCACACTAGGGAAATGCCTATTTTAGGATGTAATACAAGTTTGAGAGAAAATTCTTTAACTAGGAATTGCTCCTGAGTTATTGGTAGAGGAGAGGATAACCAAAGAGAGAAATCTGACAAATATACTGGTAGGAGAGAAGATCTGACTTTAGTTAGTTACATATAGTTAGTTACATAAGGTCCAATGAATTATTTGGTAGCACTGAGCAATTCCTGGGCATATTTCAATTTAAGAAACACTCATTCTGTTATTTTTATTTAATATTATCATATGTTCTAAGATTAATGATAATCTAATAGATCTCTGTAATGAAATCTAACATAAAATAGCTAAATTAAGTGAATTCCTCTGGGAGCCTCATGGCTAATTTTAGAAAATTTGGGGCATAATGCTACTGAGTTCCAGCTTGAAATAGAGTCATAGGCACTATGTAGTGAACCAACTCAACTCCCTCATCCAGAAAGCTAAAGAAATCATAATTTTATTAACCCAAAGGATTTCAATTGAAGAACTCAGGCAGTGATACAAGAAAAAGAGAAATAAAGGGTGAAGATCATTCACATATCATTTAATAGTTTAAGTACAGGTAGACTCTTAAGATGAAACAACTGTCCTCATAGTAACTCTCATCTTTATTTAACTGTAAATGCAACTGATCTTGAATAATTTGGTCCCTTAATAGTTAAATTGATATTTACTGTAGCACAAGAGAGCAAGGCTTTTAAAATATCAGGCGATTTTGGTTTTGCTTGAATATATCTTTACAAGGTTTCTTCTGAAAACCTCTAATTCAATAGTCCAAGAATCTTTATGACATCTGACACTCCGTTTTTCTTCTCCATACAGAATTATTTACTTGGTAAAATTTGCTTAATTCTACTCAATAACTAAAGAAAAATAGGTATGTGGCATTTCTTCATTTTTTAATTGCTGTATTAATTGATATAGATGATGCTGAAACTGAAACTGAAACTCCTTGGCCACCTCATGCGAAGAGTTGACTATTGGAAAAGACTCTGATGCTGGGAGGTATTGGGGGCAGGAGGAGAAGGGGACGACAGAGGATGAGATGGCAGGATGGCATCACCGACTTGATGGACATGAGTGAACTCCGGGAGTTGGTGATGGACAGGGAGGCCTGGCTTGCTGTGATTCATGGGGTTGCGAAGGGTTGGACACGACTGAGCGACTGAACTGACTGAACAAAGTAAAGAGTCTATTCTAACAACTACTTGTAAATGCTGAATTATTTTGGACTTAACTGTCTTCTTGGGATTGTCATTGAAGAAGAATGGCTCAATATCAAATAGACTGGCCCACACATTAATTCAACATATATTTACTGAATGTGTTTCATGAGTACATTATGTTGGAGTCTAGGGATACCATGGCAAATAAACAAACAATATGCCTTCAAAAATTGTATAGTTTAGTGGCTGTGAAAATAGAGACTTGGAATAAGGTGTGGAGAAGTCAATGAGAGTGGTTTAGGATAGAGAGCATTGAAAGTATATTTGTAATTTGGGGAAAGCTGCCTGGAGAAGCGGCCTGTAAGTGGAGTCCTGAAAGGAAGAAAGAATTAATCTGGTAAAGGAACACAGCAAGGAGGTGACTGTATCTCTGAGAGGAACCCAGATAGAAAGGAAACTGAGTTATGAGAGGGTATGGTTCATTTGGGAAAATTCGGTGGATAAAAGCTCAGTGTCTGAAGCAGAAGAGGTGGAGGAGAGGTCATGATACTACAAACAATAGCCAAGACAAATAAACTTTACTTAGGGGTTTGAACTTCATTCAGAAGGGTTAAGAGGAGCTCTTAAGCTTGTTTAAGAAAGGAAATGAAGTGACAGGATTGGTACTAGAGGAAGATCACTCTGGTTACAGTGTGGAGAATGAATTAGAAAGGGGCAAGTATGGAAACTGGGAAACTGGCTAGGATGTATCTTTTAGATTTGGAAAAAGATTCTGATCACCTAAATCAGGCAAGCCATTTGGAAGTGAGATTGTAAAAGGGTTGCACTGTAGAATTATTGAGGAAGTAAAACTGCTCATATGCAGTGTTTGGTTATTTGGAGTAAAGGAGAAGTAAAACCAAATTTGATTAAAAAAAATTTTTTTTTTGGCTTGGGAAATGAGGTGCCATTCACAGGGACAGGTAAATATCTCAGGAGAACCTTGGAGGATGATGATAAGTTAGCTTCAAACAGATTGAGTTGAATTCTTATGGGATATCCAAATGGAGATATTAGGAAAGCACTGAATTTGTGGTTCTGGCATTTAGGAGCAATCAGGGATAAAAATATAGATTTGGTACAATTAAATGAATATCAAATTGATATATAACAGTTGAAAGGGGAGCTAAAAATACTGACATATTTGTATTACATACATTTCTGGGATATGACTTTGTATTTGAACAGCACTAAAATCTATTCTGGTAAAAATAAATTTTTGGAAATAAAGGCTGTCATAAATATTTTTTCTGATTTATATAAAATCTGATTCCTTGCCTATTCATTATTCCATTTCTACTTTTGCATATTTTGAGGGTATATTTTCATGTTCATTAAAACTATTTCGAGACCTGCATTAAAAAAAAAAATGAAAAAAAAAAAAAAAAAGTAACCTAGTGTGTGAAGTAAGCCAGCACCTCCCTAACCCATTCAAGCAATTAACATTTCATCCATCTCCTCAGTCTCTATGACAAATATCCAGAGTTCGGGAGCTAAGAAAGTCCAGAAATAATAAAATAGACAAGTCTGAATAAAAATAAGATTTTGATAAAGTCAGAAATAATGATTTTTAATACTTAAATGCCACCAAAACAATGTTAATGTTTCTTTCACTCTACTATTCCAGTGAACAATAACACTCACCTGTAAAGTCAGAAGTAGTTATCTGGAGCCTCTAGCTGTGGAATGACTATTGTAGTACACCCTGTCTGGCATCAAGTAGTTCCTGTGTCCACATCTCAGGTGCTCCCCTAGTTTAGTATCTGGAGCCCTTACCCAGCTTAAACACTGAATAAGATTTCACTTTCCTGTTTGTTCTTCCTGTCTGAGGATGTCACCAGGGCATTTTCTTTCTGAGCCCTGCCTTTACCAGAGAAACCCTTTCAAATGAACTTTGAACTAGGGTCTTTTCCTCCACAGAACAAAGAATTATCCACAGAACTTGAGGGATGAATCAGAACCCTTTATGCCAAATGCTTACATGCCGAACATTCCATCCTAACTTCTCAATGCCAAGGAGTTGATCTTTTAAAATTGGTTTTAAATTTTCTTGATTAAGACAAGTGATTTTTCTTGTTAAAGACAAGTGAGATAGGATACCTTTTTGTAAATACCTAGGCAACTCCTTCAAAAAAATTTTATTATTCCATCAATCTTTTGAATTTATCTAGATAAATACATGGAGAATTGAGTTTATCTCCTTTCTGATCTACAAAAACAAACTAAAATGCTCACAGAGGAATAAAGAAACAGAAAAAGAATAGGAAAGAAGAGAATAGTAGATTCAGGATGACAGCACAATTCGAGAGGAAAAAAAAATAGATGGAGGAGAGTTAAATAATCTTGGCAGAAATAAGAAACAGAAATCTAGAGCCTTTAGGCAGTGATTAAAGAGGATCCATCAGTTCTTACCATGGACCCCATGACTGCTCACGGGCTGAAGTGCAAAGCTGAAAACAGGAGCATTAAACAGAAGTTTGCTCACTGAAACTTTGGACTTGTCAGCTCCTGTCCTTTATTCTGCTCCCAGAATACAGGCACTAGGCATACACCCCAGGCAGGAGACTAGAACACTCATCTCTGGAGAAACTGAATGGCCCTAGGGAAAGACCTGCCATCACCAAAGTCTGGAGGTGTTCCCTTTCACCCTGAAGAGCACAAAACTGCAGGCCAGTCCCTTTGAATGAAGTCCACCAGTCAACAGCCCTCTTCCCCAACAAGAAAGTGAAAGCAAAAGTCACTCAGTTGTGTCCAACTCTTTGAGACTCCATGGACTACACAGTCTATGGGATTCTCCAGGCCAGAATACTGAAGTGGGTAGTTTTTTCCTTCTCCAGGGGATCTTCCCAATCCAGGGATCAAACCCAAGTCTCCTGCATTGCAGGCAGATTCTTTATCAACTGAGCCACAAGAGAAGACCAAGAATATGGAGTGGGTAGCCTATCCCTTCTCCAGGGAATCTTTCTGACACAGGAATTGAACCGAGGTCTCCTGCATTGCAGGTGGATTCTTTACCAACGGAGCTATCAGGGAAGCCCCAACATGCGGAGGTGTAAATCCTCTAAACTACAATTCACCACTCCACATTGGAATATACACAGCCAAGAATTACTTGACTTCTGTAAATCCTCAAACAAGAGCTCAAAAGAAACAGAAAAGTAGAAACTAGGAGAAGAAGTGACTGTTCTGGAAACAGAAGGAAATTTTTTAAAAATAGAGATGCTATATCCATTAAATAAAACCATAATGCCATACAAAAAAAAAAAAAGATTGGATCAAGAAGGGGAAAAAGGAACTTAGGAATTATCCTATGCATCTGTGTAGACAATAGAATGTCCTGCTGCTGCTGCTGCTAAGTCGCTTCAGTCATGTCCGACTGTGTGTGACCCCATAGACAGCAGCCCACCAGGCTCCCCCGTCCCTGGGATTCTCCAGGCAAGAACACTGGAGTGGGTTGCCATTTCCTTCTCTAATGCATGAAAGGAAAAGTGAAAGGGAGGTCGCTCAGTCGTGTCCAACTCTTCACAACCCCATGGACTGCAGCCTACCAGGCTTCTCTGTCCATAGGATTTTCCAGGCAAGAGTACTGGAGTGGGTTGCCATTGCCTTCTCCGTAGTATGTCCTAGCATTTTGTAAAGTTTTGGAAATTCAGTATTATATATATAATTAGAAAACTAAGGAAATGCCAAAATAAAGAAGTTATTAATTCATAGGAAAAAATACATACAATCAAAGTATATAATTTGTCTTAGGAGTGAATAATAATTATGCAATCATAATAAAATAAATCATGAGTTAATGAAAAACTGTGACCACCCATAAGGGGATGAGGGAGACATAGAGTGTGTATATGGAAAAGAAAGCTAAAGATTCATATACTAGATTAGGAATCAAAATGCAATTTCTAAAATTAATAAAACAACACAGCAGTACAAGGATAATATTTATTTTTAAATATGTAATCACATATCAGATTACGTTATTATAGAAGTTGAAAGTGATTGCCTTGAAGGAAGAGAATATGGGTTGGTGAGAAGTATAGTAGGACACTTTATATCAAATATCAGCATTTTTGTGCTATTTTACTTTTATAATATGTTCATATATTATTTTGTCAAAATAAAAATAAAGTAAAGTATATTTATCAGGCAATACGCCTTGGATCTGATTTATCATTCTTACGTTTTACAGTAAAGCCAATGTATATTTTAATAAATTAAATATTCCTCTCAACTTTCCCAAAGATTTGAAAATGCGAGTTATTTGGCAATCATACACAATAAACTTTTTTCAAAAGAATATTCTCAGCATTCTTTCTGAAATTCACCTGCTGAGAGCCAGCATGTAGTATGTTTTATTAAAAGGTCTTAGGAATCCTGTCTAACTTATCTCAGGAAATTTGGTTGATCACTTTGAGATACTGCAAAAATCCTGTTTTCTTTCAGTATTTATGAGCATTCTAAAGAGACATTCAAATTTTGCATCACTACTGGAGGTTAAAGTATTTCAACTTCTTAAATTTTAATGAGTGAATGTTTTGAACAATGATATCCCCTTAGAAAATTACTTTCCCAAACTTTCCTTTTTCAAGGCAAAGAAATCCAAATCTTTATGCTTCATAATGCAACCTGTGAGAAATAGCATCAGACTTTGAATGTTTACATTAGAGTAAAAAGATTAATACAAGCAGAAAACATTAATTTAGGGTCATCTGTGTATCATTTGGGCTTCTTCCTATCCACACATAGTATAATGGATATAACAAACTGCCTTTTCCTTGGAATGATTAGGCAAGCAACCCAGAGACCTACTTAGGTGAATCTCTTAGATTTGAACACAAGGAATTATTAGTAGACAGGTATACTGCCCAATTGTTTTAAGGATTTGAAAGGTAACTCTATTATATTTTAGTTTTTGCATTTCAAATGCTGGAAAAATGCGACCCTTTCTTCTCTCAATCCCTCCTCTCAATGTATTATAATTCCCAGAAAACTAAATATATTTCTCTCCATTTATAAGATTTCTTGTCTTGGATACTTTGAAGCCAAGTCTTTGTGAACATTTGATTTAGTCTTCATACTCAAAATTGAGTGGAAACACTTTGTTTCTTTTATCTATGGGCATTTTCATTTAAATCTAAAAGCATTTTCACAAGCATCAAAGGACAGGGAAGAGAAGTGCAGGCAAAATGATATATGAGAGATGGGCCACATCAGCAAGTGTCAATCGGGGAAAATATCTCCCCATAAAACCTTTTTTTATCAAATACATTGTTAGTCAAAATTAAACCTATATATAAGTTAGAAACACCATTTTCAAAAGAAATCTCATTATCACATAGATTTTGTTCATTAGATTTCATTTATTTTTTGCCTTCAGCTTCAGAAGTTGCAATTAATTGATTAAACAAGAATTACAATAAGGGGAAAAGTTAATGGTGATTTTTAAGAGCAATCTGATCAAAGCTTTAGCTCCCTGACTTTGAAAAGCCAGCTCCTTTCACAATAAGCAATGCCAGTTACTGGTTGCTAGGTGTAGGGACTCATTCTTTCAGTCATCAAAGACCTCCTGTATTTTTTCCAATTAAAGTGACAGAAACACTGAAGAGTGCCAAGAAATCGAATAATGAAAAGCACTAAATATTTTACAAAAGCTTGAGCTGAACAAGGCATAGGATCTGGCTCCAAGGCAAAAGAAATATTAATTTTCTTGTACATAATTAACTTAAATGTTTTCCAAAAAAGTAATGACAGGAGATGCTTTAATATCAGTTCCCCCAAAGTTAAAAAATGAGCCTGTTGCTTTCTAGCTCTATTAAATAACTATTCTAGGAAAATCTTATCTAGGCTGGTGACCTTAATGTCATTTCTGATGAGACAATAAGACAGATATGAAGGCCATTTGTAAGAAGAGTGACCTTGAAATGGAATAAAAAATTCAGAGTGAAGCTTTCTTGATTTAGGGAAATTCTTGCAGATAACAATTCTATTTTCTTAAAGGCTACAAAGAAATATGTAAAAAGAGACTCATTCAAATACTTAATATTTGTTGAATACTACTATATGCCAGGTAGTGTTTTAGGCACCAGAAATATAGCAATGGTCAAACACATAAACAGGAACTTCCCTGATGGTCCAGTGGTTAAGAGTTTGCCTTGCAATGCAGGGGACACAGGCTCAGTCCCTGGTCCAAGAATTAAGATACCACATGCTGTGGGGCAACTAAGCTCATGCATGGCAAGTACTGAGTTCGCGTGCTTTTGGAGCCTGTGCAAAGGGCGTCTGTGCCACAGCTGGAAAGACTGTGTGTCGAATGAAAGATCCCACGTGACACAACTAAGACCTGAAACAGCTGAATAAATAAATATTTAAAACAAACAGAAAACACAAACAGTCCCTGGTCTTGTGGAGCTTGTAGATTAGTCGGGTAGATTGGAGCTAATGAAATAACATAAAGTTGAATGCATAATTTATTTATCTACCTATCCATATATTTGGAGCTTCCCAGATGGCTCAGTGGTAAAGAACTTGCCTGTCAATGTAGGAGATGCATGAGATGCAGGTTCAATCCCTGGGTCAGGAAGAAATGGCAACCCACTCTAGTATTCTTGACTGGAAAATCCCATTGACAGAGGAGCCTGGTGGGCTACAGTCCATTGGGTCACAAAGAGTCAGACATGACTGAGGCCAAGAGCAAATGTATCTATCCATCCATCCATCTATCTATCTAGACATCCAGAGGAAATAAGATTGATTACAGGACTTCAAATGAAGTGACTTGGCATGCATGCATGCTGGCATAGGATTTCCATGGCAGCATTACAGACTAAAGGAGCCAAGAAAGGTTTCTTGAAGAAGTGGCCCTTGAGCAGGTGTCTAAAAGGATGAGTAGGATTTCACTAGGCAAAGAACTGTTGGGGAGAGGGGAATATGGGTAGGAAAAGTTCTTTAGACAAAGACAAGTTCTTTAGACAGTTCTTTAGACAGGATGATCGGAATGATGATCCTGAAGTGTCAGGAAATAAGGTGCATTTAGAAAACTGGGAGCAGGTATCTGTGGGCAGGGAGATACCTGGTGGGCAGGAAGAGCCCATCAAGAGATGAAAATGCTCTAGAGATGCATACAAACTAGAGGAGCTTCCAAGGTAGTGTGAATGGTAAAGAACCTGCCTGCCAATGCAGGAGACATAAGAGATGTGGATTTGATCCCTAGGTTGAGAAGATCCCCTGAAGGGGGTAGTAGCAACCCACTCCAGTATTCTTGCCTGAAGAATTCCATGGGCAGAGGAGCCTTGCAGGCTATAGTTCATAGGGTCGCAAAGAGTCAGACATGACTGAAGCAACTTAGCATACATATATAAACTAGAACCTGAAGGGTTTGAGGGTCATGCCAAGGATTTTGGTCTCCCCTTTATGGTTAGTTTGTTTAAATTGACCGATTTACTGATTTTTTTCCCCTTACACTGAATTCCATTATTCCACGTATCACCATGAACAAATATTCTAATATACTGAATGAAAATCTGTTCATTAGACTAGACAAATATTCTAATGTACTGAATGAAAATTCATTCAGTAGACTAAATATTTATTGAACACTCATTCTCTGTGCCATACACCACTCTAGGAACTGGGAAGATAACAGTGAACCAAATAGATTTAAATCCTTATGAAGTTTACATTTATGATAAAGAAGACATAGAATGATATAAATAAGTAAAATATATTTGGTTAGATGTTAAGTGCTACAGGAAAAAAAAAAACCGATGCAGGGAATAGGAGCAAGAAGTATAAGAAACATGCATTTGCACTTGAATATATCTTTGCTGATCCTGTATTGTTTGAATACATTTAAATTCATGTAAATAGTATTGTGCTATAGATCTTATTTAGTTTCTTATTTTTTTCAACCGTGTCCTTATTAAGAACCATTCATGTTGCTAGGAGTACATATAATCTGCTGCTCGTGTTACATAACACTTCATGTGTCCCCATCATGGTTTATGTATCAATACTTTCAGTGATGGAAAATCAGATAGTCTCCAATTACTTTTTCTCCTTAATCTCAAGAGTAAAGCTCAACCATGGATCCACGGTTTTCCGTATGTTAATGTGTGACAGTGGAGAGAAAGTAACAACAGAAGGGAAGTAGAGCTAGCTTTGCATTTTGAAATGATAACTCTGGATGCAATGTGAAAACTGGAGGGAGAGTCCAGACTAAACATAAATAAACTATTTCAGAGACTTATTGCAGCAGTCCAGGAAGAAATACTGTATCTTACACTAGACTGATAGTAATAGTGGAACTGAAGAGAAACAGAATGATCCAAACAATGTTTAGAAAGTAATGCTCATATACTCTGGTGATAAAATGGATATGGAGGTGAGGAATAAGGATATGTCATGAGTGACTCTTAGCATTCTAATATAAGCAAATGAATGGATAAATAGTTATTCACTAAGGTATACACACTGAAGCATGATCCTTTATGGAGATAGAATGGCCCTAATACTGGTTAACATATAAAATGACATAGTGAAATGTTATTTAACCATTCTGGTAGTAAGATTTATAATACCTACTTACGTTCTACTAACTGCACTAGGGGTTTAACAGTCTAGTAAAGAGACAAAAAACTAACAATCAAAATATTATAACTCTATAATTACTATGATGAAGGCTATAGGTGGGCACATAGAGTAAAACATACTGGGGAGGAATAGAATTTCACCAGGTAAACCAGGAGGAGAGCAGAGGGAAGTCCAAGCACAAAGGCATGTTGGTGAGTATGAATGAACTAATTTAGGACAAATTCAAGGAATTTGCATTTCCTGGGAGAACTCAGTGAAGTGAAGCGGGCGGGATGGTGGTGGCCATGAGACTGCCGGAGTGAGAGGGGCCATATTCTACAGCATACAAAGAATTTTATGGAGAAGCTGGTGGAAGTTATTTGAGCAGAGAAGTAACATGATTAGATGAGGAAATTAGATTATTCTAGCACCAAGAAAGAAAAACCAGTAAGGACACATTCTCTATTATTCTCTGAGATGGTGAGAATATGAAGTGACAGGGACATTGGAACTAGATCAGTAGACCAGAGGGGACACATTAAGAAGACGTTATTTTGGGGTTAGAACTGGAAGGACTTGATGATTATCTGAATGTTGTGGGGAATCAGGATGGCTTCTTGGTTTCTGACTTTAGCAACTGAGTTAATAGGTATGATACTGAATGATATTGGGATTACAGATGGGATAGAAGTTTTGAGGAGATGGCTATGTGCTCAATTTAGGAGAATTCTAATTTATGTCTTTTTGAAGCACAATACAGATGGAGGCTGTATATAGGTTTAGACCTAGGAACTAGGTCTGAGTTGGGGAGCTGGGGCTACATATTCAACAGGAGTCAAGTTAAATGGTGTATATAAAGACTGAGAAAAAAAGGATTAAGGCTAAACAACTTTGTGAGGCCAAGGCAGAGCAATAAGTATAAGTAAAAGTGAGTAATACACAATGAGTAAAGATTATAAGCATAGAATTGAACCAGGGAGAGAGGGAAAGGGTGAAAGAGACAGAGTGATCAACTGAGGGAGAGAGACAGAGAGAGACAGAAGCAGGGACAGACAGACAAAGTTGATATACAGTATTTCATATGTATATGTAAAATAGTCCAATGTCTGCACTATTTTCTCTTAGATGTTTTCATTGTATGCTGGTTTTGAAATATTTTCTAAAATGCTATTTATGCAGACATTCTCTAAAATGTTACTAGTTTACTCGTTTACCTCTAGTTTCTCTTTTACATCCCAGTTCAATTTGTCTTTGCATGTGATAGCCTAATTTTAATGAAGAATTCAGGTTTACAGGGTCTGGATTTTATGGCATCAATAAAGTTTTAAAATATAGTTAAAATGACTGCTCTATAAAATTTCCCCTTGTCTTGCAGTTTACATGCCCTTGGATTCTGCTTAATATACCCCACCCATAATTTCCTTGACATTTTCTGCTTTCTTTGCATTTGTTTTCATATATGTGGGCTGTTTCCTCTATCAAAAAAGACTTCACCATTTTTAATTTTAAATTTTTACTCCCTTCCCCATCTTTTATACATATATGTAAACGTAGCACACATTTTCTAAGGTCTCTCAAGCCCCTGAATACTAATGAAATTAAATTAACAATAAAAGCCCAAATATAATTTTTTTAAACATACCTCTTACAGAAACCTTTGTCCTTTGTCAGGTACCTCTGACTATAATCCTGGAGGTGGGCAAGACGGTTGCCCCAACAGTGACAAACATTACTGTTTGTCCAGCATTTGAGAAATCCATCTTTTTGTAAGCATTGTGAGAAGGAGCATTGTAAGCACTTCACCTTCCACTGCAGACCTATGACAACAAAATCAGCCTGAATGCTGGCAGTTATGGTGCAGTCATGCAACCCAGTATCAGTCAAGCAGAGATACTCCTGCAGAGAATTTTCAACGTGGAATGAATGGCCTAAAGAAGGTGAGCGAGCTGAGAATGTAATCTAGTGTCCAGCTGTAGGGTCCATTTCCCAAATCTGGCAGTCCTAGTATTAATAATTGTCAAAAGTCAGAGATACTTAATGTTGTTATTTATTTGTATCAAAAGTCTTCTGTATAAACCCCACACCACATACTCCATTCATTAGCAGTCAAGCATATCCCTACTGATTAGTGACATTCAGCATTTGTTCATATACCTGTTGGCCATTTACATGCTTTCTGTGGAAAAAAATGTCCATTTAAGTCCATAGTAGTAGTAGTGAAGTCGTTCAGTCATGTCCGACTCTTTGTGACCCCATGAACTATAGCCTACCAGGCTTCTCCGTCCATGGGATTTCCCAGGCAAGAATACTAGAGAGGGTTGCCATTTCTTTCTCCAGGAGGTCTTCCTGACCCAGAGATTGAACCCAGGTCTCCCACATTGTAGGCAGATGCTTTACCATCTGAGCCACCAGGCAAGCCCCATTTAAGTCCATAGCCCATTTTTAAATTGAGTTATTTAAATTGAGCTATTATAAATTGAGTTGCTTGTTTTTTCGGTTTTACTTTTTGCTTCCCTTAATTATATGAATTCCTTTACATGTGTAAACTAAATAAATGTAGGAGTCCTGTATATATTTTGCTGATTAATTCTTTTTTTGTCCCACCTTTCAAGGCTATTTATTGATTATTGTGTGCCAGCTACTGTGGGATCTAGGTCTACACGTATAAATAAGAAGCTCTCCCTGATGCAAAGGGCTTAAAGTCCAGTTGGAAAGACACATAAAAAAAATGATTACAAAGAAAACATACAGATGGCTAACAAACACATGAAAAGATGCTCAACATCACTTATTATCAGAGAAATGCAAATCAAAACCACAATGAGGTACCATTTCACACCCGTCAGAATGGCTGCAATCCAAAAGTCTACAAGCAATAAATGCTGGAGAGGGTGTGGAGAAAAGGGAACCCTCTTACACTGTTGGTGGGAATGCAAACTAGTACAGCCACTATGGGGAACAGTGTGGAGATTCCTTAAAAAAACTGGAAATAGAATGGCCATATGACCCAGGAATCCCACTGCTGGGCATACACACTGAGGAAACTAGAATTGAAAGAGACATGTGTACCCCAATGTTTATTGCAGCACTGTTTATAATAGCCAGGACATGGAAGCAACCTAGATGTCCATCAGCAGATGAATGGATAATAAAGCTGTGGTACATATACACAATGGAGTATTACTCAGCCATTTAAAAGAACACATTTGAATCAGTTCTAATGAGGTGGATGAAACTGGAGCCGATTATACAGAGTGAAGTAAGCCAGAAAGAAAAACACCAATACAGTATACTAACGCATATATATGGAATTTAGAAAGATGGTAACGATAACCCTGTATGCAAGACAGCAAAAGAGACACAGATGTATAGAACAGTCTTTTGGACTCTGTGGGAGAGGGCGAGGGTGGGATGATTTGGGAGAATGGCATTGAAACATGTATATTATCAAATGTGAAATGAATCGCCAGTCCAGGTTTGATGCATGACACAGGATGCTTGGGGCTGGTGCATGGGGATGACCCAGAGGGATGGTATGGGGAGGGAGGTAGGAGGAGGGTTCAGGATGGGGAACACGTGTACACCCGTGGCGGATTCATGTCGATATATGGCAAAACCAATACAATATTGTAAAGTAATTACCCTCCAATTAAAATAAATAAATTTATATTTAAAAAAATAAATGTTGAATCATATTTTTTATGACTGAATAATACTCCACTGTATGTGTATATGTATGTCTGTGTGCTTGTCTATCTCAATTTTTTATCCATTTTTACATCAATGAATACTTACATTGTTTCCATATATCTTGGCTATTGTAAATATGGTGCAATAACTATGGGGATGCAGTAGTCTTTTCAAGTGAATGTTTTCACTTATCTCAAATATAAATATCCAGAATTGCTAGGGAGTTGGTGATGGACAGGGAGGCCTGGCATGCTGTGATTCATGGGGTTGCAAAGAGTTGGACACGACCGAGCGACTGAACTGAACTGAACTGAGGGTAGTTTTAGTTTCAATTTTTTGAGGAAAATCCATACTGTTTTCTGTAGTAACTACAATCCCCCAGAGAAGGCAATGGCAACCCACTCCAGTGTTCTTGCCTGGAGAATCCCAGGGACGGGGGAGCCTGGTGGGCTGCTATCTATGGGGTCACATAGAGTTGGACACGACTGAAACGACTTAGCAGACAATCCCCACAAACAGAGTGTCAGGGTTCCCTTTTCTCCGCATCCTTGCCAATTTTTGTATTTCTCTTTTTTCCAAATTCATTTATCTTTTTTTAAAATGTGTTTTCTTTTTTTCAATTATTTTATGTTGGAATAAAGTTGATTAACAATATTGTGTTAGCTTCAGTTGTACAGCAGAGTATTTCAGCTATACATATAATATATCTATTATTTTTACAATTCCTTTTCCATTTATGTTATTATAGAGTATTGAACAGGGTTTTCTATGCCATACAGTAGGTTCTTATTAGTTATCTGTTTTAAATACAGCAATGTGTACATGCCAATCCCAAACTCCAAATCTATACCCTGCCACCTTCCCCGTCTGGTAACCATGCATTTGTTTTCCAGTCTGTTTCTGTTTTGTAAATAAGTTTGTTTGTACAATATTTTTTAGATTCAACATGTAAGTGATATCATATTGTATTTCTCTGTCTAATTTACTTCTTTTAATCTTGATAATCTCTGAATCCATCTATGTTACTACAAAAGGCATTATTTCTTTTAATGGCTGAGTAACATTCAGTTGTATATATGTATCACATCTTCTTTACCCATTCATCCATCAACGAACATTTATGTTGCTTTCCTGTCTTGGCTATTGTAAATAGTGCTGCAGTAAACACTGGGGTTCATATATCCTTTCAAACCATGTTCCTCTATGGATATGCCCAGGAGTGGGATTGCTGGATCTTATAGTAGCTCTATTTTTGTTTTTATAAGGACCTTCTATACTGTTCTCCATAGTGGTTGTATCAGTTTATATTGTAGCATAGAAGGGTTCCCTGTTCTCCATACCTCTCCAGGCTTTATTGTTTGCAGAATTTCTGATGATGGTCATTCTGACTGGTGTGAGGTGATATTTCATTGTAGTTTTGATTTGCACTTCTCTAATAATTAGCAATGTTGAGCATCTTTTCATGTGTCTCTTGGCCATCTGTATTTCTTCTTTGGAGAATTGTCTATCTAGGTCTTTGGTCCATTTGATTTGGGTTGTTTGATTTTTTGATATTGAGCTGCATGAGCTGTTTGTAAATTTTGGTAATTACTCTCTTGTTGGTTACATTGTTTACAAATATTTTCTCTCATCCTGTGGGTTGTCTTTTCATTTCATTTATAGTTTCCTATGCTCTGCAAGGGGTTTCCCTGGTAGCTCAGCTGGTAAAGAATCTGCCTGCAATGCAGGAGAACCCCAGTTCCATTCCTGGGTCATGAGGAAACCCTGGAAAAGGGATAGGCTATCCACTCCAGTACTCTTGAGCTTCCTGGTGGCTCAGACAGTAAGGAATCTGCCTGCAATGTGGGAGACCTGGGTTTGATCCCTGGATTGGGAAGATTCTCTGGAGGATGGCATGGCAACCCCCTCCAGAATTCTTGCCTGGAGAATCCCCATGGACAGAGGAGCCTGGCGGTCTACAGTCCATAGGGTCACAAAGAGTCAGACATGACTGAGCAACTAAGTACACGCATACACGCATACACACACACACACACTGTGCAAAAGCTTTTGAGTTTAATTAGGTCCTGTTTATTTTTGCTTTTACTTCTATTACTCTAGGAGACAGATTAACAAAAGATATTGCTGCAACTTTTGTCAAAGTGTGTTTGATGTGGATTGCCTTGAATCTGTAGATCATTTTGCGTAGTTTGAATGTGTTACCAGTATTAAATCTTCCGATTCATGAACACAGAAATGTCTTTTCATTTGTTTGTGTCTTTAAATTTTTCATCAATGTTTTGTAGTTTTCTGTATACTGGTTTTTCATTTCCTTAGTTAAGTCTTTTATGTATCTTATGATTTATGGTGTTATTGTAAAGGAAATTATTTTCCTAATTAAGCCTTACATTGACTAAATAATTTCCCACTGGGAAAATGTTCCTTCAGATGCAGACTCTGTGTCAAAGGCTGGAAACAATTTCAACTTTGTCACTTACTACCTGAGAGACTGCTTATAAGTTACTAAACATATTTGAGCTTCAGATTCTTCCTTGTAAAAAGGAGTAAAATAATATTTTAACGGAAGAAACATTGTGAAAATTATAGTGTATGCAAACCATGAAGCCTAGTGTATTAGCCAGGATTATATAGAGAAAGACCAAATTGGATGCATAGGCCTAAAAACTGGGAGCACCAAGGGATAGAAGATCGATGGTCCAACTCAGTCAGGCAGAGAGCAAATTCAACCTTCTTTCACCTTTTTGTTTGATTCAGACTCTCAACATGTTGATTGTTGCCAACTCACATTGAGGAAGGCCATGTAGTTTACCAAATTCACCAATTAAAATGCTTGTCTATTCTAGAAACACACTTGTGGACATACCATAAACAATGTTTAACCATATATCTAGGCATCCCACTACTGCTGCTGCTAAGTCACTTCAGTCGTGTCCAACTCTGTGCGACCCCAGAGACGGCAGCCCACCAGGCTCCGCTGTCCCTGGGATTCTCCAGGCAAGAACACTGGAGTGGGTTGCCATTTCCTTCTCCAATGCATGAAAGTGAAAAGTGAAAGTGAAGTCGCTCAGTCGTGTCCGACTCCTAGCGACTCCATGGATTGCAGCCCACTAGGCTCCTCCGTCCACAGGATTTGCCAGGCAAGAGTACTGGAGTGGGGTGCCATTGCCTTCTCCGCAGGACCCACTCAAATTCACACACTTTTTTTTTTTTAATCTTTTGATGCTGTAGTTATTTCAATCCAGAGGTTTATCCATTTGTGTATTCCCTTTAGAACAACCCTAACAAAAGAGGTTGCCCATGTCTAGCAACTATTTACCAACACATTAAGTTTATTATTTCATCAGCCCTGGCTATTAGATAGCATTTTAAAAAAATATCTAAGCACATCTTTGTCTCTTTATCTATTATTTGTCCTAGTTCCACTCTTTAAAATCACATAGAACAAGTCTCATTTATCTATTATGGCCTCCTCGTCAGACCACAATGCTCATGTTCTCCTAGAGCCTTCTCAGTAAAGGTCCCATACCAAGTTTAAGAAAAATCCAAGACTAGCATTTGGTCCTTCAGTTCCTAGGCCTCAAACATATTCGTGAACAAATACATTTTGGCTTCCTCTAGGCCACAGATGTTCCCCATCAATGCCTTGTTTCCCTGGAGTACTAAAATCTTTCACTAACTATCCTCTATATTATAATACATTTATAGAATTTATTTTTGAGAAAATGTGATGGTGATATGGTTTTGCTGACATCAAAGAGATAAGAACTTTCTGGAACACACAGATGTAGCCTGGGATGCAAACAACTCTACCAGACAATCACCCAGTTCTGAACACTACAGTATTATACTTCTATTTAATTCCTTCAAGTACACTGCTAACATTTCTCATACATGAAAGCCGATTGCTAGCCAAAAAAGTTGTCAATGACTGCTGTAGGATTGGAATCCATCAAGCCTCAGCAAGGCCTGTTAAAGTTAATTCTCTCTCTAGCAACCCAACAGTCCCCTCCCACAGCAGCTTCTCTTTACAACCCAAATTCTAGCTTCTCAACCTTCTGTCTCAATATTTTCATGCTCATATTTAATGTATTTTGTTATCTTTGGCAAGATCTTGATCAATACTCTCTTATTTTGAGGCAGCTGTGATCTACTTTCATTCTTAGAAATGATCTGCTCTCCTACATGATTTCTACTTCTACTATTTTTTATGAAAAGTAGATGACAATGTATTTTTTCATTACTAGAGGAGTCATTAAATTTATGTAAAATTTAAATGAAACATGTAACAAAAATACTTTTCAAGTTACTGCAAACCCATGTTGGAAGAATACAATTTTATTAAGTAATATTTCTGAATCCAATTTTGTAATAAGAAGTTATTGGAGTCTACCAAGCAGCAAGTATGGTCTCAAGTTACAATATAATAGAATTAAATGAATGATAATTATAAGAATACCCAAGAACAGAAAGTAATAAGTGACAAGAAATATATGGGATGTATTTAGCTGAGAATGAGCATTAACAAGGGATGATTTATAAATGAAGTAAAATTTTAAAGAATAAAATAATAATAAAGACTAAATGAAAATAAACTACATCTCTTCCTTTGTTAGCTCAATATTTTCATATACTCAGAGAGAAACATTTTTACTCCCCCCAAAAGCCTTCTGATTACTACAAAAAAGGCCTGCCTAGATAATGAAACAAGAATTTGAAGATGAAAGAATAATAAAAGAAGAAAATGTTAAATTTTCTAAACTACAGGGATATAGTTTTATATTATAAAGAGAAAATGAGATAAAATATCCATTGAAATATTTTTCTCCATTCAAGCAAATATTAAGTATATAGGACCCATTTGGGAAGAGGGCAGATTCTAGTATACTGTAGCACTTATTGAGTAACACGAAAAGTATAGTGAATTGGGATAAATTACATCTGTTTTTAGATAAATACCCTGCCAAACCATATAACTCATCTTTGAACAAAACTTCCATGAGCACACCCAATTCTAAAACATTGCTGCTTCTTACACAGGAGCGAGAAGTCATTTTAGTTCAATTTCCACTCTATTCAACAAGTCATTGCTTTGTGGAGACATTTGTAAATATCTGTATTATTCTCATTGTTGTTCCTTGTAGCTATACAGGTAAAAAAATAATAAAATGTAAGAGTCAGCACCAATATATAAAACCATCTGAAGTAAAACTGCAGCATATCCCCAAAAGGGAGGATTTTTAGTTCATAAAGTAGGAATATAGTAGAGAATCCATTAAGGGTTCTCAATTTTCAGGAGACATCAAAAGATAAACAAAGCAAGAATAAGAAAGAGAATAAAGTCAGTGGGATTTTGGTAAAAACCCTTGAAAGATCAGTAAAAAGAAAATAAATTCTGAGAGAATAAAAATATGACAAGAGCTAAACATTAAAAGGAAAACTAGCATGAAAACTACTAGTTTTCTTGAAGTTTTACTAGAAGGTTAGTACAAAGGCAGGACCAAGAAAATGAAGGAAAAACATGATAACATAATGCTGCAAGAAAGCTTCCCAGTGTAAAATATCTTTAACTTCTGATCAACATTTTGCTTCTAAGATGAATATATATAACACTCTCTGAATGTGAACTTTTCATGAAAATAAGCCAAGATAATGTTGTATCATTTCCTTCCCAATTGTAAATAAAGGCTTTGAAAAAGTAGCCTGCAGCTATCACTCTTTAAGATTCCTAGAGGACAGATGAGTATTTCAAAAAGTGAAAAAAAAAATATCTACAAACTAGTATGTTAAGATTTTAAAAAATGAGTGGATGAACTTATAAATTTGCAGTTTATTAATACATTAATTTTTAACAGTTTGGTAATGAACCAATTCCTTTCATGGATCACAACTTTGTCATGGTGAAGGGGCTTGCATAACTCAATGAAGTTATGAGTAATAGGATGAAAGCTATGACAAACATAGACAGCATATTAAAAAGCAGAGACATCACTTTGCTGACAAAGGTCTGCATAGTGAAAGCTATGGTTTTTCCACTAGTCATGTACACATGTGGCAGGTGGACCATAAAGAAGACTGAGCAGTGAATAAGTGATGATTTTGAATTGTGGTGCTGGAGAAGACACTTGAGAGTTCCTGGACTGCAAGGAGATCAAAGCAGTTATTCCTAAGGGAAACCAACCATGAATATTCATTGGAAGAACTGCCCACCTGATACAAAGAGCTGACTCATTAGAAAAGACCCTGATTCTGGGAAAGACTGAAGGCAAAGGAGAAGAAAGCAGAAGAGGATGAGATGGATGTATAGCATCACCCACTCATTGAACATGAATCTGAGCCAACTGCCAGAGATAGTGAAGGACAGGGAAGCCTGGAGTGCTGCAGTCCATGGGGCTGCAAAGATCTGGGCATGACTTAGTGACTGAACAACAACAACTGGGAGATAGTGGAGGACTGCAGAATCTGGCATGCTGTGGTCCATGGGGCCTCAAAGAGCTGGACGTGACTTTGTGATGATACAGCAACAATAAGTGCACCAATAGATTTATAGGTATATTTTAAATCTAACATATTCAAAAAATGACAAACATTATCAGGACCAAGGTATATGTTTTTTCCAACTTCATTACAATCTAGTCATTTTAAAAAATATATTTATATAAGTCTGGAACACTTGGGGCATATAAGAACACCAGGTTTGTCTGCATTTACTGAATACTTTCATAAATTAATCATAGACAGTTTCATCAAGTGTTTATTTGAATATAAATTTGAACTGACATTATAAATTGCTTCTAGACAAAAGATAGTTAAAATATTTTATACCAAGATATGCATTCCATTTGCTCAGCATTTTCAGGGAGTGTAGTATTCTATTTAGGTGAATAGTCTAGCCTTTCCCTATTAGAAGCTCAAACTTTTAAAATTTTAATCATCTTCGAAGGAAATATTTCTCAAATGTTACCTTTTTTTGCATATGTTAACTTTTGATTTGCTCAAGGTCATTATAAGGAAAATCAGTAGCTGTGCTGGGTTGCACTACTCTGCTATTTTTGGGGAGACTGACAAGTGCTCCCACTATAACAAACAATCCTATATGATTCTTTTTTTTTAAATTTCATATGTACAGTTTTTGTACTTTTCCCCTGTCCTGAATCACTGTCAGGTTATCAGTGTGCCTGTCTCTAGGAGTCTCCATCCTCCAATCCGCTGCTACATTTTACCATAAATTACAGAACCTTTCTACTTGTCCTATTTGTTTGGCCTCATTACCTCTGTTCTCCACCTCTCCACTGACATTCTATACTAGATTTAGAAAAATCAAGATAGTCATTATAAAACTTTGACAAAAAGCAATCATGAAAGGAAAGGAAAGGAAAGGAAAGTGAAGTCGCTCAGTCATGTCTGACTCTTTGCGACCCAGTGGACTGTAGCCTACCAGGCTCCTCCATCCATGGGATTCTCCAGGCAAGAATACTGGAGTGGGTTGCCATTTCCTTCTCCAGGGGATCTTCCCAACTCAGGGATCAAACTCGGGTCTCCTGCATTGCAGGCAGATGCTTTACCCTCTGAGGACATAAATTATATGACAGGGTAATTATCAGTTTAAGAAGTATTTGGCTTATAAGTCAATAGAACATAGGAGGTGGACATGGAGAGTTGCAGGAGGGCTACTGGAAGATATGGTTTTGTTAACTAAGTTTAGTAGGCTTGGAATTTGAGTAATCTAACAAACAATAGATCACTATGATGAAAATCAGACTATGAGGAAAGGCCATAGGAAGATAAGATATGAATTCTGGAGAAAGTATTAGAGTTTATAGGATACCGAGAGAGAAACAAGTACAGGAACTCAAAACAGGGACTCATGAGGTAAATAATGAGAATTAAGACAAGAACAAAATGATTAAAATTATAATACTAGAGAATCAAGGACAAAGGTTCTGAGGCTAAATTGATGCTGTAGCTCTAAACGTCTGACCTAGAGCATTTTGAACTAGGAAGTGGATGTGTTCCAGAGTTTCAATTCTGTTTGAACTTGTAGGTAGGAATTAAGGGATTCCCATTGCTTTCTTGGAGAAGGCAATGGCACCCCACTCCAGTCGCATAGAGTCAGACACGACTAAAGCAACTTAGCAGCAGCAGCAGCAGCAGCATTGCTTTCTTGGAGGAAGGAACCTAGGTATTCACTCAACTTTACTGAGTGCTTCCTAAATGCCAGAAACCATACTAAGCTCAAGAATTAGCAGTGATCCAAACAAATTATTTAACCTCTTGAGGAATTGACATTCAAGTGGATGGATACTGATAATAATCAAATAAACAAATGGACATAGGATGGATTTTTAGTTATAGTCAGTACAATAAAGAAAATAATCAGAGGAAGGGAGCAAAGAATGTCAGCAGGTGTTACTTTGGATAAGGTTGTCAGGTAAGAGTTTTCTGAAGATTTTAGATGAATACCACAAATAAGAAAAAGGGATAGCTGTGGGTATTCTGAAAACAAATAGTCTAGGAGAATGAAATGGCAAATTCAAATCCCAAATAAGTGAGAATGTGCTTGTTCTGTTTGAGGAACAGAAAGGAGGCCAGCACAGCAAATAAGCTAAAGACGTGCATGCTAAATCACTTCAATTGTGTCCAACTCTTTGTGACCCCATGGACTGTAGCCTATTAGGCTCCTCTGTCCATTCTCTAGGCAAGAATATTGGAGCGGGTTGCCGTGCCCTCCTCAACAGGCTGAAGATAGCATGAGTAAAATTTTCCATTTTATTATAATTAATAACAATTATCAATTTTCAATCGGGCCTTAAAAATTCATATTTTAGAGTATTTAAGAATAAACTTTAATGAAAAAATTCCCACATAGACAAGATATGTTGACTACTTGAACTTTATCTTATTTGCTTGTTATATACATACATATACAGCTCATAATAGACCTGAGAGAGCCGATAACTGTATAGAGAGGGACTCACTGCTTCAGCAAATTAAATTTTAACCTTATGAATAATTTTCCATAATTGCCTGAGTTTAAAGTCTTGGATAAGGAAGAACTTTTGTATGGAATGAATCTTACACAGCATGACTGTTTTCAAATATAGGGACAAAAGGGTAATTTTTGAGAAATGATGGTTTAGCTGGTAAAGAAGCCTTAGCCTGCAATGCAGGAGACACAAGAGATGTGGGTACTATCCCTGGGTGGGGAAGATCCCCTGGAGGAGGAAAACAGCAAATCAGCAACCCACTCCAATATTCTTGCCTGAAAAATCCCATGGATAGAGGGGCCTGGCAGGCTAAGGTCTAAAGGGTTGCAAAGAGTTGGCAGAACTGAGCAACTACACACTCCCACAGGCACTGCAGTCACAGTTTGACTAGTGTTTAGTCAAAGCACTCAATATATCTATTTTGCAGCATGATCAATGGAAGCCTCAAAGTTTCAGAATTGTTTCATACACAGTCTGAATGAGAATTATAGTTTATAAAAACAATTCATAAAACCATCTACATCTATTGTAACTTTGTTGGAGTTTGAGATCAATGTTCTGAAATAAAGTATATATTGCTGATGCTGCTAAGTCGCTTCAGTGGTGTCCGACTCTGTGCGACCCCATAGACAGCAGCCCATCAGGCTCCACCATCCCTGGGATTCTCCAGGCAAGAACACTGGAGTGGGTTGCCATTTCCTTCTCCAATGCATGAAAGTAAAAAGTGAAAGTGAAGTCGCTCAGTCGTGTCCGACTCTTAGCGACCCCATGGACTGCAGCCCACCAGGCTCCTCCATCCATGGGATTTTCCAGGCAAGAGTACTGGAGTGGGGTGCCATTGCCTTCTCGGGAAATAAAGTATATAGTAATAAAAATTACAGCATGCACAGCTTTCCTATTTTAATGATTTTCATTCCCCCTGAGAGAAATAACAAATCTATGGTTAATCAGATTGTAGACCCTACTATCTCTTACATTAGAAACATGGAAAATATAAGGAAAGGACATCTCAGAAAGTTTTATTTTTCAGATTTATACACAAAATTCATACACAAAACTGGCTTTTGTAAAGTAGGATGACAGGTTATAGTTTTCAAATAATGTACGAAATAAGTGTTTGAAAAAAGCTTGACATGAAAGGGACATCAGGGCATCACAGAATAACTGGAATAAATAAAACTTCTCCTTTAGGAAGATGTTTATGTCTAATATAAGACTAATGACAAGAGCCACTGTTCATCACTATACTGATATTATTTTAGAGAAACATGAACTCTCATGTAGAAGACTGTTGTAATCACTTTGATCAAGAATTGATGTTGTGGAATGAGTAAATGTACTGTCTTTGGCATTTCCTGGTGACTCAGATGGTAAAGAAGCTGCCTTCAATGTAGGAGACCAGGGTTCTATCCCTGGGTCGGGAAGATCCCCTGGAGAAGGAAATGGCAACCCATTCCAGTATTCTTGCCTAGAGAATCCCATGGATAGTAGAGCATGGCAGGCTAGAGTCCATAGGGTTGCAAAGAGTCGGACATGTCTGAGCAACTAATATTTTCACTTAACACTGTTTTTGATAGTCACAGAATTGTAAGATACAGTAAATATCTTTCAATATGTATCAATGTACACATAAACATTACAAAATAGTTAATTTCAATATTGTTATCCATTTTGTGCCCACTCAGAAAAACAGCTCAAGGGGGTCTTGAAACTATTTACC